>NW_027445162.1:0-300000 GCF_048569485.1 Anomaloglossus baeobatrachus | reverse complement strand
TGTGCAGCAGACCCTTCACCATCTATCACCATAGTTACCAAGTGCCCAGTTAGCGACATGTAACGTCCCTGTCCATGCTTACTGGTCCAAGTATCGGTGGTGAAATGCACCCGTTCACACACAGAGTTTCTCAAGGAAGCGGTGATGTTGTGTGCGACATGCTGGTGTAGCGCGGGCACACCTTTCTTAGAGAAGTAGTGGCGACTAGGCATCTGGTACTGGGGCACAGCGACAGACATAAGGTCTCTAAAATCCTGTGTGTCCACTAGGCGGAAAGGCAGCATTTCGGTAGCCAACAGCTTACAGAGGGATAGAGTCAACCTCTTAGCTTTGTCATGGGTCGGAGGAAGTGGCCTTTTATTTGACCACATCTGATGGACAGAGATCTGGCTGCTGTGTGTAGACGGTGTTGAGTAGGGTGTCCCTGGAAAAATGCAGGTTTGTGAGGAAAGTGCAGGCGGAGACATGATGTTGCCTTCATCCAACGTTGGTGCTATCGATGTCTGAGAGAGCTGTACACACTCACTTGTTTCCCCTTCCAAACCAACTGACGACCTTACAAGCAAACTGCCTGTTGCGGTTACAGTGGTGGAAGTTTGGCGTGGAAAAACAGGTGTGACAGCTGTCCCCACAGTCCTAGAAGATGAAGAGCGCGCGGATGCACTGGAAGGGGCGGGCGGTGGATGGTTCGCTCTTGCAGCATTGCAGCACAGTGAGCTTCCCACCGGGACCTATGATATTTATTCATGTGACGATTCATGGAAGAAGTTGTCAAACTGCTGAGGTTTTGACCCCTACTAAGAGAATCATGACAAATTTTACATATCACATGATTTGGGCGATCTTTTTCTATGTCAAAAAAGGACCAGGCTAGGCAAGGCTTAGAGGCCATGCGACCTGTTGATCCACCCCGAATAATGCTCATAGGCAGAGTGGTGGCTGAGGATGCAGTTGTAGACGTGCTACCAGTGCTCCGACTCTGTCCAGGAAGGCGCAAGGTAACTTCGTCGTCGGTTGCATCCTCCTCCACCGCCTCTGTTGACCTCCTCGAGTGCCTGACTGGGGGTTGACAGTAGGTGGAATCTAGAACTTCATCATCAATTGTTGTGTTTGCACTCCCCTCCCCCTCAGACCGAGCCTCTTCTTGCCCTGACCGAATATTTAAGTTGTCATCCCAATCGGGTATCTGCGTCTCATCTTCATCAGTATGTTCCTCATTGTCTATAACCACAGGTGTTACAGTTTGTGACAAAGGGTCAACATTATGCTCAGAAACTTGGTCCTCACGGCCTGAATCAGAGTCACAAAGGTTCTGGGCATCACTGCAGACCATTTCCTGTTCTGTACTCACTGTAGCTTGGGAGCAGACCTCTGATTCCCAGGCTATAGTGTGACTGAACAGCTCTGCAGACTCAGCCATCTCAGTTCCACCATACTGTGCAGGGCTGATGGAGACTTCAGAGCTGGGAGAAATCAAGTGTGATTGGGATGACAACTCAGAGGACTGGTGTTTTTTGGATGCGGTACTTGAAGTGGCTGAGAGGGCACTTGTTGGACCACTTGAGATCCATTCAAGCATTTTCCTTTTTTGCCCATCATCTACCTTTCTTCCTGTTGTTCGTGTCCGTAAAAAAGGGAGCACATCGGATTGTCCACGGTAAGTAGTAGACATCTTACTTTTTCTGGTAGATGGTCTATCTTCAGCAGATGATAATGGAGCTTTGCCACTTTCCCCACAGACAAAACCTTTTTTGCCTTTTCCACCACGCCTCTTCCCCTTTCCACCAGCATCTGTCATTTTGCCACTCATGTTGATTGCGACAAGATTGTGGACTGAAAATGTGGTAGTAAAAATTGAGAGGTGGTGAAGATTGCAGTGGTGGTCTAGCTTTATTAACAGCAGAATAATAAAGAATAAATATCCCTGACAATGCAACTTAGTTATAATGAGTTGGAGTGTGCAACGCAGGCAGATGCGCTCTGCAAATGTCTTGGCACTAGTGGGACTATAGCAAAGTCCAATAGCCACGTATAGGATGCCACTAGGTACACTGAGTGTTTGCTAGTATAATGGCTAAGTTAAAATTAGTTGGAGTGTGCAACGCAGGCAGATGCGCTCTGCAAATGTCTTGGCACTAGTGGGACTATAGCAAAGTCCAATAGCCACGTATAGGATGCCACTAGGTACACTGAGTGTTTGCTAGTATAATGGCTTACTTATAATTAGTTGGAGTGTGCAACGCAGGCAGATGCGCTCTGAAAATGTCTTGGCACTAGTGGGACTATAGCAAAGTCCAATAGCCACGTATAGGATGCCACTAGGTACACTGAGTGTTTGCTAGTATAATGGCTAAGTTAAAATTAGTTGGAGTGTGCAACGCAGGCAGATGCGCTCTGCAAATGTCTTGGCACTAGTGGGACTATAGCAAAGTCCAATAGCCACGTATAGGATGCCACTAGGTACACTGAGTGTTTGCTAGTATAATGGCTTACTTATAATTAGTTGGAGTGTGCAACGCAGGCAGATGCGCTCTGCAAATGTCTTGGCACTAGTGGGACTATAGCAAAGTCCAATAGCCACGTATAGGATGCCACTAGGTACACTGAGTGTTTGCTAGTATAATGGCTTACTTATAATTAGTTGGAGTGTGCAACGCAGGCAGATGCGCTCTGCAAATGTCTTGGCACTAGTGGGACTATAGCAAAGTCCAATAGCCACAGATAGGATGCCACTAGGTACACTGAGTGTTTGCTAGTATAATGGCTTACTTATAATTAGTTGGAGTGTGCAACGCAGGCAGATGCGCTCTGCAAATGTCTTGGCACTAGTGGGACTATAGCAAAGTCCAATAGCCACGTATAGGATGCCACTAGGTACACTGAGTGTTTGCTAGTATAATGGCTTACTTATAATTAGTTGGAGTGTGCAACGCAGGCAGATGCGCTCTGCAAATGTCTTGGCACTAGTGGGACTATAGCAAGGTCCAATAGCCACGTATAGGATGCCACTAGGTACACTGAGTGTTTGCTAGTATAATGGCTTACTTATAATTAGTTGGAGTGTGCAACGCAGGCAGATGCGCTCTGCAAATGTCTTGGCACTAGTGGGACTATAGCAAAGTCCAATAGCCACGTATAGGATGCCACTAGGTACACTGAGTGTTTGCTAGTATAATGGCTAAGTTAAAATTAGTTGGAGTGTGCAATGCAGGCAGACGTGCTCTGCAAATGTCTTTGCACTAGTGGGACTATAGCAAAGTCCAATAGCCACAGATAGGATGCCACTAGGTACACTGAGTTTTTGCTAGTATAATGGCTTACTTATAATTAGTTGGAGTGTGCAACGCAGGCAGATGCGCTCTGCAAATGTCTTGGCACTAGTGGGACTATAGCAAGGTCCAATAGCCACGTATAGGATGCCACTAGGTACACTGAGTGTTTGCTAGTATAATGGCTTACTTATAATTAGTTGGAGTGTGCAACGCAGGCAGATGCGCTCTGCAAATGTCTTGGCACTAGTGGGACTATAGCAAGGTCCAATAGCCACGTATAGGATGCCACTAGGTACACTGAGTGTTTGCTAGTATAATGGCTTACTTATAATTAGTTGGAGTGTGCAACGCAGGCAGATGCGCTCTGCAAATGTCTTGGCACTAGTGGGACTATAGCAAAGTCCAATAGCCACAGATAGGATGCCACTAGGTACACTGAGTGTTTGCTAGTATAATGGCTTACTTATAATTAGTTGGAGTGTGCAACGCAGGCAGATGCGCTCTGCAAATGTCTTGGCACTAGTGGGACTATAGCAAGGTCCAATAGCCACGTATAGGATGCCACTAGGTACACTGAGTGTTTGCTAGTATAATGGCTTACTTATAATTAGTTGGAGTGTGCAACGCAGGCAGATGCGCTCTGCAAATGTCTTGGCACTAGTGGGACTATAGCAAGGTCCAATAGCCACGTATAGGATGCCACTAGGTACACTGAGTGTTTGCTAGTATAATGGCTTACTTATAATTAGTTGGAGTGTGCAACGCAGGCAGATGCGCTCTGCAAATGTCTTGGCACTAGTGGGACTATAGCAAAGTCCAATAGCCACAGATAGGATGCCACTAGGTACACTGAGTGTTTGCTAGTATAATGGCTTACTTATAATTAGTTGGAGTGTGCAACGCAGGCAGATGCGCTCTGCAAATGTCTTGGCACTAGTGGGACTATAGCAAAGTCCAATAGCCACGTATAGGATGCCACTAGGTACACTGAGTGTTTGCTAGTAAAATTGCTTAGTTTAAAAAAGTTGGAGTGTGCAATGCAGGCAGACGTGCTCTGCAAATGTCTTTGCACTAGTGGGACTATAGCAAAGTCCAATAGCCACAGATAGGATGCCACTAGGTACACTGAGTGTTTGCTAGTATAATGGCTTACTTATAATTAGTTGGAGTGTGCAACGCAGGCAGATGCGCTCTGCAAATGTCTTGGCACTAGTGGGACTATAGCAAAGTCCAATAGCCACGTATAGGATGCCACTAGGTACACTGAGTGTTTGCTAGTAAAATTGCTTAGTTTAAAAAAGTTGGAGTGTGCAATGCAGGCAGACGTGCTCTGCAAATGTCTTTGCACTAGTGGGACTATAGCAAAGTCCAATAGCCACAGATAGGATGCCACTAGGTACACTGAGTGTTTGCTAGTATAATGGCTTACTTATAATTAGTTGGAGTGTGCAACGCAGGCAGATGCGCTCTGCAAATGTCTTGGCACTAGTGGGACTATAGCAAAGTCCAATAGCCACGTATAGGATGCCACTAGGTACACTGAGTGTTTGCTAGTAAAATTGCTTAGTTTAAAAAAGTTGGAGTGTGCAATGCAGGCAGACGTGCTCTGCAAATGTCTTTGCACTAGTGGGACTATAGCAAAGTCCAATAGCCACAGATAGGATGCCACTAGGTACACTGAGTGTTTGCTAGTATAATGGCTTAGTTATAATGAGTTGGAGTGTGCAGAGGACAGAAGGGTACAGTGGCAGGATTGTGGTGCTCTGGGTAGAGGAATGGAAGCCTGCCTTTCTATTCCCTCCTAATGGTGAAATGCAGGGAGGAAATCCCTGACCTTGGCTACACAGATGCTGTTGCTGTTTGCAGGACCTGTCACCTATGGCTCTCTGACCCTGCCGGTTTGAGCCCTTAAAAGGACTGCTATAAAGTGCTCTCCCTATGCTGTCTAACGCTGTGTATGCAGCGCATACAGCTGTATCGGCTATAGGACTCAGGAGGACGGAGCTGCGACAGTGATTTCTGACACCAAAGACGCAGAAGGCAGATAATGGCGTCCGTGAAGAAAATGTCCGGTTTTATAATGCAGGGACATGTGACATGCAGATCCTATCACACATGCCGTTGCTTCTCTGGCTCAAAGTCAACTTAGCTGTGTGTGTGTCTGTGATTGGCTGACATGCTGGCCCGCCCCACAAGACGCGCGCACTTAGGGAAGGAAGACAAGAAAAAAAAAAAAATGGCGATCGCCATTATAGAAACAGCAGTGATCTGAAGGCGCTGTTCACGCACACTATACACTGAAATGTGATAATAGTTTGATTCACAGAGTGACTTACACTATTACAGCAGAAACCAAGCTATGATTTAGCTGTTTTTTGGCTGCTAGAACCGTTCTCGAACGTTTCTAGAACTATCGAGCTATTGCAAAAAGCTCGAGTTCTAGTTCGATCTAGAACATGCCCCAAAATCACTCGAGCCTAGAACTGGAGAACCACGAACCACGAACCGCACTCAACTCTATCCAGGAGCTTTGGTTCCCTGAGTTTCCAATAGCATATGTCTAGAAAAAACTCTGTCCATTGGCACAACTCAGCAAGAAAACGAGAAGACCGAGAAGATATATTTCATTTATCTTAATGCCACCTTATTAACAGCACTAAACCCTTCTATTATGTCCCTTAGCCTTTTGAGCTTATCCTCTGGTAAGCGGAAGACCATGCCTCTGGTATCGATCTCAGTGCCTAAAAACTGTATTATAGTAGCCAATCAGAATACAAAAGGATGCATAGGAAGCGTGACTTTATTTCAATATTTTAAAACAATCCAATAAAATGAAGAAAAGTCACTCATACAAGATCCACAGAAGTTGTATAATACATACATAAATCAAAACACTATAAGGCCTGTTTCACACGTCAGTGATTCTGGTACGTTTGTGCTTTTTTTTAAACATAACAGAATCACTGAGATACGCAGATCCATTATAATGAATGGGTCTGCTCACACATCAGTGATTTTTCACTGCACGTGTCTCCGTGCGGCGTACCCGCGTGTCCGTGATTGCTGCACGGAGACATGTCCATTTTTTTCTGGCATCACTGATAGGATGTCCATAAGGTGGCAGCAGAGCATAACAGAAAAAGGTGCCTATTGTGCACTGAAAAGACCCAATGTGATGCACCAGACATATAGAGCCCTAATGGATTCACAAATATAAGATATATCATGAATGACTACTGCATAATGAACGCTAGCATGAAAAAAGAAAGGAATCCATAAAAATAAATAATAAATGGTGCACATATGTTAGAGCCCCACCGAAGGACAAAAAAAGTCTGATGGAAATAGAGAGCATATAGGAACAATAAGAATGTGCAACAGAGAGGAAGGTGAGAATGCAGGATCAATCACTGCCTGTCAGATATTAATAATCAGGGAAATAACTCTGGAGCAGACGCACAAATTAGGGTCTTACCTGGTAAGGTAACAAATAATTAATAGTAGTTGCACTCACCTATTAAGGTTGTGCCAGTCACAACCCCTAAATGCACGTTACAAATGGCGACAGCCGCAGCCCCTAGTAGAAGAGCAATAACGTATAGGAGGAAAATCGGGTGCGTGCCGCGCTGTCACCAAAGGAAACTGATGTTAATTATTTCATCTCTTTATTCTTTTTTCCGGTCAATGTGTTTCAGAGATCACTGTCTCCTTCATCAGGGCAAAAAAAGAACAGTATGCAATCAAAGGAGGAAGAACCTCTATATATACACATATGGAGCTACGTCAGAGGACTGACTGCTGTATTTCAAATACTGCCGGGATGGTCAACTGTTACAATACCGGCCATAAAAGTTCTCAAGTGATATATTGAGAAACATTTATAAAATCACTGGGGTATAGTGTTTCAAATTTCATCAGCTTTTTGAGACAAAAATCAGAAAAAGAAGAAGAAGAAGGACAAAATGAAAAAAAGAAAAAAAAGAAGAAAAAAAAACAAAAAGGGAGCATTGAGCTCCAGACCCTGTATTGAGTCTTAGAAGTGTAGTGACAAGTGCATCTGTCCACAACCCTGTAAGGGTGAACGGGATGACGGACAAGAAAAATTATGTTCGTGGCAAAAAATGGTGGTGTTGCTATATAAAATTGCATTAAGAATAAAGAAAGGAAAAATTTCTTTATAAAAGTAGTGAAGAAAAAAGTGGAAAAAAGGGGAGTGTAAGCCATTTTACTAATAAATAGTGATGAGCGAGCATGCTTGTTACTACTCGGTACTCGCACGAGTATCACTGTACTCGGTCTACTCGACGGGGACCGAGTAATCTCGCGATACTCGTGCTGTACTCGTGGTCTTCATCCCTGCATGTTGGCGCTCTTTTGAGAGCCAGCCCTCATGCAGGGATTGGCTGGCAGACCACTGCAATGCCACAGCCCTGTTAGTTGTGGAATTGCAGTGATTGGCCGGCCTGCACAGCGTGACCGAGCCTTTATACCGGCGGGCGCGCTGTGCTCTGCTCACAGCTATCCAGACAGTCAGTGCAGGGAGAGGGTCGCTGCTTCAGGGAAAGGTTTGCGGCCCTTTATAGCTATTTCCGTAGCAGGGCTGCAAACAGTGTGACCAAAAGTCCTTCTCAGGACTATTCTAGTTGTATACAGGCAGGCAGGGTATAGCCAGGTCGGAGTACAGTAGCAGAGTCCTTCTCAGGACTATTGTTGCTGTATACAGGCAGGGTATAGCCAGGTTGGAATACAGGCTAGTGACCAAAAGAGTCCTTGTCAGGACTATTGTAGCAGTATACAGGCAGGCAGGCAGGCAGGCAGGGTATATAGCCATTCCTAGTGGTGACCGTATACCAGCCTTCATCATATCTGGGGCTGGTGTACACAGTCTAAAACAGTCCTGATAGTGTCAGACTTCTCAGCAATTGTCGCTCCTAAAACCTGTTAGGTTCTTAGTGCGTCCGTGCTTGCATTTAAAAACCGCACGTGTGTGCCTGTCGGTGGCAGCGTACAGGTGCACTTGTGTGCGTTTTTACCAAACTATTATATAACGCACAATTGTAGTGTATAATACACGTCAGTCAGCAGTGGCTGATAGTGTCAGAGTTCTCGTCATTAATTTTTGCTCCTAAAACCTGTGTTAGGTTCTTAGTGCGTCCGTGCTTGCATTTAAAAACCGCACGTGTGTGCCTGTCGGTGGCAGCGTACAGGTGCACTTGTGTGCGTTTTTACCAAACTATTATATAACGCACAAGTGTAGTGTATAATACACGTCAGTCAGCAGTGGCTGATAGTGTCAGAGTTCTCGTCATTAATTTTTGCTCCTAAAACCTGTGTTAGGTTCTTAGTGCGTCCGTGCTTGCATTTAAAAACCGCACGTGTGTGCCTGTCGGTGGCAGCGTACAGGTGCACTTGTGTGCGTTTTTACCAAACTATTATATAACGCACAAGTGTAGTGTATAATACACGTCAGTCAGCAGTGGCTGATAGTGTCAGAGTCCTCGTCATTAATTTTTGCTCCTAAAACCTGTTAGGTTCTTAGTGCGTCCGTGCTTGCATTTAAAAACCGCACGTGTGTGCCTGTCAGTGGCAGCGTACAGGTGCACAATTTGCACAAACTTTGATATAACGCCCAAGTCTAGTGAATACACGTCAGCACAGCATTGCAAAATGCGCAAGGGCGTTGGCAAGGAACAAGGAAGTGGACGTGATGGTGGTGCAGGCAGAGGCCGAGGTCGTGGGCAAGCTCTAATTTTGCCACAACAAAGGGCCACATCTAGTCGCTCGCACGTCCTGTCCCAAATTCTTGGGGACCGCAGCAGTACACCGCTCTTGAACCAAGACCAGTGTCAACAGGTTGTTAGTTGGATAGCGGATAATGCTTCCAGTCAGATTGGCACCACCACAAACACTCTGTCTTCCACACGGTCAAGTGTCAGTAGCCGTGATACTGCACCGCACATTTCAGAACCTGATCCTCCTTCCTACCACAAGGCTGAGTACACGTCCTCGGACATTAATGATCCCACACTTGGACACTCGGAAGAGCTGTTCACGTTTCCATTCGCACATTCTGGCCTCTCGCCAGCTCATGTTGAAGTGGGTCATGAGGAGATCGTATGTACAGATGGCCAAATATTTGAGCAGCCACGTTCTCACGAAGTTGGCAACGTGTCTCAACAAGGGGTGGACGATGATGAGACACAATTGTCAGGAAGTCAGGAGGAGGAGCAGGGTGCGGAAGAGGAAGACGACGTGGTGGATGATCCAGTAACTGACCCAACCTGGCAGGAGGATATGCAGAGCGAGGACAGCAGTGCACAGGGGGAGGGAGGCGTAGCATCCCAACAGGCAGTAAGAAGCAGGGTGGTGGCTCCAGGCAGAAGTCAGGCAACCGTTCCCCGGAACAACAACACGACACAAGGTGCCTGTACAAATGTTAGGTCTTCCCGAGTCTGGCAGTTTTTTAAGTTGGATCCAGATGATTCTAAAAAGGCCATTTGCAACACCTGCCGTGCCAGCATCAGCAGGGGTACCAAAATTAGCAGCCTGACCACCACCAGCATGATCAGGCACATGTCAGCCAAGCACCCGACTTTGTGGGAAGTACAACAGAGTCGAGGAGCAGTGCTTGCTAATGTCACTGCTACGTCTTCGCTGGTTGTGCATGCGAGCCAATCCCCTGTCCATGCTGCCTGCGAACAAGCCTCCTCCGGTCCTGCACCTGCAGTTGCCTACTCAGAAATAACACCATCATCAAGCACGTCCTTGTCCCAGCGCAGCGTTCAGTTATCCATTCAGCAAACCTTTGAACGCAGGCGCAAATACACTGCCAACACCCCACATGCCACAGTTCTAAATGCTAACATTTCGCGACTGCTTGCGCTGGAAATGTTGCCTTTTAGGCTGGTGGAGACAGAAGCATTCCGCGACCTGATGGCGGCAGCTGTCCCACGTTACTCGGTCCCCAGCCGCCACTATTTCTCCCGGTGTGCCGTCCCCGCGTTGCATAACCACGTGTCACAAAACATCACACGTGCCCTGAACAACGCTGTTTCACCCAAAGTCCACCTAACCACAGACACGTGGACAAGTGCTTGTAGGCAAGGCCGCTACATCTCGTTGACGGCACACTGGGTTAATATTGTGGAAGCTGGGACCCAGTCTGAGCGAGGGACGGAACACGTCCTTCCCACACCAAGGTTTGCAGGCCTTCCTCAGTCAGTGTTTCACCCACACTCTACAGCTCCGGAATGTCATGCTCTTCAGCCTCCTCCTCCTCCTGCGCATCCTCATCCACTGTACCCTCCACACCAGTCCCAAGCTGGAAGCACTGCAGCACTGCCTCGGCGAAGCGGCAACAGGCTGTGCTGAAGCTAATCTGCATAGGTGACAAACCCCACAATGCAGAAGAGCTGTGGACAGCTCTGAAACAGCAGGCAGATCACTGGCTCACACCTCTGAACCTAAAGCCAGGAAAGGTCGTGTGTGACAATGGCCGGAACCTGGTGGCGGCTTTGAGGCGAGGCCAGCTGACACATGTTCCATGCGTGGCCCATGTGCTCAACCTCGTGGTTCAGCGGTTTCTAAAGTCATACCCAGAGCTGTCTGATCTGCTGGTAAAAGTTCGCCGCCTGTCTGCACATTTTCGAAAGTCACCTACTGCTTCAGCCGGCCTTGCCGGCTTTCAGCGCAGTTTGCATCTTCCGGCTCACAGACTGGTGTGTGATGTCCCCACGCGTTGGAATTCAACTCTGCACATGTTGGTCAGGATATGTGAGCAGAAGAGGGCAGTTGTTGAGTACCAGCATCACCTAAGCCGTCGGGAAATGGGTCAAACTCCACACATAACACCTGAGGAGTGGAGATGGATGTCCGACCTATGTACCATCCTCCAAAACTTTGAGGACTCCACCAAGATGGTGAGTGGTGATGACGCCATTATTAGTGTCACCATACCGCTACTCTGCCTTCTAAAACGGTCTCTGCTCAAAACCAAACATGATGCATTGCAGGCGGAGCGCGATGAGTTGCAGCAAGAAACAGTAGTGGGTGTGGGTGATAACACACAGCCCAGCCTCGTCTCATCACAACGTGCAGTGGAGGACTATGACGAGGAGGAGGATGAAGACATGGAGCAAATCTCCGGCCAAATTGAGGATATGACATGCACACCAGTCATATCCTCGGTTCAGCGTGGCTGGCCAGAGGACAGGGTAGATGAGGAGGAGGAGGAGGAGGAGGAGGAGGACAGCATGTTCAGTCAACGTGTTGGTCAGGCTACTGAAGTCCTGGCTGTTAAGAGTCTGGCGCACATGGCTGACTTTATGGTAAGCTGCCTGTCTCGTGACCCTCGCGTTAAGAACATCTTGGCCGACAATCATTACTGGTTAGTAACACTGTTAGACCCACGCTACAAGGAGAACTTTATGTCTCTTATTCCCGAGGCGGAGAGGTCAACCAAAATGCAGCAGTTCCGGAAGGCCATAGTCACGGAAGTAGGCAAAGCATTCCCCTCACAAAACGCTAGCGGCATAGGTCAGGAATCAGTGGACAACCAAGGCGTACAGCCGAGAGAGGCACAAGTCCAATCCGCCAGAGGTAGGGGAACAGTCTTTAAGATGTGGGACAGTTTTCTCAGCCCCTCACGTACCACAGCCCCTGAGGTGCGGGGTAGTGCCACAAGAAATCCTAAGTTTGCCCAGATGCTCAAGGAGTACCTTGCAGATCGAACAACTGTACTCCGACATTCCTCTGTGCCTTACAATTATTGGGTATCCAAGGTGGACACGTGGCATGAATTGGCTCTCTACGCCTTGGAAGTCCTGGCCTGCCCTGCCGCTAGCGTTTTGTCAGAGCGTGTTTTTAGTGCCGCAGGTGGAATCATTACAGATAAACGCACCCGCCTGTCAACTGAAAATGCTGACAGGCTGACTCTGATCAAGATGAACAAGGGTTGGATTGGGCCAGACTTCACCACACCACCAGCAAATGAGAGCGGAATTTAAAGTTTGTAACGGGAATTTGCCATGTACCTCCAGTCACCCATGGGTACACACTTCTGGACTTTGGATAATCGCTGGACTGCTCCTCCTTCTCCTCATGCGCCACCATGATGACCGTTACAAGAGTTAGGCCTTTGTTTCAGGTATACCCCCAGTGGTAAATTTTTTCGCCCATTCTTTGCAGAATGGACATTACAACGACAGGAGACCCGCTCCTTTGCAATGGGAACAATGTTTTGAGGCCCTCATGCACGTCTCTATGCAGGGACAACGTGGAGCCTCCCAATTTTTGGCTGCCCTGCCAAAGGGCTATACTATAATACACCCACTTCCTGACAATGGACACTTAATGTTTTGAGGCCCTCATGCACGTCTCTATCCAGGGACAACGTGGAGCCTCCCAATTTTTGGCTGCCCTGCCTAAGGGCTATACTATAATACACCCACTTCCTGACAATGGACACTTAATGTTTTGAGGCCCTCATGCACGTCTCTATCCAGGGACAACGTGGAGCCTCCCAATTTTTGGCTGCCCTGCCAAAGGGCTATACTATAATACACCCACTTCCTGACAATGGACACTTAATGTTTTGAGGCCCTCATGCACGTCTCTATCCAGGGACAACGTGGAGCCTCCCAATTTTTGGCTGCCCTGCCAAAGGGCTATACTACAAAAGACCCACTTCCTTCCAATGGGCACTTCAGGTTTACAGGCCCTCATGCACGTCTCTATCCAGGGACAACGTGGAGCCTCCCAATTTTTGGCTGCCCTGCCTAAGGGCTATACTATAATACACCCACTTCCTGACAATGGACACTTAATGTTTTGAGGCCCTCATGCATGTCTCTATCCAGGGACAACGTGGAGCCTCCCAATTTTTGGCTGCCCTGCCAAAGGGCTATACTACAAAAGACCCACTTCCTTCCAATGGGCACTTCAGGTTTACAGGCCCTCATGCACGTCTCTATCCAGGGACAACGTGGAGCCTCCCAATTTTTGGCTGCCCTGCCAAAGGGCTATACTACAAAAGACCCACTTCCTTCCAATGGGCACTTCAGGTTTACAGGCCCTCATGCACGTCTCTATCCAGGGACAACGTGGAGCCTCCCAATTTTTGGCTGCCCTGCCTAAGGGCTATACTATAATACACCCACTTCCTGACACTGGACACTTAATGTTTTGAGGCCCTCATGCACGTCTCTATCCAGGGACAACGTGGAGCCTCCCAATTTTTGGCTGCCCTGCCTAAGGGCTATACTACAATAGACCCACTTCCTTACAATGGGCACTTCAGGTTTACAGGCCATCATGCACGTCTGTATGCAGGGGCATTGGTGAACCTCACAATTTTGGACTGCCCTGGCAAAGGAAAATACTACAAAGACTCAGTTCCTCAAAATGGGCACATTAGACTCAGAGGCCTTTATGTACGTCTCTTCTCAGGGACATCGGAGTGCCACACAATGTTTTACGTAAAATCTTTCATGTATTGATC
Organism: Anomaloglossus baeobatrachus; assembly: GCF_048569485.1. Classification (NCBI taxonomy): domain Eukaryota; kingdom Metazoa; phylum Chordata; class Amphibia; order Anura; family Aromobatidae; genus Anomaloglossus; species Anomaloglossus baeobatrachus. Next base: position 286,230 of record NW_027445162.1, on the reverse strand, counting down.
TCAAAAAGTAACATACATTAGCTCTATCTCACTATTGGGTATGTGCCCTTAACATTTCCGCTATGAAAAATCATTTTGGTGTCATTTTGGAAGGTTTTCTGGTGAGTCCGTAAAAATGGCGTAAAACGCGGACAAAATTATTCACAGCTGTGACTTTTGAGTGATAAATGCTTCAAGGGGTCTTCCCCATGCTGTTGCCATGTCATTTGAGCACTCTTCGGAGACTTTTGTGCCATTTTTAGGGTTTCTACATGCTGCCGGTGGTCATTTCACAAAAATACTCGGGTCTCCCATAGGATAACATTGGGCTCGGTGCTCGGGCCGAGTACACGAGTATCTTGGGAGGCTCGGCCCGAGCTTCGAGCACCCGAGCTTTTTAGTACTCGCTCATCACTACTAATAAACCTAAAAAATAAAAATAAATTGAATAAAAATCATGAATGTTGTGTTATAACAGGAAATTCGGTGTAAGAATGAATATCCGGGATGAGAGTTCAGCGAATGAGTTATAGAAATTGTTACAAAAAGGAGTGTGTACGGTTTATGCGTAAATTTTCAGAATGCGTACATGAAAATTATATGTATGTGAGAATGTCCCCCATGCTTTGTAAAAAGTTATTTATGAAAATGTAAATAAAATATATAAAAATGCCTAATTATTTATAATTTATGAGAAAGATATATATGTATGGAAGAATGTTATAAGGTGTCCAAGAACCATAAAGAAAAAGGGTGCATATATAATGTTAGAGGTCTAGAGTTCCACCAGGCTATATCACCCCTAAAGAAATAGAAAGAAGACCTTACTACCTGTGTACCCCAAAAAAAGCTATATTTCGTAGCCAGGATTATGGTGGAGATATGCACAAATGAAATAAGAATATAAAGTAATACAATAAGATTATAAAACCAATATGTGTGCATTCATGCACCACCCGGTACGCTACCCTTGCCAAATTGCTCACTCTAGATCCCCACACGATCCATGAAGCCGTTCCCCCGGTCACACCGCCTGCTGCCGGTTCCCACTCATCCCTGGGGGAGTTAGGCGAGTGGTATCGAGAGCTACATGTCGGCACTGATGATACCCCCATACACCACAAGGAAGGGGTATACCAGGTGGTACAGGAGTATGAGCGGGTTTTTAGCAAGCACCCTCTAGATTTTGGGCAGATTAAAGGGGTTCAACACCACATCCCTACCGGTACACACTCCCCTATTAAAGAGAGATACAGGCCTATTCCCCCTGCGCACTACCAATGCGCCAAAGACATGTTGAGGAACATGAAGGAGGCAGGGGTTATTAGGGACAGCTGTAGTCCCTGGGCCGCTCCGTTGGTGCTGGTTAAGAAGAAGGATGGCACCATGCGGATGTGTGTGGATTACCGGAAGATTAACCAGATAACGCATAAGGATGCTTACCCTCTGCCCCGCATCAAAGAGTCCCTGGCCTCGCTGAGAACCGCTAACTACTTCTCCACCCTTGACCTCACCAGCGGGTACTGGCAGGTGGCCGTGGCACCGGAAGACCGAGAGAAGACTGCCTATGGGACCGTTTTGCTGTACTTGGATTATGTGATTGTGTACTCACAGACGTATGAAGCCCACCTGGAGCACCTAGCCGAGGTGTTCGCGTCCCTTGCCAAGTATGGGATGAAGCTGAAGCCCTCAAAGTGTCATCTGCTGAAACCCAGAGTGCAGTACCTAGGACATGTGGTTGGTGCGGAAGGTGTCGCCCCCAACCCCGAGAAGATCACCGCCATCCAAGACTGGCCGAGACCGACCACAGTGAGGGAAGTGAGGCAGTTTCTGGGCCTGGTGGGATATTACCGTCGCTTCATTAAGGGGTACACAAAGATGGCTGCCCCCATGCAAGACCTCCTCATAGGACAGACCAAGGGTGGTAGATCCCTAGTAGCCCCATTGGTGTGGGAAGAAAAGCATGAGGAATCCTTCCGCCAGCTGAGAACAGCCCTGACCGGAGAGGAAATCCTAGCGTACCCTGACTACAGCCGCCCATTCATCCTCTACACCGACGCCAGCAATGTGGGCTTGGGGGCTGTTCTATCCCAGGTCCAAGACAGAAGGGAAAAGGTAATAGCTTATGCTAGCCGAAAACTCCGACCGACTGAGAGGAACCCTGAGAACTACATCTCCTTCAAGCTTGAGCTCTTGGCACTGGTGTGGGCTATCACCGAGCGGTTCCGCCATTACCTGGCAGCAGCCAAGTTCACCGCGTACACAGACAATAACCTGCTGACCCATCTAGATACGGCCAAGCTGGGCGCGTTGGAGCAGCGGTGGGTGACCAGGTTAGCCAACTACGATTTCACCATCAAGTACCGGGCCGGCCGTACCAACGTCAATGCCAATGCACTCTCCCGGATGCCCCACCTGTCGGAAGAGGGGCCAGAGGATGATGACCTCGAAGAGATCGAGTTGCCTGCATTTCACCGGCCATTCACTGAGAAGGTGCACGTCTACCAACAACGGGTGAACCTGGATCCGCTGCCCCGACAGGACTGGCAGGAAGCTCAGGACCAGGCACCTGCTGTCCGCCTGGTCAAGACTCTAGTGGAACAGGGTTCTGCTGGGATAGACCCTGCTGCCCCTGCCGAAGCCCAACGTCTGTGGCAAGAACGGACCCGGCTATACCTACACCAGGGGAAGTTGTATCGCGAGCTGATTAATCCAAAGACTCACGAGAAGATCCGCCAGCTGGTGATTCCCCAGGCTAACGTGCCCACCGTCCTGCAAGCATACCATGATGGTGCAGTGCACTTCGGGTGGAAGAAGCTAGAGATGTTGTTAAGAGAGCGGTTCTATTGGAGTGGAATGCGGGAATCTGTGGAGGCCTGGTGCCGAGAATGTGGCCCTTGCGCATTGAGAAGGAAGGACGAGGCCAGCCAGAAGGCACCCCTACACCCGATCATTACACACCAACCGCTGGAGCTGGTTGCCCTTGACCATGTAAAGCTCACCCCCAGCCGAAGTGGGTACACCTACGCTCTGACCATCGTAGACCACTACTCGAGGTTCCTGGTGGTTGTCCCAGTTAAGGACTTAACCGGCCGCACCGCTGCTAAGGCTTTCCAGGCTTATTTCTGTTGACCGCATTGGTACCCGGAGAGGGTGCTTACCGACCAGGGTCCGGCCTTTGAAGCAGAGGTATTCCAGGAATTCTGCCAGTTGTACGGCTGCAAGAAAATCCGGACCACGCCTTACCACGCCCAAACCAATGGCATTTGTGAAAAGATGAACCACTTGGTCCTGGGCCTCCTCAAGACGTTACCACTGGAAGAGCGGAACCTGTGGCTGGAGAAGCTACCTGACCTGGTCGATATGTACAACAACATCCCTTCCAGCTCTACGAAATGCACTCCAGCATACCTGATGAGAGCTCGTACCGGCCGGCTACCAGTGGATCTGGAAATGGGCTTGGAAGCTTCAGAAGCACTCCTGTCGACAGCTGAATGGGACACTCGGCGGAGGACACAGTACCGACAGGTCCAGGAGTATGTTGAAAAGAACTTGTGCCGGAGTCGGGGACAACAGGAGCAGTGCTTCAACAAGAAGGCGCCTGCCGGTTCCTTCCAACCTGGGGATGTAGTGCTGAAGCGGAAAAGAAGGGCCCACAAGCTGGATGATCAATGGGAAAAAACCCCGTATGTAGTCCAGCCCACAGGATGGGAGAATGAGAAGGCCTACCAGATCAGCCGTGACCAGGGGGGGACTTTGGCCACGGTTTCCCGAGACCACCTGAAGAAGTGCCCACCAGCATTGAGAGTAGCGGATGAGGCTCCAGTTCCCAGTCCAGTGGAGAAGGAAAAAGAGGTAATCCACACCATGATGGGTGATTTTCCAGCAGACTGGCCTACACAGAACGGTGCGGTGATCCTTCCAGTGATACTGTTCCCACAACCCGTGGATGAAGAAATGATGGAAACGGTTAACCGCGAGCCAGTGCCCAGGGATGTACCTGTACCCAGCTCCCCTACGCCTCCGCCTGCCCCACATGATAGCAGGGAGGAGGAACTGACTGTTCCCTCTGCCCCACTGCCTGTCACCACTGACACCGGACCCCGAAGGTCCACTCGCCCCAACCTAGGTAGACCCCCACTTAGGTACAGGGAAACTACTCTTTAACAGGGGGGGGGCTTTATGTGTTGAGTGTACCAGTTTGAAAGTTTTAAATGATAAGTAAAGATGATCAACCAAAGAAGTTTACCTGATTGAACCGTGATTAAACCGGCCGTTGCCGGCAACTGTTGTCCCCGTAGGGACTGTGCAACCATTGCGTAAGGAACTGCTTACGGACAAGCCCGAGAACTTGCAGGGCAACCACAAACTTAGTGCAATGTAAATAAAAATGTTTGTTGGCTTGACACCGTTACCGCCTCCGGAGAGGCTGATTTGGGAGGATGGGCCTGGAGGAAAGGGATGGCCTAGGCCCGCCACTACCGTAACCGGTGGCGATCCTCCGGGGGTTCAGGGGTCCCCTTGGACGTGGGCCCCCTGAAAGAGACAGAACCCGCTCGGGCAACTTGGTGCTGGACTGGGGTCAAGGGGTGCTGCCCGCTTCTTAGGGGCAGCATCAGGGCCAGGTTGTTTGGGTGGGAGAAGAGCGGAAGCTGTACCGTTGTAAAATGTTTATGATGCTTTTACATGTTTTACCGTTTTATTCTTTTTCAGTTGTGAAAATAAAACCGGTGATGGACGGGCAGCCCGCGGACGGTCTGCATTTTACTATAGGGGAATGTGGCGCCCTGGACAAGCCAGGTCGTCACAGGTACTACACCAACACACTCTACACTCCGGCTAGGCACACCGAAGCTAAACACAAATCCTAGTTGCCTTCCTCCAGGGGCTGATGTCCACACCAGGGGGTGGGCCAGGCGGTTGATCCCACCCACCGAGGAGTTCACAGTCCTGGAGGCGGGAAAAGGAGTCAGATTAGAGATCAGTTTTGGAGTTAGAGAAGTGAAGAGGAGAGGAGACTGACCGTGTCCGGGTGTGTGGCCCGGGCACTCAGCAAGGTTGGCAGACGGTGGTGACCTTCTGCAGGAGAGGCTGATTGGAGTGAACCGTACGGACCGGGGATGGGCGGTGGCCCGCCGGTACCAGATCGGGGAGTGAAGAGAAGCCAGCACCATCCGGCAGGGCCTACGGACCCCGACCAGGCTAGGAGTCGCCGTAAAACCGGTCAAATCCGTTAGCGACAGGAACCTCCAGGGTTTCCCAGCAGTCAAGACCCGATTGAAGGCAACAGCTCACACCGTAGAGGGAAGCACAGTCACCGCCAAGGCTACAGTTCCCAGGGCCAGATCCTGCGGGCAAAAGGGGCTCCCTCAGCATCCATCCAAGCTGGGGAGCGGGTTACCGGTGGGAAGCCCGCTAGATTTTGGGGGAATAAAAGGGGTCCAACACCACATCCCCACAGGTGCACACCCACCCATCAAAGAGAGCTATAAGCCAATACCACCTTCACATTGCCAGTGTACCAAGGACATGTTGAGCAACATGAAGGCGGCTGGGGTTATCCGTGACAGTTGTAGCCTTTGGGCAGCTCTGTTGATCCTGTTAAAAAAGAAGGACGGCACCACTCCCCGTATTGAGGAATCGCTAGCTGCATTGAGAACTGCAAATTATTTTTCTACCCTTGATCTCACTAGTCACTATTGGCAAGTGTCCGTTGCTGAGGCAGACCGGGAGAAGACCGCCTTCGCCACCCCTATGGGTCTCTGCGAGTTCAAAAGCATGCCCTTCGAGCTGTGCAATGCGCCAGGAACCTTCCAGAGGCTGATGGAATGCTGCTTGGGACAAGATTTTAGGGTGTATAAAAAGGGAGATTAGATCCCGTGATCCCAACGTATTGTTACACCTCTATAAATCACTTGTAAGGCTACATCTGGAATATGGGAACCAGTTTTGGGCTCCACATTTTAAAAAGGACATTCAGAAGTTAGAGTCAGTTCAAAGGTGGGCAACTAGACTACTACAAGGAATGGAAGGCCTCCCATATGATGACAAGTTGAAAAAGTTATTAAGTGATTATTGGCTGCAATGGGGCTTTCTGGCTGGTGCCAGCCTCTCTTCTTAGCACACAGGAACCACAATCCCTACACCATGCTTCAATGGATTCTCTCATCCCAGCCCAGTAAAACTACATATTTTACACAGTCATAAGCAGCCAAAAGGGATCTATTCTATTCAATTGCAAATGATCTAGATAAGACTGAGAATAAGATACTGCACGGGACATAGCAGAGTTGGTCAAGTTGAGTGGAGATGAGTTTGCTATTTGGCACAGCTTTTTGCATCAATAAAGCAAGTAAAAGGTGTGAAAGATAAAAAAAAGGGTGAAAGTGTGAAAAGTGAATTGGCCAAATTGAGGTGCATATAAAGTTTTTGCTTTCTTTCAATTCACTAATGGGGCTCATTTGAATCAGGTGAATTGAGTTCTGCTTTTGGAAACTGGGTTAAGAAGGGGTGCACCGGTCCTGGAGGTACTGCAATACCAGGTCAATGCGTGGAGTGGACAGAGCAAGATTTTTTCCATCTCCTTGTTCTAAAAATCCATTTAATATATGGTCCCCAGAGAGGGGACGTATCAGATATTAAACTGATAAGAACAGATTTATTTTTTTTTTTTTTCTGTTTATCAGTAGGACTTCAAAATAACAAAGGTGATCGCCTCCCGTTGCCTGGGAACCGTCCAGGCACAAGAGGGCTATGTGTCACCAGAAGGCGCACACACTTCCTCAAGGCCGGCAGACGTGCAATCCCAGGCACCTTCCAGTACCGACCAAGGTAGCGTCCTCCGAAACTACACTTGATCTTAGCCAAAAGGCCGAGAAGCTATAACCCGAATTGGTTACGGCCTTGAGTGGCACCCTGGCCTATACCGGACACATCTTAGGGAGAGGGAGACAAACCCACGCCTACAGAAGACATTTTGTCACCCAAGCCAACCCTTGAAAAGGCTGTTTTGCAGAGCAAAAACAAGAAGAATGGTGCTTTTTGCAGCCGCCGCCCACTGCAATGAATCTGAATAACTCCTCCTTTTGGACACAAGCACCTCCCCTCCCCCTTGCAGTCTTTCCAATTCATGATACAAAAAGACGGACGGACAGGACAGGACAGGACAGGCTGCCTGACTTTCCGTCACTGCCACCCTTTGCCATCCTTGCCCGTAGAAAGCCCTTTCATCATCCCCAAACCCTAATCTTTTCCCTTCCCTTCCCAGATGCGTCTCACTCCCTTTCATTAGGAAGTGAGCGCAGCCTTTTCTCCGTTCTGCACATGCGCGACGTTAAACACAAATGCGCAGGCGTGCGTTCCATTACCCTCACTGCATTCCACTCCCATACAGGAAGTGGGCGCAGCTATTACTACGGTCGCACATAAAAGAACCCACGGCCACCACTGCACATAGCTGACTCCACCACAGGACACCCACTTCTACACCAACGCAGGTAAGACAGGATCGGCACCTCTATGCTCCCGTTACAATCAGGCTCAGTCACCATGTGATAACGCTCTCAACTCTTTAGTTGCAGGCTCCCCTTGCTTCACCTCCACTGGCTGTGCTGCCATTTCCTCTCCCACCTGGAAGGTATACTTTATTCCACTATTTTCCTGTTTCTCTCTTCCCCCTTTTCCCATAACCTACTTTTATCTGCATTTGTGGGGTATCTATATGCTATTTACATCATAGTTTTATTCATTAATATGGAAGGGAAGAGTGCCCATGAGAGTGTTGAACTGCGGAGAGCAAGAGATTAAGCTGCTCCGATTTGCCACCATTGATAAGCTGTTCTCAGTAGATACACATGCTATCCAAACAGCAGCATCCACCATTGCTTCAGCCCACCCATTCAGTGACAGCTCACCAAGTCAGCCAGAGGAGTGGTGTAAGGAATTACACGTAGGCACTGACTCCACACCTTCACATCACAAGAAGGGGGTCTACAGGCTAGTGCAAGAATACGAGCAAGTCTTCAGCAAACATCCGCTAGACTTTTGAAGAATAAAAGGGGTCAAACACTACATCCCCACAAGTGCACACCCACCCATCAAAGAGAGATATAAGCCAAAACTACCTGCACATTACCAGTGTACCAAGGACATGTTGAGCAACATGAAGGAGGCTGGGGTTATCCGTGACAGTTGTAGCCTCTGGGCAGCTCCGTTGGTCCTGTTAAAGAAGAAGGACAGCACCACTCCCCTGTATTGAGGAATAGCTAGCTGCATTGAGAACTGCAAATTATTTTTCTACCCTTGATCTCACTAGTCGCTATTGGCAAGTGTCCGTTGCTGAGGCAGACCGGGAGAAGACCGCCTTTGCCACCCCGATGGGTCTCTGCGAGTTCAAAAGCATGCCCTTCGAGCTGTGCAATTTGCCAGGAACCTTCCAGAGGCTGATGGAATGCTGCTTGGGACACCGAAACTTTGAAACGGTACTGCTATACCTTTATGATGTTATTGTTTATTCTAAAGCAAACAAGATTTTAGGGTGTATAAAAAGGGAGATTAGATCCGGTGATCCCAACGTATTGTTACCCCTCTATAAATGACTTGTAAGGCCACATCTGGAATATGGGGTAAAGTCCTGAGCAGGTTGATAACCATTGGTTTGAGCATGGTAGGGTGTAGTGCGCATCTTCCTGCATCGGTAAAAGCTGCAGAAGTCCTTGAAGATTTCCGCTTCAAAGGCTGTGCCTTGATCTGTGAGGACTCTCTCTGAGTAGCCATGAGGTCTGCATAAGTGTGCTTGGAAGACCTTCGCTGCAGTATGGGCCATTAGATCTTTGACTTGTACCACAACCATAAATCTCGAGTAGTTGTCTACCATCGTAAGTGCATACGTGAGCTCGCCTCGATATTCTGCAACAAAACTCCCTTTTTCGATTTCAGTTTCAGCAAACACTCCTCTTCCTGTAGAAAATATTTATCATTACCTAAGACAGTCATTCTAATGCATGACAATATTAAGGCAATTTAGTTAAAACTTGTTTTAACTCACCTTTAAGGGGATTGATGTATTTCATGGTCAATCCAGGTTTGTCAGTGATGGCACTGACATAATGTATGGCGTCTTTTTCGGGCGTTATCCTTTGCCTTTTCATTGTGAAAATCCAGTTGCCTATATCAAAGCAAATTCTACTACTTGTAAAGTATGCAGAAAATGAAATGTAGAACATATAACATCAACTGCTTAGGAACGCATCATAGGTTAGTACTTAAAAGGATATTGTCATGTTCTAGTCATAATGCAAGCTGGACATTTTTCATGTTACCCTGTAATCGCCGGCCTGTTCTAATGCTCACAAGCCAAGATATAGGCTCAGCTGCTAAGGCTTCCCTCTGCCTTCTGAATGAAACTTGAATATGTCTGGGTCACTGTGTATATAGCAGGTGCTCAGAAAAAATAAGAGTCAATTCAATAGAAATAGCTCTGGCACACTATAGTGATCAATAACGTAAGAAAAGAACTCTTGGAATGCTGAAAATTCTTTATTTGTGCAAAAGGATAATTCATCCAACGTTTCGACCTTGTTTTTAGGTCTTTATCAAGGATAAAGTTATCTAAGATCATAAAGGGTTACAAAACCATATAAACACGTAATTAGTACATAGTACAACATAACAGTACAATATATTGCTACTTGAGAGTACAATGGGTCAAATGACCATGATGCACATACAAAAAATTTTTCCAAAGCCATAGTGAAAACATTTGTACTGAGGAAAGAAAATTTCCACATGACCTATCTGGAGAAACATTCTGGATCAAACAACCAAAAATAGTCAAGCAGGTAAATACACACCTATATGGATAACAGGATGATATGTGTTCAATTGTATAGCGTCATTGCCATTAAGGTACAAATGGAAAACTTGCAATCCTATATAGTGAAGGAAATGAACACATATCATATCAAAGAACACAGGAACATGGGTGTGAGAAAAACCTCAATGTTTATACTTTGTTCTTTATAATGGTGTGAACATGTATATGTCTCAGTACCTTATGCACTTGAGAATTCTAGTGAGTAGATCATGAAAGCCTATTTCAGAACTGGAATCGGTAAATAATTGTAGGTGGAATCTAAATGAAAAGATGGTACAAGTGTTATCATGACACGTGGGCTATAACACAATGGACCGTGTGACAAAGAAGAAAGGAGAGAAAGAAGAGGAAGAAAATGCAACTACCTGTAACATTACGTGATAGTCACTGGTAAGTATCACTTGACAATTCAAGTGAAAAAGGATTCCTTTATTAAAGGGTTCTCAGTCGCCTCAGGATCATGAAATACTAGGGTAAATGATATGAGAATGGGTAAGAAGCACCACTAAAGGAAATATGAGATGCAGGACATATATCTATAAACCCCTGAACTACATGATAGAAATAAAAAGAAGAAAAAAGAAAAAAAAGAAGAAAGAAGAAGAACACATAGAATGCGGAAAGAGAATGGGTACAACTACCTGAGTTACTGCAGGGAGGCCCCTGGTTGGTATTGTGAGGGTTAGTGGAATTCCTTCACTGAAGGGTTCTCAGTTGCCTCAGGTTCGTGAAAAATGCTATAGACAAATAATGCCCGGAGAAAAGGGGTTCATATACAGCGAATAATGGTAATACAAGGTACATGTGTCACATGTAATAGTATATATATATATATTGTACTAAGCTCTACACCAGAAATAGAAAGTAGTCCCTCTGCCTTCTGTCTAGGTGCCCTGAGTTATGTCCTGTAAACTGTCACAGGGACCCAGACACACATGTGTAGTAGGGGAATATCCCTGCTGAGATGCCAGTGCTAGAGCACTCGTTTGCTGTGGAGTTGAACGCTATGTGAGCAGTTCTTACCTTCAATGAGCAGAAGTCTCTTTTTTCAGATTTCAATATCTCTGTGGGTATCTGGCAGAAATATGGAATAGTCTTTATTGCTAAGACCCTGTACACCACTCCCACTAAAGGGGGCTTTACACGCTGCAACATCGCTAATGCGGAGTCGTTGGGGTCACGGAATTTGTGACGCACATCCGGCCGCATTAGCGATGTTGCTGCGTGTGACACCGATGAGCGATTTTGCATCGCTGCAAAAACGTGCAAAATCGCTCATCGGTGACATGGGTCTCCATTCTCGATTATCGTTACTGCAGCAGTAACGATGTAGTTCGTCGCTCCTGCGGCAGCACACATCGCTCCGTGTGACACCGCAGAAACGAGGAACCTCTCCTTACCTGCCTCCCAGCCGCTATGAGGAAGGAAGGAGGTGGGCGGGATGTTCCGGCCACTCATCTCCGCCCCTCCGCTGCTATTGGGCGGTCGCTCAGTGACGTCGCTGTGACGCCGCACGGACCGCCCCCTTAGAAAGGAGGCGGTTCGCCGGTCACAGCGACGTCGCCGGGCAGGTAAGTATGTGTGACGGGTCTGGTCGGTGTTGTGCAGCATGGGCAGCGATTTGCCCGTGTCGCGCAACAGATGGGGGCGGGTATCCACACTAGCGATATCGGGACCGATATCGCAGTGTGTAAAGTAGCCTTTAATAAACTGTGTAAAGGATTTTAAGTAAAAATCCACAATAAACCAGCGCTAGATGGGTTTTTATAATTTTATTAATAGACCACAAATAAAAAATTTTTTGCTATCCTTGTTTCAAGACAGAGTATTTGATAATATACAATACACTGATTATTACTAAAACCAAGGACCACATAAAACAAGGACCACATAAAATAAAAAATGAAAGTAATGAGAATAAAATTCTTTTGTATAACCAATTAACTTCGAGGTGATACAATATTCACATTGATTTAGTTTTACCAGTCTAATGTAATGCCCCGGCCGGTGGCATATATTTTGTTTGGTTAATAATTTAGACTTATACAATGAAAGATGTACTATACCACCCCTGGCTAACTTACAAGTTTTAAGTTGTACAATATAAGTTTGCGACGTTATATTCATATATAGGAAGGCAAACAATATTGGCAATTTAGTGGCACCCACCATACGTAATCTTACAGCACCTAATAAGGGAGGATTATTTGGCCTGAAAGGTTTTTTTCCATGCAAAAGCTGTATAGTATGTAAGAATACAAAAAATATTTCACGGAAATCCTTCTTACAGGGGCAGTCAGAAGTCATGATTAGAGAATTTATTACATGTCAATCAAAGGGAGTAGTATATTGCATTCAATGTCCCTGTCAGAAAAAATACATTGGGAGAACTATTAGACCCCTACGGAAAAGGGTGGGTGAGCACATTAGAAGTGTTAAAAATAAATGTACTAAGCACCCCCTATCCAGACATTATGTGTTAAAACATGGAGGGTCCTTTAAAGGATCCCAAGTATGGGGCGTACAAAAAATAACTAAGGATTGGAGAGGTGGCGATTTCATTAAAAAAATGTCACGAGCAGAAAGCCAATGGATTTTTGAATTGAACACCTTGAAACCATATGGACTCAATAATGATATAGAACTGTTTGCTTTTAATTAATTTATATTTTTATAGGTAGAGGAGTAATAGGTACTGATAATAATACGGAGAGAAGGAAAAAAAAAAAAAAAAAAAAAAAAGCGATTGTCATGGAGATATATGTGTATATATGCATAATATATATTAAAATTGGTATCATATCATAGTATCATAGTATCATAGTTTTTAAGGTTGAAGGGAGACTCTAAGTCCATCTAGTTCAACCCGTAGCCTAACATGTTGATCCAGAGGAAGGCAAAAAAAACCCAATGTGGCAAACAAGTTCCAATGGGGAAAAATTTCCTTCCTGACTCCACATCCGGCAATCAGACTAGTTCCCTGGATCAATACCCTGTCATAAAATCTAATATACATAACTGGTAATATTAAATTTTTCAAGAAAGGCGTCCAGGCTCTGCTTAAATGTTAGTAGTGAATCACTCATTACAACATCATGCGGCAGAGAGTTCCATAGTCTCACTGCTCGTACAGTAAAGAATCCTCGTCTGTGATTATGATTAAACCTTCTTTCCTCAAGACGTAGCGGATGCCCCCGTGTTCCAGTCGCAGGCCTAGGTGTAAAAAGATCTTTGGAAAGGTCTCTGTATTGTCCCCTCATATATTTATACATTGTGATTAGATCCCCCCTAAGCCTTCGTTTTTCCAAACTAAATAACCCCAAGTTTAATAACCTGTCTTGGTATTGCAGCCCACCCATTCCTCTAATAATCTTGGTCGCTCTTCTCTGCACCCTCTCCAGTTCAGCTATATCCTTCTTATATATCGGTGACCAGAATTGTACACAGTATTCTAAGTGCGGTCGCACTAGTGACTTGTACAGAGGTAGAACTATATTTTTTTCATGAACACTTATACCTCTTTTAATACATCCCATTATTTTATTAGCCCTGGCAGCAGCTGCCTGACACTGTCCACTAAAGTGAAGTTTACCATCCACCCATACACCCAAGTCTTTTTCTGTGTCTGTTTTACCCAGTGCTCTACAATTAAGTACATAATTATAAATTTTATTTCCTCTACCCAAGTGCATGACCTTACATTTATCTACATTAAACTTCAATTGCCACTTCTCAGCCCAATCCTCCAATTTACATAAATCTCCCTGTAATATAAAATTATCCTCCTCTGTATTGATTACCCTGCAGAGTTTAGTATCATCTGCAAATATTGAAATTCTACTCCGCATGCCCCCAACAAGGTCATTTATAAATATGTTGAAAAGAAGCGGGCCCAATACTGGTGCTTCACTTGCCCAAGGTTGATGTAGATATAAGGGGCTTTTCATATTATAGCAAATTTATATTACACCTTTATGATGTCCTTTTGTTAAATTTATTGTTGAAAAAAAGCATATGCATATATACACATTGTCTTCCCAGTATATGATGATACAAGCAAGGCTATATATAGGTCTTTTTAGAAAAACCTTTAGAAAAACCTTTGCACATAATTATATTATATGGCTATTATGAACGGTCTTTCACAAATTGATATATGTAGTGGTCATTGAATGTTGGTTGAATTTAAACATTGTTTAATTTTATGCAAATTATAACCAATTAAATATATGCATAAATAGTGCTCTAGGCAACAGCTGAGTTATCCTTGAGGAAGGGGGCCGTTACACGCCCCCGAAACGCGTGTCGGATCAGGACTCTGTTTTTGCCTACCTCACCTGTGCGGTGATAACCTGCCAAGTAATCTCTCCCTCGTGTGGAATCAACCGGCTTCCACTGGACACGGTACGGATTGCCTGCTGGAGAGGTTGAGAGGTTACCGCTGACATTTCCTTTGTCTGCAACCAGGATACATTGGTACCTCCAGCGGTTCTGCATTGCTCGTTTGGAAGCAGATCGGAGCCTTGTGTGGTGCTAACCTGCCAAGCAACTTCCTCCTGTGTGGAATCAGTCAGCTGACACTGGATACGGTCTGGACTGCCCGCTGGAGAGGCTGAGTAGTTACCGCTGATCTTATTGTTGTCCGCAGCCAACATCTTGGTGCTTTCAGTGGCTTCGTACTGCTTGATTTCGAAAGTACATTTGGGAGAATACGGGACCGGCTGGTTTGTGGCCTTGTGAAGTGTTATAAAGGCTCTGTAAAGAGGGATGTCGGTAACCATACATCTCCCCCAGAGCCAGCACTAGTCGCGGCCACTGGCCTCAAAACGTCCGCTCTGGAAGTATAACAGGTCAATCCTGTACATAGCGGTTCCAGCCTAATCAACGGAGAAATCCGGGGTGTTTTTTGCGGTCAAGTTGTTGTGAGGTTTATTCCCCCAGGCCCTGGGGGCGAATATAACGTCGCAAACTTATATTGTACAACTTAAAACTTGTAAGTTAGCCAGGGGTGGTATAGTACATCTTTCATTGTATAAGTCTAAATTATTAACCAAACAAAATATATGCCACCGGCCGGGGCATTACATTAGACTGGTAAAACTAAATCAATGTGAATATTGTATCACCTCGAAGTTAATTGGTTATACAAAAGAATTTTATTCTCATTACTTTCATTTTTTATTTTATGTGGTCCTTGTTTTATGTGGTCCTTGGTTTTAGTAATAATCAGTGTATTGTATATTATCAAATACTCTGTCTTGAAACAAGGATAGCAAAAAATTTTTTATTTGTGGTCTATTAATAAAATTATAAAAACCCATCTAGCGCTGGTTTATTGTGGATTTTTACTTAAAATCCTTTACACAGTTTATTAAAGGCTACTTTACACACTGCGATATCGGTCCCGATATCGCTAGTGTGGATACCCGCCCCCATCTGTTGCACGACACGGGCAAATCGCTGCCCATGCTGCACAACACCGACCAGACCCGTCACACATACTTACCTGCCCGGCGACGTCGCTGTGACCGGCGAACCGCCTCCTTTCTAAGGGGGCGGTCCGTGCGGCGTCACAGCGACGTCACTGAGCGACCGCCCAATAGCAGCGGAGGGGCGGAGATGAGTGGCCGGAACATCCCGCCCACCTCCTTCCTTCCTCATAGCGGCTGGGAGGCAGGTAAGGAGAGGTTCCTCGTTTCTGCGGTGTCACACGGAGCGATGTGTGCTGCCGCAGGAGCGACGAACTACATCGTTACTGCTGCAGTAACGATAATCGAGAATGGAGACCCATGTCACCGATGAGCGATTTTGCACGTTTTTGCAGCGATGCAAAATCGCTCATCGGTGTCACACGCAGCAACATCGCTAATGCGGCCGGATGTGCGTCACAAATTCCGTGACCCCAACGACTCCGCATTAGCGATGTCGCAGCGTGTAAAGCCCCCTTTAGTGGGAGTGGTGTACAGGGTCTTAGCAGTAAAGAGTATTCCATATTTCTGCCAGATACCCACAGAGATATTGAAATCTGAAAAAAGAGACTTCTGCTCATTGAAGGTAAGAACTGCTCACATAGCGTTCAACTCCACAGCAAACGAGTGCTCTAGCACTGGCATCTCAGCAGGGATATTCCCCTACTACACATGTGTGTCTGGGTCCCTGTGACAGTTTACAGGACATAACTCAGGGCACCTAGACAGAAGGCAGAGGGACTACTTTCTATTTCTGGTGTAGAGCTTAGTACAATATATATATATATACTATTACATGTGACACATGTACCTTGTATTACCATTATTCGCTGTATATGAACCCCTTTTCTCCGGGCATTATTTGTCTATAGCATTTTTCACGAACCTGAGGCAACTGAGAACCCTTCAGTGAAGGAATTCCACTAACCCTCACAATACCAACCAGGGGCCTCCCTGCAGTAACTCAGGTAGTTGTACCCATTCTCTTTCCGCATTCTATGTGTTCTTCTTCTTTCTTCTTTTTTTTCTTTTTTCTTCTTTTTATTTCTATCATGTAGTTCAGGGGTTTATAGATATATGTCCTGCATCTCATATTTCCTTTAGTGGTGCTTCTTACCCATTCTCATATCATTTACCCTAGTATTTCATGATCCTGAGGCGACTGAGAACCCTTTAATAAAGGAATCCTTTTTCACTTGAATTGTCAAGTGATACTTACCAGTGACTATCACGTAATGTTACAGGTAGTTGCATTTTCTTCCTCTTCTTTCTCTCCTTTCTTCTTTGTCACACGGTCCATTGTGTTATAGCCCACGTGTCATGATAACACTTGTACCATCTTTTCATTTAGATTCCACCTACAATTATTTACCGATTCCAGTTCTGAAATAGGCTTTCATGATCTACTCACTAGAATTCTCAAGTGCATAAGGTACTGAGACATATACATGTTCACACCATTATAAAGAACAAAGTATAAACATTGAGGTTTTTCTCACACCCATGTTCCTGTGTTCTTTGATATGATATGTGTTCATTTCCTTCACTATATAGGATTGCAAGTTTTCCATTTGTACCTTAATGGCAATGACGCTATACAATTGAACACATATCATCCTGTTATCCATATAGGTGTGTATTTACCTGCTTGACTATTTTTGGTTGTTTGATCCAGAATGTTTCTCCAGATAGGTTACATAGTTACTTAGGTTGAAAAAAGACCTAGGTCCATCTAGTTCAACCTTCCTCCACCAGTTCTACATTTAGTCACTAAGTCATTTATAACCAACAATGTTTTGTGTACTGAGGAAATCATCCAGCCCTTTTTTAAAAGCTGTTATAGTATCTGCCATTACTACCTCTTGTGGTAGGGCATTCCACAGTCTGACCGCTCTAACTGTAAAGAACCCTTTCCTATTTAGGTGTCGGAATCGCTTTTCTTCCACTCGCAGTGAGTGCCCCCTGGTCCTTAGTATTGTTTTCGGAAGAAATAAGTTATGTGCCAGTCCTTTATATTGACCACACATGTATTTATACATATAAATGAGATCTCCTCTGAGACGTCTTTTTTCTAAGCTAAACATATCTAACTTTTTCAATCTGCCATCATATGGGAGGCCTTCCATTCCTTGTAATAGTCTAGTTGCCCGCCTTTGAACTGACTCTAACTTCTGAATGTCCTTTTTAAAATGTGGAGCCCAAAACTGGATCCCGTATTCCAGATGTGGCCTTACAAGTGATTTATAGATGGGTAACAATACGTTGGGATCACGGGATCTAATCTCTCTTTTTATACACCCTAGAATCTTGTTTGCTTTAGCAGCTGCTGCCTGACATTGAGTGCTGCTGCTCAGCTTATTTGTAATGAGAATACCCAAGTCCTTCTCCTGTTCTGTAGTCCCGAGTTTACTTCCATTTAATGTATACGCAGCTATAGGATTACTCCGTCCTAGGTGCATTACTTTACATTTATCAACATTAAATCTCATTTGCCAAGTATCTGCCCATTCTGACATCTTATCCAGATCTTTTTGTAATATTGTACTATCCAGGTCATGTGGAAATTTTCTTTCCTCAGTACAAATGTTTTCACTATGGCTTTGGAAAAAATTTTTGTATGTGCATCATGGTCATTTGACCCATTGTACTCTCAAGTAGCAATATATTGTACTGTTATGTTGTACTATGTACTAATTACGTGTTTATATGGTTTTGTAACCCTTTATGATCTTAGATAACTTTATCCTTGATAAAGACCTAAAAACAAGGTCGAAACGTTGGATGAATTATCCTTTTGCACAAATAAAGAATTTTCAGCATTCCAAGAGTTCTTTTCTTACGTTATTGATCACTATAGTGTGCCAGAGCTATTTCTATTGAATTGACTCTTATTTTTTCTGAGCACCTGCTATATACACAGTGACCCAGACATATTCAAGTTTCATTCAGAAGGCAGAGGGAAGCCTTAGCAGCTGAGCCTATATCTTGGCTTGTGAGCATTAGAACAGGCCGGCGATTACAGGGTAACATGAAAAATGTCCAGCTTGCATTATGACTAGAACATGACAATATCCTTTTAAGTACTAACCTATGATGCGTTCCTAAGCAGTTGATGTTATATGTTCTACATTTCATTTTCTGCATACTTTACAAGTAGTAGAATTTGCTTTGATATAGGCAACTGGATTTTCACAATGAAAAGGCAAAGGATAACGCCCGAAAAAGACGCCATACATTATGTCAGTGCCATCACTGACAAACCTGGATTGACCATGAAATACATCAATCCCCTTAAAGGTGAGTTAAAACAAGTTTTAACTAAATTGCCTTAATATTGTCATGCATTAGAATGACTGTCTTAGGTAATGATAAATATTTTCTACAGGAAGAGGAGTGTTTGCTGAAACTGAAATCGAAAAAGGGAGTTTTGTTGCAGAATATCGAGGCGAGCTCACGTATGCACTTACGATGGTAGACAACTACTCGAGATTTATGGTTGTGGTACAAGTCAAAGATCTAATGGCCCATACTGCAGCGAAGGTCTTCCAAGCACACTTATGCAGACCTCATGGCTACTCAGAGAGAGTCCTCACAGATCAAGGCACAGCCTTTGAAGCGGAAATCTTCAAGGACTTCTGCAGCTTTTACCGATGCAGGAAGATGCGCACTACACCCTACCATGCTCAAACCAATGGTTATCAACCTGCTCAGGACTTTACCCCATATTCCAGATGTGGCCTTACAAGTGATTTATAGAGGGGTAACAATACGTTGGGATCACCGGATCTAATCTCCCTTTTTATACACCCTAAAATCTTGTTTGCTTTAGAATAAACAATAACATCATAAAGGTATAGCAGTACCGTTTCAAAGTTTCGGTGTCCCAAGCAGCATTCCATCAGCCTCTGGAAGGTTCCTGGCAAATTGCACAGCTCGAAGGGCATGCTTTTGAACTCGCAGAGACCCATCGGGGTGGCAAAGGCGGTCTTCTCCCGGTCTGCCTCAGCAACGGACACTTGCCAATAGCGACTAGTGAGATCAAGGGTAGAAAAATAATTTGCAGTTCTCAATGCAGCTAGCTATTCCTCAATACAGGGGAGTGGTGCTGTCCTTCTTCTTTAACAGGACCAACGGAGCTGCCCAGAGGCTACAACTGTCACGGATAACCCCAGCCTCCTTCATGTTGCTCAACATGTCCTTGGTACATTGGTAATGTGCAGGTAGTTTTGGCTTATATCTCTCTTTGATGGGTGGGTGTGCACTTGTGGGGATGTAGTGTTTGACCCCTTTTATTCTTCAAAAGTCTAGCGGATGTTTGCTGAAGACTTGCTCGTATTCTTGCACTAGCCTGTAGACCCCCTTCTTGTGATGTGAAGGTGTGGAGTCAGTGCCTACGTGTAATTCCTTACACCACTCCTCTGGCTGACTTGGTGAGCTGTCACTGAATGGGTGGGCTGAAGCAATGGTGGATGCTGCTGTTTGGATAGCATGTGTATCTACTGAGAACAGCTTATCAATGGTGGCAAATCGGAGCAGCTTAATCTCTTGCTCTCCGCAGTTCAACACTCTCATGGGCACTCTTCCCTTCCTTATTAATGAATAAAACTATGATGTAAATAGCATATAGATACCCCACAAATGCAGATAAAAGTAGGTTATGGGAAAAGGGGGAAGAGAGAAACAGGAAAATAGTGGAATAAAGTATACCTTCCAGGTGGGAGAGGAAATGGCAGCACAGCCAGTGGAGGTGAAGCAAGGGGAGCCTGCAACTAAAGAGTTGAGAGCGTTATCACATGGTGACTGAGCCTGATTGTAACGGGAGCATAGAGGTGCCGATCCTGTCTTACCTGCGTTGGTGTAGAAGTGGGTGTCCTGTGGTGGAGTCAGCTATGTGCAGTGGTGGCCGTGGGTTCTTTTATGTGCGACCGTAGTAATAGCTGCGCCCACTTCCTGTATGGGAGTGGAATGCAGTGAGGGTAATGGAACGCACGCCTGCGCATTTGTGTTTAACGTCGCGCATGTGCAGAACGGAGAAAAGGCTGCGCTCACTTCCTAATGAAAGGGAGTGAGACGCATCTGGGAAGGGAAGGGAAAAGATTAGGGTTTGGGGATGATGAAAGGGCTTTCTACGGGCAAGGATGGCAAAGGGTGGCAGTGACGGAAAGTCAGGCAGCCTGTCCTGTCCTGTCCTGTCCGTCCGTCTTTTTGTATCATGAATTGGAAAGACTGCAAGGGGGAGGGGAGGTGCTTGTGTCCAAAAGGAGGAGTTATTCAGATTCATTGCAGTGGGCGGCGGCTGCAAAAAGCACCATTCTTCTTGTTTTTGCTCTGCAAAACAGCCTTTTCAAGGGTTGGCTTGGGTGACAAAATGTCTTCTGTAGGCGTGGGTTTGTCTCCCTCTCCCTAAGATGTGTCCGGTATAGGCCAGGGTGCCACTCAAGGCCGTAACCAATTCGGGTTATAGCTTCTCGGCCTTTTGGCTAAGATCAAGTGTAGTTTCGGAGGACGCTACCTTGGTCGGTACTGGAAGGTGCCTGGGATTGCACGTCTGCCGGCCTTGAGGAAGTGTGTGCGCCTTCTGGTGACACATAGCCCTCTTGTGCCTGGACGGTTCCCAGGCAACGGGAGGCGATCACCTTTGTTATTTTGAAGTCCTACTGATAAACAGAAAAAAAAAAAATTAAATCTGTTCTTATCAGTTTAATATCTGATACGTCCCCTCTCTGGGGACCATATATTAAATGGATTTTTAGAACAAGGAGATGGAAAAAATCTTGCTCTGTCCACTGCACGCATTGACCTGGTATTGCAGTACCTCCAGGACCGGTGCACCCCTTCTTAACCCAGTTTCCAAAAGCAGAACTCAATTCACCTGATTCAAATGAGCCCCATTAGTGAATTGAAAGAAAGCAAAAACTTTATATGCACCTCAATTTGGCCAATTCACTTTTCACACTTTCACCCTTTTTTTTATCTTTCACACCTTTTACTTGCTTTATTGATGCAAAAAGCTGTGCCAAATAGCAAACTCATCTCCACTCAACTTGACCAACTCTGCTATGTCCCGTGCAGTATCTTATTCTCAGTCTTATCTAGATCATTTGCAATTGAATAGAATAGATCCCTTTTAACTGCTTATGACTGTGTAAAATATGTAGTTTTACTGGGCTGGGATGAGAGAATCCATTGAAGCATGCTGTAGGGATTGTGGTTCCTGTGTGCTAAGAAGAGAGGCTGGCACCAGCCAGAAAGCCCCATTGCAGCCAATAATCACTTAATAACTTTTTCAACTTGTCATCATATGGGAGGCCTTCCATTCCTTGTAGTAGTCTAGTTGCCCACCTTTTAACTGACTCTAACTTCTGAATGTCCTTATTAAAATGTGGAGCCCAAAACTGGTTCCCATATTCCAGATGTAGCCTTACAAGTGATTTATAGAGGTGTAACAATACGTTGGGATCACGGGATCTAATCTCCCTTTTTATACACCCTAAAATCTTGTCCCAAGCAGCATTCCATCAGCCTCTGGAAGGTTCCTGGCGCATTGCACAGCTCGAAGGGCATGCTTTTGAACTCGCAGAGACCCATAGGGGTGGCGAAGGCGGTCTTCTCCCGGTCTGCCTCAGCAACGGACACTTGCCAATAGTGACTAGTGAGATCAAGGGTAGAAAAATAATTTGCAGTTCTCAATGCAGCTAGCGATTCCTCTATACGGGGAGTGGTGCCGTCCTTCTTTTTTAACAGGATCAACAGAGCTGCCCAAAGGCTACAACTGTCACGGATAACCCCAGCCGCCTTCATGTTGCTCAACATGTCCTTGGTACACTGGCAATGTGAAGGTGGTATTGGCTTATAGCTCTCTTTGATGGGTGGGTGTGCACCTGTGGGGATGTGGTGTTGGACCCCTTTTATTCCCCCAAAATCTAGCGGGCTTCCCACCGGTAACCCGCTCCCCAGCTTGGATGGATGCTGAGGGAGCCCCTTTTGCCCGCAGGCTCTGGCCCTGGGAACTGTAGCCTTGGCGGTGACTGTGCTTCCCTCTACGGTGTGAGCTGTTGCCTTCAATCGGGTCTTGACTGCTGGGAAACCCTGGAGGTTCCTGTCGCTAACGGATTTGACCGGTTTTACGGCGACTCCTAGCCTGGTCGGGGTCCGTAGGCCCTGCCGGATGGTGCTGGCTTCTCTTCACTCCCCGATCTGGTACCGGCGGGCCACCGCCCATCCCCGGTCCGTACGGTTCACTCCAATCAGCCTCTCCTGCAGAAGGTCACCACCATCTGCCAACCTTGCTGAGTGCCCGGGCCACACACCCGGACACGGTCAGTCTCCTTTCCTCTTCACTTCTCTAACTCCAAAACTGATCTCTAATCTGACTCCTTTTCCCGCCTCCAGGACTGTGAACTCCTCGGTGGGTGGGATCAACCGCCTGGCCCACCCCCTGGTGTGGACATCAGCCCCTGGAGGAAGGCAACTAGGATTTGTGTTTAGCTTCGGTGTGCCTAGCCGGAGTGTAGAGTGTGTTGGTGTAGTACCTGTGACGACCTGGCTTGTCCAGGGCGCCACATTCCCCTATAGTAAAATGCAGACCGTCCGCGGGCTGCCCGTCCATCAGCGGTTTTATTTTCACAACTGAAAA
Source organism: Anomaloglossus baeobatrachus (assembly GCF_048569485.1). Classification (NCBI taxonomy): domain Eukaryota; kingdom Metazoa; phylum Chordata; class Amphibia; order Anura; family Aromobatidae; genus Anomaloglossus; species Anomaloglossus baeobatrachus. The sequence continues at coordinate 263,273 of NW_027445162.1, read as the reverse complement.
AGAATAAAACGGTAAAACATGTAAAAGCATCATAAACATTTTACAACGGTACAGCTTCCGCTCTTCTCCCACCCAAACAACCTGGCCCTGATGCTGCCCCTAAGAAGCGGGCAGCACCCCTTGACCCCAGTCCAGCACCAAGTTGCCCGAGCGGGTTCTGTCTCTTTCAGGGGGCCCACGTCCAAGGGGACCCCTGAACCCCCGGAGGATCGCCACCGGTTACGGTAGTGGCGGGCCTAGGCCATCCCTTTCCTCCAGGCCCATCCTCCCAAATCAGCCTCTCCGGAGGCGGTAACGGTGTCAAGCCAACAAACATTTTTATTTACATTGCACTAAGTTTGTGGTTGCCCTGCAAGTTCTCGGGCTTGTCCGTAAGCAGTTCCTTACGCAATGGTTGCACAGTCCCTACGGGGACAACAGTTGCCGGCAACGGCCGGTTTAATCACGGTTCAATCAGGTAAACTTCTTTGGTTGATCATCTTTACTTATCATTTAAAACTTTCAAACTGGTACACTCAACACATAAAGCCCCCCCTTTTAAAGAGTAGTTTCCCTGTACCTAAGTGGGGGTCTACCTAGGTTGGGGCGAGTGGACCTTCGGGGTCCGGTGTCAGTGGTGACAGGCAGTGGGGCAGAGGGAACAGTCAGTTCCTCCTCCCTGCTATCATGTGGGGCAGGCGGAGGCGTAGGGGAGCTGGGTACAGGTACATCCCTGGGCACTGGCTCGCGGTTAACCGTTTCCATCATTTCTTCATCCACGGGTTGTGGGAACAGTATCACTGGAAGGATCACCGCACCGTTCTGTGTAGGCCAGTCTGCTGGAAAATCACCCATCATGGTGTGGATTACCTCTTTTTCCTTCTCCACTGGACTGGGAACTGGAGCCTCATCCGCTACTCTCAATGCTGGTGGGCACTTCTTCAGGTGGTCTCGGGAAACCGTGGCCAAAGTCCCCCCCTGGTCACGGCTGATCTGGTAGGCCTTCCCATTCTCCCATCCTGTGGGCTGGACTACATACGGGGTTTTTTCCCATTGATCATCCAGCTTGTGGGCCCTTCTTTTCCGCTTCAGCACTACATCCCCAGGTTGGAAGGAACCGGCAGGCGCCTTCTTGTTGAAGCACTGCTCCTGTTGTCCCCGACTCTGGCACAAGTTCTTTTCAACATACTCCTGGACCTGTCGGTACTGTGTCCTCCGCCGAGTGTCCCATTCAGCTGTCGACAGGAGTGCTTCTGAAGCTTCCAAGCCCATTTCCAGATCCACTGGTAGCCGGCCGGGACGAGCTCTCATCAGGTATGCTGGAGTGCATTTCGTAGAGCTGGAAGGGATGTTGTTGTACATATCGACCAGGTCAGGTAGCTTCTCCAGCCACAGGTTCCGCTCTTCCAGTGGTAACGTCTTGAGGAGGCCCAGGACCAAGTGGTTCATCTTTTCACAAATGCCATTGGTTTGGGCGTGGTAAGGCGTGGTCCGGATTTTCTTGCAGCCGTACAACTGGCAGAATTCCTGGAATACCTCTGCTTCAAAGGCCGGACCCTGGTCGGTAAGCACCCTCTCCGGGTACCAATGCGGTCAACAGAAATAAGCCTGGAAAGCCTTAGCAGCGGTGCGGCCGGTTAAGTCCTTAACTGGGACAACCACCAGGAACCTCGAGTAGTGGTCTACGATGGTCAGAGCATAGGTGTACCCACTTCGGCTGGGGGTGAGCTTTACATGGTCAAGGGCAACCAGCTCCAGCGGTTGGTGTGTAATGATCGGGTGTAGGGGTGCCTTCTGGCTGGCCTCGTCCTTCCTTCTCAATGCGCAAGGGCCACATTCTCGGCACCAGGCCTCCACAGATTCCCGCATTCCACTCCAATAGAACCGCTCTCTTAACAACATCTCTAGCTTCTTCCACCCGAAGTGCACTGCACCATCATGGTATGCTTGCAGGACGGTGGGCACGTTAGCCTGGGGAATCACCAGCTGGCGGATCTTCTCGTGAGTCTTTGGATTAATCAGCTCGCGATACAACTTCCCCTGGTGTAGGTATAGCCGGGTCCGTTCTTGCCACAGACGTTGGGCTTCGGCAGGGGCAGCAGGGTCTATCCCAGCAGAACCCTGTTCCACTAGAGTCTTGACCAGGCGGACAGCAGGTGCCTGGTCCTGAGCTTCCTGCCAGTCCTGTCGGGGCAGCGGATCCAGGTTCACCCGTTGTTGGTAGACGTGCACCTTCTCAGTGAATGGCCGGTGAAATGCAGGCAACTCGATCTCTTCGAGGTCATCATCCTCTGGCCCCTCTTCCGACAGGTGGGGCATCCGGGAGAGTGCATTGGCATTGACGTTGGTACGGCCGGCCCGGTACTTGATGGTGAAATCGTAGTTGGCTAACCTGGTCACCCATCGCTGCTCCAACGCGCCCAGCTTGGCCGTATCTAGATGGGTCAGCAGGTTATTGTCTGTGTACGCGGTGAACTTGGCTGCTGCCAGGTAATGGCGGAACCGCTCGGTGATAGCCCACACCAGTGCCAAGAGCTCAAGCTTGAAGGAGATGTAGTTCTCAGGGTTCCTCTCAGTCGGTCGGAGTTTTCGGCTAGCATAAGCTATTACCTTTTCCCTTCTGTCTTGGACCTGGGATAGAACAGCCCCCAAGCCCACATTGCTGGCGTCGGTGTAGAGGATGAATGGGCGGCTGTAGTCAGGGTACGCTAGGATTTCCTCTCCGGTCAGGGCTGTTCTCAGCTGGCGGAAGGATTCCTCATGCTTTTCTTCCCACACCAATGGGGCTACTAGGGATCTACCACCCTTGGTCTGTCCTACGAGGAGGTCTTGCATGGGGGCAGCCATCTTTGTGTACCCCTTAATGAAGCGACGGTAATATCCCACCAGGCCCAGAAACTGCCTCACTTCCCTCACTGTGGTCGGTCTCGGCCAGTCATGGATGGCGGTGATCTTCTCGGGGTTGGGGGCGACACCTTCCGCACCAACCACATGTCCTAGGTACTGCACTCTGGGTTTCAGCAGATGACACTTTGAGGGCTTCAACTTCATCCCATACTTGGCAAGGGACGCGAACACCTCGGCTAGGTGCTCCAGGTGGGCTTCATACGTCTGTGAGTACACAATCACATCATCCAAGTACAGCAAAACGGTCCCATAGGCAGTCTTCTCTCGGTCTTCCGGTGCCACGGCCACCTGCCAGTACCCGCTGGTGAGGTCAAGGGTGGAGAAGTAGTTAGCGGTTCTCAGCGAGGCCAGGGACTCTTTGATGCGGGGCAGAGGGTAAGCATCCTTATGCGTTATCTGGTTAATCTTCCGGTAATCCACACACATCCGCATGGTGCCATCCTTCTTCTTAACCAGCACCAACGGAGCGGCCCAGGGACTACAGCTGTCCCTAATAACCCCTGCCTCCTTCATGTTCCTCAACATGTCTTTGGCGCATTGGTAGTGCGCAGGGGGAATAGGCCTGTATCTCTCTTTAATAGGGGAGTGTGTACCGGTAGGGATGTGGTGTTGAACCCCTTTAATCTGCCCAAAATCTAGAGGGTGCTTGCTAAAAACCCGCTCATACTCCTGTACCACCCGGTATACCCCTTCCTTGTGGTGTATGGGGGTATCATCAGTGCCGACATGTAGCTCTCGATACCACTCGCCTAACTCCCCCAGGGATGAGTGGGAACCGGCAGCAGGCGGTGTGACCGGGGGAACGGCTTCATGGATCGTGTGGGGATCTAGAGTGAGCAATTTGGCAAGGGTAGCGTACCGGGTGGTGCATGAATGCACACATATTGGTTTTATAATCTTATTGTATTACTTTATATTCTTATTTCACTTGTGCATATCTCCACCATAATCCTGGCTAAGAAATATAGCTTTTTTTGGGGTACACAGGTAGTAAGGTCTTCTTTCTATTTCTTTAGGGGTGATATAGCCTGGTGGAACTCTAGACCTCTAACATTATATATGCACCCTTTTTCTTTATGGTTCTTGGACACCTTATAACATTCTTCCATACATATATATCTTTCTCATAAATTATAAATAATTAGGCATTTTTATATATTTTATTTACATTTTCATAAATAACTTTTTACAAAGCATGGGGGACATTCTCACATACATATAATTTTCATGTACGCATTCTGAAAATTTACGCATAAACCGTACACACTCCTTTTTGTAACAATTTCTATAACTCATTCGCTGAACTCTCATCCCGGATATTCATTCTTACACCGAATTTCCTGTTATAACACAACATTCATGATTTTTATTCAATTTATTTTTATTTTTTAGGTTTATTAGTAGTGATGAGCGAGTACTAAAAAGCTCGGGTGCTCGAAGCTCGGGCCGAGCCTCCCAAGATACTCGTGTACTCGGCCCGAGCACCGAGCCCAATGTTATCCTATGGGAGACCCGAGTATTTTTGTGAAATGACCACCGGCAGCATGTAGAAACCCTAAAAATGGCACAAAAGTCTCCGAAGAGTGCTCAAATGACATGGCAACAGCATGGGGAAGACCCCTTGAAGCATTTATCACTCAAAAGTCACAGCTGTGAATAATTTTGTCCGCGTTTTACGCCATTTTTACGGACTCACCAGAAAACCTTCCAAAATGACACCAAAATGATTTTTCATAGCGGAAATGTTAAGGGCACATACCCAATAGTGAGATAGAGCTAATGTATGTTACTTTTTGAGATCAATACATGAAAGATTTTACGTAAAACATTGTGTGGCACTCCGATGTCCCTGAGAAGAGACGTACATAAAGGCCTCTGAGTCTAATGTGCCCATTTTGAGGAACTGAGTCTTTGTAGTATTTTCCTTTGCCAGGGCAGTCCAAAATTGTGAGGTTCACCAATGCCCCTGCATACAGACGTGCATGATGGCCTGTAAACCTGAAGTGCCCATTGTAAGGAAGTGGGTCTATTGTAGTATAGCCCTTAGGCAGGGCAGCCAAAAATTGGGAGGCTCCACGTTGTCCCTGGATAGAGACGTGCATGAGGGCCTCAAAACATTAAGTGTCCAGTGTCAGGAAGTGGGTGTATTATAGTATAGCCCTTAGGCAGGGCAGCCAAAAATTGGGAGGCTCCACGTTGTCCCTGGATAGAGACGTGCATGAGGGCCTGTAAACCTGAAGTGCCCATTGGAAGGAAGTGGGTCTTTTGTAGTATAGCCCTTTGGCAGGGCAGCCAAAAATTGGGAGGCTCCACGTTGTCCCTGGATAGAGACGTGCATGAGGGCCTGTAAACCTGAAGTGCCCATTGGAAGGAAGTGGGTCTTTTGTAGTATAGCCCTTTGGCAGGGCAGCCAATAATTGGGAGGCTCCACGTTGTCCCTGGATAGAGACATGCATGAGGGCCTCAAAACATTAAGTGTCCATTGTCAGGAAGTGGGTGTATTATAGTATAGCCCTTAGGCAGGGCAGCCAAAAATTGGGAGGCTCCACGTTGTCCCTGGATAGAGACGTGCATGAGGGCCTGTAAACCTGAAGTGCCCATTGGAAGGAAGTGGGTCTTTTGTAGTATAGCCCTTTGGCAGGGCAGCCAAAAATTGGGAGGCTCCACGTTGTCCCTGGATAGAGACGTGCATGAGGGCCTCAAAACATTAAGTGTCCATTGTCAGGAAGTGGGTGTATTATAGTATAGCCCTTTGGCAGGGCAGCCAAAAATTGGGAGGCTCCACGTTGTCCCTGGATAGAGACGTGCATGAGGGCCTCAAAACATTAAGTGTCCATTGTCAGGAAGTGGGTGTATTATAGTATAGCCCTTAGGCAGGGCAGCCAAAAATTGGGAGGCTCCACGTTGTCCCTGGATAGAGACGTGCATGAGGGCCTCAAAACATTAAGTGTCCATTGTCAGGAAGTGGGTCTTTTGTAGTATAGCCCTTTGGCAGGGCAGCCAAAAATTGGGAGGCTCCACGTTGTCCCTGGATAGAGACGTGCATGAGGGCCTCAAAACATTAAGTGTCCATTGTCAGGAAGTGGGTGTATTATAGTATAGCCCTTAGGCAGGGCAGCCAAAAATTGGGAGGCTCCACGTTGTCCCTGGATAGAGACGTGCATGAGGGCCTCAAAACATTAAGTGTCCATTGTCAGGAAGTGGGTCTTTTGTAGTATAGCCCTTTGGCAGGGCAGCCAAAAATTGGGAGGCTCCACGTTGTCCCTGGATAGAGACGTGCATGAGGGCCTCAAAACATTAAGTGTCCATTGTCAGGAAGTGGGTGTATTATAGTATAGCCCTTTGGCAGGGCAGCCAAAAATTGGGAGGCTCCACGTTGTCCCTGCATAGAGACGTGCATGAGGGCCTCAAAACATTGTTCCCATTGCAAAGGAGCGGGTCTCCTGTCGTTGTAATGTCCATTCTGCAAAGAATGGGCGAAAAAATTTACCACTGGGGGTATACCTGAAACAAAGGCCTAACTCTTGTAACGGTCATCATGGTGGCGCATGAGGAGAAGGAGGAGCAGTCCAGCGATTATCCAAAGTCCAGAAGTGTGTACCCATGGGTGACTGGAGGTACATGGCAAATTCCCGTTACAAACTTTAAATTCCGCTCTCATTTGCTGGTGGTGTGGTGAAGTCTGGCCCAATCCAACCCTTGTTCATCTTGATCAGAGTCAGCCTGTCAGCATTTTCAGTTGACAGGCGGGTGCGTTTATCTGTAATGATTCCACCTGCGGCACTAAAAACACGCTCTGACAAAACGCTAGCGGCAGGGCAGGCCAGGACTTCCAAGGCGTAGAGAGCCAATTCATGCCACGTGTCCACCTTGGATACCCAATAATTGTAAGGCACAGAGGAATGTCGGAGTACAGTTGTTCGATCTGCAAGGTACTCCTTGAGCATCTGGGCAAACTTAGGATTTCTTGTGGCACTACCCCGCACCTCAGGGGCTGTGGTACGTAAGGGGCTGAGAAAACTGTCCCACATCTTAAAGACTGTTCCCCTACCTCTGGCGGATTGGACTTGTGCCTCTCTCGGCTGTACGCCTTGGTTGTCCACTGATTCCTGACCTATGCCGCTAGCGTTTTGTGAGGGGAATGCTTTGCCTACTTCCGTGACTATGGCCTTCCGGAACTGCTGCATTTTGGTTGACCTCTCCGCCTCGGGAATAAGAGACATAAAGTTCTCCTTGTAGCGTGGGTCTAACAGTGTTACCAACCAGTAATGATTGTCGGCCAAGATGTTCTTAACGCGAGGGTCACGAGACAGGCAGCTTACCATAAAGTCAGCCATGTGCGCCAGACTCTTAACAGCCAGGACTTCAGTAGCCTGACCAACACGTTGACTGAACATGCTGTCCTCCTCCTCCTCCTCCTCCTCCTCCTCATCTACCCTGTCCTCTGGCCAGCCACGCTGAACCGAGGATATGACTGGTGTGCATGTCATATCCTCAATTTGGCCGGAGATTTGCTCCATGTCTTCATCCTCCTCCTCGTCATAGTCCTCCACTGCACGTTGTGATGAGACGAGGCTGGGCTGTGTGTTATCACCCACACCCACTACTGTTTCTTGCTGCAACTCATCGCGCTCCGCCTGCAATGCATCATGTTTGGTTTTGAGCAGAGACCGTTTTAGAAGGCAGAGTAGCGGTATGGTGACGCTAATAATGGCGTCATCACCACTCACCATCTTGGTGGAGTCCTCAAAGTTTTGGAGGATGGTACATAGGTCGGACATCCATCTCCACTCCTCAGGTGTTATGTGTGGAGTTTGACCCATTTCCCGACGGCTTAGGTGATGCAGGTACTCAACAACTGCCCTCTTCTGCTCACATATCCTGACCAACATGTGCAGAGTTGAATTCCAACGCGTGGGGACATCACACACCAGTCTGTGAGCCGGAAGATGCAAACTGCGCTGAAAGCCGGCAAGGCCGGCTGAAGCAGTAGGTGACTTTCGAAAATGTGCAGACAGGCGGCGAACTTTTACCAGCAGATCAGACAGCTCTGGGTATGACTTTAGAAACCGCTGAACCACGAGGTTGAGCACATGGGCCACGCATGGAACATGTGTCAGCTGGCCTCGCCTCAAAGCCGCCACCAGGTTCCGGCCATTGTCACACACGACCTTTCCTGGCTTTAGGTTCAGAGGTGTGAGCCAGTGATCTGCCTGCTGTTTCAGAGCTGTCCACAGCTCTTCTGCATTGTGGGGTTTGTCACCTATGCAGATTAGCTTCAGCACAGCCTGTTGCCGCTTCGCCGAGGCAGTGCTGCAGTGCTTCCAGCTTGGGACTGGTGTGGAGGGTACAGTGGATGAGGATGCGCAGGAGCAGGAGGAGGCTGAAGAGCATGACATTCCGGAGCTGTAGAGTGTGGGTGAAACACTGACTGAGGTAGGGCCTGCAAACCTTGGTGTGGGAAGGACGTGTTCCGTCCCTCGCTCAGACTGGGTCCCAGCTTCCACAATAATAACCCAGTGTGCCGTCAACGAGATGTAGCGGCCTTGCCCACAAGCACTTGTCCACGTGTCTGTGGTTAGGTGGACTTTGGGTGAAACAGCGTTGTTCAGGGCACGTGTGATGTTTTGTGACACGTGGTTATGCAACGCGGGGACGGCACACCGGGAGAAATAGTGGCGACTGGGGACCGAGTAACGTGGGACAGCTGCCGCCATCAGGTCGCGGAATGCTTCTGTCTCCACCAGCCTAAAAGGCAACATTTCCAGCGCAAGCAGTCGCGAAATGTTAGCATTTAGAACTGTGGCATGTGGGGTGTTGGCAGTGTATTTGCGCCTGCGTTCAAAGGTTTGCTGAATGGATAACTGAACGCTGCGCTGGGACAAGGACGTGCTTGATGATGGTGTTATTTCTGAGTAGGCAACTGCAGGTGCAGGACCGGAGGAGGCTTGTTCGCAGGCAGCATGGACAGGGGATTGGCTCGCATGCACAACCAGCGAAGACGTAGCAGTGACATTAGCAAGCACTGCTCCTCGACTCTGTTGTACTTCCCACAAAGTCGGGTGCTTGGCTGACATGTGCCTGATCATGCTGGTGGTGGTCAGGCTGCTAGTTTTGGTACCCCTGCTGATGCTGGCACGGCAGGTGTTGCAAATGGCCTTTTTAGAATCATCTGGATCCAACTTAAAAAACTGCCAGACTCGGGAAGACCTAACATTTGTACAGGCACCTTGTGTCGTGTTGTTGTTCCGGGGAACGGTTGCCTGACTTCTGCCTGGAGCCACCACCCTGCTTCTTACTGCCTGTTGGGATGCTACGCCTCCCTCCCCCTGTGCACTGCTGTCCTCGCTCTGCATATCCTCCTGCCAGGTTGGGTCAGTTACTGGATCATCCACCACGTCGTCTTCCTCTTCCGCACCCTGCTCCTCCTCCTGACTTCCTGACAATTGTGTCTCATCATCGTCCACCCCTTGTTGAGACACGTTGCCAACTTCGTGAGAACGTGGCTGCTCAAATATTTGGCCATCTGTACATACGATCTCCTCATGACCCACTTCAACATGAGCTGGCGAGAGGCCAGAATGTGCGAATGGAAACGTGAACAGCTCTTCCGAGTGTCCAAGTGTGGGATCATTAATGTCCGAGGACGTGTACTCAGCCTTGTGGTAGGAAGGAGGATCAGGTTCTGAAATGTGCGGTGCAGTATCACGGCTACTGACACTTGACCGTGTGGAAGACAGAGTGTTTGTGGTGGTGCCAATCTGACTGGAAGCATTATCCGCTATCCAACTAACAACCTGTTGACACTGGTCTTGGTTCAAGAGCGGTGTACTGCTGCGGTCCCCAAGAATTTGGGACAGGACGTGCGAGCGACTAGATGTGGCCCTTTGTTGTGGCAAAATTAGAGCTTGCCCACGACCTCGGCCTCTGCCTGCACCACCATCACGTCCACTTCCTTGTTCCTTGCCAACGCCCTTGCGCATTTTGCAATGCTGTGCTGACGTGTATTCACTAGACTTGGGCGTTATATCAAAGTTTGTGCAAATTGTGCACCTGTACGCTGCCACCGACAGGCACACACGTGCGGTTTTTAAATGCAAGCACGGACGCACTAAGAACCTAACAGGTTTTAGGAGCAAAAATTAATGATGAGAACTCTGACACTATCAGCCACTGCTGACTGACGTGTATTATACACTACACTTGTGCGTTATATAATAGTTTGGTAAAAACGCACACAAGTGCACCTGTACGCTGCCACCGACAGGCACACACGTGCGGTTTTTAAATGCAAGCACGGACGCACTAAGAACCTAACAGGTTTTAGGAGCAAAAATTAATGACGAGAACTCTGACACTATCAGCCACTGCTGACTGACGTGTATTATACACTACACTTGTGCGTTATATAATAGTTTGGTAAAAACGCACACAAGTGCACCTGTACACTGCCACCGACAGGCACACACGTGCGGTTTTTAAATGCAAGCACGGACGCACTAAGAACCTAACAGGTTTTAGGAGCAAAAATTAATGACGAGAACTCTGACACTATCAGCCACTGCTGACTGACGTGTATTATACACTACACTTGTGCGTTATATAATAGTTTGGTAAAAACGCACACAAGTGCACCTGTACGCTGCCACCGACAGGCACACACGTGCGGTTTTTAAATGCAAGCACGGACGCACTAAGAACCTAACACAGGTTTTAGGAGCAAAAATTAATGACGAGAACTCTGACACTATCAGCCACTGCTGACTGACGTGTATTATACACTACACTTGTGCGTTATATAATAGTTTGGTAAAAACGCACACAAGTGCACCTGTACGCTGCCACCGACAGGCACACACGTGCGGTTTTTAAATGCAAGCACGGACGCACTAAGAACCTAACAGGTTTTAGGAGCGACAATTGCTGAGAAGTCTGACACTATCAGGACTGTTTTAGACTGTGTACACCAGCCCCAGATATGATGAAGGCTGGTATACGGTCACCACTAGGAATGGCTATATACCCTGCCTGCCTGCCTGCCTGCCTGTATACTGCTACAATAGTCCTGACAAGGACTCTTTTGGTCACTAGCCTGTATTCCAACCTGGCTATACCCTGCCTGTATACAGCAACAATAGTCCTGAGAAGGACTCTGCTACTGTACTCCGACCTGGCTATACCCTGCCTGCCTGTATACAACTAGAATAGTCCTGAGAAGGACTTTTGGTCACACTGTTTGCAGCCCTGCTACGGAAATAGCTATAAAGGGCCGCAAACCTTTCCCTGAAGTAGCGACCCTCTCCCTGCACTGACTGTCTGGATAGCTGTGAGCAGAGCACAGCGCGCCCGCCGGTATAAAGGCTCGGTCACGCTGTGCAGGCCGGCCAATCACTGCAATTCCACAACTAACAGGGCTGTGGCATTGCAGTGGTCTGCCAGCCAATCCCTGCATGAGGGCTGGCTCTCAAAAGAGCGCCAACATGCAGGGATGAAGACCACGAGTACAGCACGAGTATCGCGAGATTACTCGGTCCCCGTCGAGTAGACCGAGTACAGTGATACTCGTGCGAGTACCGAGTAGTAACAAGCATGCTCGCTCATCACTATTTATTAGTAAAATGGCTTACACTCCCCTTTTTTCCACTTTTTTCTTCACTACTTTTATAAAGAAATTTTTCCTTTCTTTATTCTTAATGCAATTTTATATAGCAACACCACCATTTTTTGCCACGAACATAATTTTTCTTGTCCGTCATCCCGTTCACCCTTACAGGGTTGTGGACAGATGCACTTGTCACTACACTTCTAAGACTCAATGCAGGGTCTGGAGCTCAATGCTCCCTTTTTGGTTTTTTTTTCTTCTTTTTTTTCTTTTTTTCATTTTGTCCTTCTTCTTCTTCTTTTTCTGATTTTTGTCTCAAAAAGCTGATGAAATTTGAAACACTATACCCCAGTGATTTTATAAATGTTTCTCAATATATCACTTGAGAACTTTTATGGCCGGTATTGTAACAGTTGACCATCCCGGCAGTATTTGAAATACAGCAGTCAGTCCTCTGACGTAGCTCCATATGTGTATATATAGAGGTTCTTCCTCCTTTGATTGCATACTGTTCTTTTTTTGCCCTGATGAAGGAGACAGTGATCTCTGAAACACATTGACCGGAAAAAAGAATAAAGAGATGAAATAATTAACATCAGTTTCCTTTGGTGACAGCGCGGCACGCACCCGATTTTCCTCCTATACGTTATTGCTCTTCTACTAGGGGCTGCGGCTGTCGCCATTTGTAACGTGCATTTAGGGGTTGTGACTGGCACAACCTTAATAGGTGAGTGCAACTACTATTAATTATTTGTTACCTTACCAGGTAAGACCCTAATTTGTGCGTCTGCTCCAGAGTTATTTCCCTGATTATTAATATCTGACAGGCAGTGATTGATCCTGCATTCTCACCTTCCTCTCTGTTGCACATTCTTATTGTTCCTATATGCTCTCTATTTCCATCAGACTTTTTTTGTCCTTCGGTGGGGCTCTAACATATGTGCACCATTTATTATTTATTTTTATGGATTCCTTTCTTTTTTCATGCTAGCGTTCATTATGCAGTAGTCATTCATGATATATCTTATATTTGTGAATCCATTAGGGCTCTATATGTCTGGTGCATCACATTGGGTCTTTTCAGTGCACAATAGGCACCTTTTTCTGTTATGCTCTGCTGCCACCTTATGGACATCCTATCAGTGATGCCAGAAAAAAATGGACATGTCTCCGTGCAGCAATCACGGACACGCGGGTACGCCGCACGGAGACACGTGCAGTGAAAAATCACTGATGTGTGAGCAGACCCATTCATTATAATGGATCTGCGTATCTCAGTGATTCTGTTATGTTTAAAAAAAAGCACAAACGTACCAGAATCACTGACGTGTGAAACAGGCCTTATAGTGTTTTGATTTATGTATGTATTATACAACTTCTGTGGATCTTGTATGAGTGACTTTTCTTCATTTTATTGGATTGTTTTAAAATATTGAAATAAAGTCACGCTTCCTATGCATCCTTTTGTATTCTGATTGGCTACTATAATACAGTTTTTAGGCACTGAGATCGATACCAGAGGCATGGTCTTCCGCTTACCAGAGGATAAGCTCAAAAGGCTAAGGGACATAATAGAAGGGTTTAGTGCTGTTAAGAAGGTGGCATTAAGATAAATGAAATATATCTTCTCGGTCTTCTCGTTTTCTTGCTGAGTTGTGCCAATGGACAGAGTTTTTTCTAGACATTTGCTATTGGAAACTCAGGGAACCAAAGCTCCTGGATAGAGTTGAGCGCGGTTCGTGGTTCGTGGTTCTCCAGTTCTAGGCTCGAGTGATTTTGGGGCATGTTCTAGATCGAACTAGAACTCGAGCTTTTTGCAAAAGCTCGATAGTTCTAGAAACGTTCGAGAACGGTTCTAGCAGCCAAAAAACAGCTAAATCATAGCTTGGTTTCTGCTGTAATAGTGTAAGTCACTCTGTGAATCAAACTATTATCACATTTCAGTGTATAGTGTGCGTGAACAGCGCCTTCAGATCACTGCTGTTTCTATAATGGCGATCGCCATTTTTTTTTTTTTGTTCTTGTCTTCCTTCCCTAAGTGCGCGCGTCTTGTGGGGCGGGCCAGCATGTCAGCCAATCACAGACACACACACAGCTAAGTTGACTTTGAGCCAGAGAAGCAACGGCATGTGTGATAGGATCTGCATGTCACATGTCCCTGCATTATAAAACCGGACATTTTCTTCACGGACGCCATTATCTGCCTTCTGCGTCTTTGGTGTCAGACATCACTGTCGCAGCTCCGTCCTCCTGAGTCCTATAGCCGATACAGCTGTATGCGCTGCATACACAGCGTTAGACAGCATAGGGAGAGCACTTTATAGCAGTCCTTTTAAGGGCTCAAACCGGCAGGGTCAGAGAGCCATAGGTGACAGGTCCTGCAAACAGCAACAGCATCTGTGTAGCCAAGGTCAGGGATTTCCTCCCTGCATTTCACCATTAGGAGGGAACAGAAAGGCAGGCTTCCATTCCTCTACCCAGAGCACCACAATCCTGCCACTGTACCCTCCTGTCCTCTGCACACTCCAACTCATTATAACTAAGCCATTATACTAGCAAACACTCAGTGTACCTAGTGGCATCCTATCTGTGGCTATTGGACTTTGCTATAGTCCCACTAGTGCAAAGACATTTGCAGAGCACGTCTGCCTGCATTGCACACTCCAACTTTTTTAAACTAAGCAATTTTACTAGCAAACACTCAGTGTACCTAGTGGCATCCTATACGTGGCTATTGGACTTTGCTATAGTCCCACTAGTGCCAAGACATTTGCAGAGCGCATCTGCCTGCGTTGCACACTCCAACTAATTTTAACTTAGCCATTATACTAGCAAACACTCAGTGTACCTAGTGGCATCCTATACGTGGCTATTGGACTTTGCTATAGTCCCACTAGTGCCAAGACATTTGCAGAGCGCATCTGCCTGCGTTGCACACTCCAACTAATTATAAGTAAGCCATTATACTAGCAAACACTCAGTGTACCTAGTGGCATCCTATCTGTGGCTATTGGACTTTGCTATAGTCCCACTAGTGCCAAGACATTTGCAGAGCGCAGAGCGCATCTGCCTGCGTTGCACACTCCAACTAATTATAAGTAAGCCATTATACTAGCAAACACTCAGTGTACCTAGTGGCATCCTATACGTGGCTATTGGACCTTGCTATAGTCCCACTAGTGCCAAGACATTTGCAGAGCGCATCTGCCTGCGTTGCACACTCCAACTAATTATAAGTAAGCCATTATACTAGCAAACACTCAGTGTACCTAGTGGCATTCTATACGTGGCTATTGGACCTTGCTATAGTCCCACTAGTGCCAAGACATTTGCAGAGCGCATCTGCCTGCGTTGCACACTCCAACTAATTATAAGTAAGCCATTATACTAGCAAACACTCAGGGAACCTAGTGGCATCCTATCTGTGGCTATTTGACTTTGCTATAGTCCCACTAGTGCCAAGACATTTGCAGAGCGCATCTGCCTGCGTTGCACACTCCAACTAATTATAAGTAAGCCATTATACTAGCAAACACTCAGTGTACCTAGTGGCATCCTATACGTGGCTATTGGACCTTGCTATAGTCCCACTAGTGCCAAGACATTTGCAGAGCGCATCTGCCTGCGTTGCACACTCCAACTAATTATAAGTAAGCCATTATACTAGCAAACACTCAGTGTACCTAGTGGCATCCTATACGTGGCTATTGGACCTTGCTATAGTCCCACTAGTGCCAAGACATTTGCAGAGCGCATCTGCCTGCGTTGCACATTCCAACTAATTATAAGTAAGCCATTATACTAGCAAAAACTCAGTGTACCTAGTGGCATCCTATCTGTGGCTATTGGACTTTGCTATAGTCCCACTAGTGCAAAGACATTTGCAGAGCACGTCTGCCTGCATTGCACACTCCAACTTTTTTAAACTAAGCAATTTTACTAGCAAACACTCAGTGTACCTAGTGGCATCCTATATGTGGCTATTGGACTTTGCTATAGTCCCACTAGTGCCAAGACATTTGCAGAGCGCATCTGCCTGCGTTGCACACTCCAACTAATTTTAACTTAGCCATTATACTAGCAAACACTCAGTGTACCTAGTGGCATCCTATACGTGGCTATTGGACTTTGCTATAGTCCCACTAGTGCCAAGACATTTGCAGAGCGCATCTGCCTGCGTTGCACACTCCAACTAATTATAAGTAAGCCATTATACTAGCAAACACTCAGTGTACCTAGTGGCATCCTATACGTGGCTATTGGACCTTGCTATAGTCCCACTAGTGCCAAGACATTTGCAGAGCGCATCTGCCTGCGTTGCACACTCCAACTAATTATAAGTAAGCCATTATACTAGCAAACACTCAGTGTACCTAGTGGCATCCTATACGTGGCTATTGGACTTTGCTATAGTCCCACTAGTGCCAAGACATTTGCAAAGCGCATCTGCCTGCGTTGCACACTCCAACTAATTATAAGTAAGCCATTATACTAGCAAACACTCAGTGTACCTAGTGGCATCCTATACGTGGCTATTGGACCTTGCTATAGTCCCACTAGTGCCAAGACATTTGCAGAGCGCATCTGCCTGCGTTGCACACTCCAACTAATTATAAGTAAACGATTATACTAGCAAACACTCAGTGTACCTAGTGGCATCCTATCTGTGGCTATTGGACTTTGCTATAGTCCCACTAGTGCCAAGACATTTGCAGAGCGCATCTGCCTGCGTTGCACACTCCAACTAATTATAAGTAAGCCATTATACTAGCAAACACTCAGTGTACCTAGTGGCATCCTATAC
Organism: Anomaloglossus baeobatrachus; assembly: GCF_048569485.1. Classification (NCBI taxonomy): domain Eukaryota; kingdom Metazoa; phylum Chordata; class Amphibia; order Anura; family Aromobatidae; genus Anomaloglossus; species Anomaloglossus baeobatrachus. The sequence goes on along the minus strand of NW_027445162.1, from coordinate 246,981 downwards.
GTGGCTATTGGACTTTGCTATAGTCCCACTAGTGCCAAGACATTTGCAGAGCGCATCTGCCTGCGTTGCACACTCCAACTAATTATAAGTAAGCCATTATACTAGCAAACACTCAGTGTACCTAGTGGCATCCTATACGTGGCTATTGGACTTTGCTATAGTCCCACTAGTGCCAAGACATTTGCAGAGCGCATCTGCCTGCGTTGCACACTCCAACTAATTTTAACTTAGCCATTATACTAGCAAACACTCAGTGTACCTAGTGGCATCCTATACGTGGCTATTGGACTTTGCTATAGTCCCACTAGTGCCAAGACATTTGCAGAGCGCATCTGCCTGCGTTGCACACTCCAACTCATTATAACTAAGTTGCATTGTCAGGGATATTTATTCTTTATTATTCTGCTGTTAATAAAGCTAGACCACCACTGCAATCTTCACCACCTCTCAATTTTTACTACCACATTTTCAGTCCACAATCTTGTCGCAATCAACATGAGTGGCAAAATGACAGATGCTGGTGGAAAGGGGAAGAGGCGTGGTGGAAAAGGCAAAAAAGGTTTTGTCTGTGGGGAAAGTGCAGCAGCACTGAATACACGTTCAGAGACAACGCTGGCAGCTCGACACGACAAAATCTCCAAGGCGTAACTGGAGAGCTCTGGCCATTTCTCTAGGTTTGAAGCCCAAAAGGAGCAAGGCTCCAGTTGCACAGTCATGGCATCGATGTTCATTTGGAGATACTCCTGTATCATCCTCTCCAGCCGTTGAGTATGTGTCAGACTTGTTGTCTCTGGTGGCCTTGCAAAAGAGGGTCTAAAAAAATTATGAAAAGATTCCATAAAATTGCTGTTACCGGCACCAGATACGGTCCTACTGGTACGGGTAGACTGTTGAAGATGACGAGACCGTCCCATGTTTGTCAAGTTACAACTGGGAGATTCCCTCCCTGCACCTGCACGGTTGTTTGGTGGAAAAGCCGAGCTAAGATCGAGTAACAGCTTCTGCTGATACTCCTGCATACGTGCGTCCCTTTCTATGGCTGGAATTATGTCACAAAATTTGGACTTGTACCGGGGATCTAATAGTGTGGCAATCCAGTAGTCATCATCACTTCTAATTTTGACAATACGACTGTCATGTTGGAGGTAGTGCAACAAAAAGGCACTCATGTGTCTTGCGCAGCCATGCGGACCAAGTCCACGCTGTGTTTGTGGCATAGAGGTGCTACCCGTTCTTTCTTCCTCTGACATCTCCCCCCAACCTCTTTCAACTGAAATTTGACCAAGGTCTCCCTCATCCGCTGAGTCTTCCATGTCCATGGACAGTTCGTCCTCCATTTCTTCATGTTCTCCTGCACCTTGCTCAACATTTCGCCTGCTACTATGCGCCCTTGTCGATCCCTGTTCCCCATGGTCCCATGCCTGCTGCGTTGGTGATGATGAACGTCTGGACCTTGGTGATGTTGTTGTCCCTTGCGCATATGAATCCTCCTGTAGTTCCTCCCCTTCATGTTGTCCCACCCCCTGACTCCGAATAGTGTTTAGCGTGTGCTCCAGCATGTAAATGACTGGAATCGTCATGCTGATAATGGCATTGTCAGAGCTAAACATATTCGTCGCCATGTCGAAACTGTGCAGAAGGGTGCATAGGTCCTTGATCTGAGACCACTCCATCAGGGTGATCTGCCCCACCTCTGCATCTCGTTGGCCCAGGCTATACGTCATGACGTATTGCACCAGGGCTCTGCGGTGCTGCCACAGTCGCTGTAACATGTGGAGAGTTGAATTCCAGCGTGTCGCCACATCGCATTTCAGGCGATGAACCGGCAGGCCGAAAGACTTCTGGAGCGATGCAAGTCGCTCTGCTGCGGCGCTTGAACGGCGGAAGTGAGCTGACAGTTTTCGTGCCCTGTTCAGAAGGCCATCTAGGCCGGGATAGTGTGTTAAAAATTGCTGGACGACAAGGTTCAACACGTGAGCCATACAAGGTACGTGTGTCACAATGCCCAGGCGAAGTGCCGCACCCAGGTTTGCAGCATTGTCGCACACGGCCTTACCAGGCTGCAGGTTGAGTGGAGACAACCATTTATTAAACTCGGACCGCAGAGCTGACCACAACTCCTCAGCTGTGTGACTCTTATTCCCAAGACATGTCAAGCTAAAGACCGCCTGATGCCGTTGCGCTCTGCTGCCAGCATAGTAATGAGGCGTGCGTGATTCCTTCTGCGCAGTGAGAACGCTGGTGGCCTGACCAGGCAGGCTTGGGGCGGAGGTGGAGGACCCAGATGAGGTGGAGGATGCAGAAGCTGTGGCGGAACTTGGACAGACAGAGGATTGACACACAAGTCGTGGGGACGGCAAGACTTGTGCAGCAGACCCTTCACCATCTATCACCATAGTTACCCAGTGCCCAGTCAGCGACATGTAACGTCCCTGTCCATGCTTACTGGTCCAAGTATCGGTGGTGAAATGCACCCGTTCACACACAGAGTTTCTCAAGGAAGCGGTGATGTTGTGTGCGACATGCTGGTGTAGCACGGGCACACCTTTCTTAGAGAAGTAGTGGCGACTAGGCATCTGGTACTGGGGCACAGCGACAGACATAAGGTCTCTAAAATCCTGTGTGTCCACTAGGCGGAAAGGCAGCATTTCGGTAGCCAACAGCTTACAGAGGGATAGAGTCAACCTCTTAGCTTTGTCATGGGTCGGAGGAAGTGGCCTTTTATTTGACCACATCTGAGGGACAGAGATCTGGCTGCTGTGTGTAGACGGTGTTGAGTAGGGTGTCCCTGGAAAAATGCAGGTTTGTGAGGAAAGTGCAGGCGGAGACATGATGTTGCCTTCATCCAACGTTGGTGCTATCGATGTCTGAGAGAGCTGTACACACTCACTTGTTTCCCCTTCCAAACCAACTGACGACCTTACAAGCAAACTGCCTGTTGCGGTTACAGTGGTGGAAGTTTGGCGTGGAAAAACAGGTGTGACAGCTGTCCCCACAGTCCTAGAAGATGAAGAGCGCGCGGATGCACTGGAAGGGGCGGGCGGTGGATGGTTCGCTCTTGCAGCATTGCAGCACAGTGAGCTTCCCACCGGGACCTATGATATTTATTCATGTGACGATTCATGGAAGAAGTTGTCAAACTGCTGAGGTTTTGACCTCTACTAAGAGAATCATGACAAATTTTACATATCACATGATTTGGGCGATCTTTTTCTATGTCAAAAAAGGACCAGGCTAGGCAAGGCTTAGAGGCCATGCGACCTGTTGATCCACCCCGAATAATGCTCATAGGCAGAGTGGTGGCTGAGGATGCAGTTGTAGACGTGCTACCAGTGCTCCGACTCTGTCCAGGAAGGCGCAAGGTAACTTCGTCGTCGGTTGCATCCTCCTCCACCGCCTCTGTTGACCTCCTCGAGTGCCTGACTGGGGGTTGACAGTAGGTGGGATCTAGAACTTCATCATCAATTGTTGTGTTTGCACTCCCCTCCCCCTCAGACCGAGCCTCTTCTTGCCCTGACCGAATATTTAAGTTGTCATCCCAATCGGGTATCTGCGTCTCATCTTCATCAGTATGTTCCTCATTGTCTATAACCACAGGTGTTACAGTTTGTGACAAAGGGTCAACATTATGCTCAGAATCTTGGTCCTCACAGCCTGAATCAGAGTCACAAAGGTTCTGGGCATCACTGCAGACCATTTCCTGTTCTGTACTCACTGTAGCTTGGGAGCAGACCTCTGATTCCCAGGCTATAGTGTGACTGAACAGCTCTGCAGACTCAGCCATCTCAGTTCCACCATACTGTGCAGGGCTGATGGAGACTTCAGAGCTGGGAGAAATCAAGTGTGATTGGGATGACAACTCAGAGGACTGGTGTTTTTTGGATGCGGTACTTGAAGTGGCTGAGAGGGCACTTGTTGGACCACTTGAGATCCATTCAAGCATTTTCCTTTTTTGCCCATCATCTACCTTTCTTCCTGTTGTTCGTGTCCGTAAAAAAGGGAGCACATCGGATTGTCCACGGTAAGTAGTAGACATCTTACTTTTGCTGGTAGATGGTCTATCTTCAGCAGATGATAATGGAGCTTTGCCACTTTCCCCACAGACAAAACCTTTTTTGCCTTTTCCACCACGCCTCTTCCCCTTTCCACCAGCATCTGTCATTTTGCCACTCATGTTGATTGCGACAAGATTGTGGACTGAAAATGTGGTAGTAAAAATTGAGAGGTGGTGAAGATTGCAGTGGTGGTCTAGCTTTATTAACAGCAGAATAATAAAGAATAAATATCCCTCACAATGCAACTTAGTTATAATGAGTTGGAGTGTGCAACGCAGGCAGATGCGCTCTGCAAATGTCTTGGCACTAGTGGGACTATAGCAAAGTCCAATAGCCACGTATAGGATGCCACTAGGTACACTGAGTGTTTGCTAGTATAATGGCTAAGTTAAAATTAGTTGGAGTGTGCAACGCAGGCAGATGCGCTCTGCAAATGTCTTGGCACTAGTGGGACTATAGCAAAGTCCAATAGCCACGTATAGGATGCCACTAGGTACACTGAGTGTTTGCTAGTATAATGGCTTACTTATAATTAGTTGGAGTGTGCAACGCAGGCAGATGCGCTCTGCAAATGTCTTGGCACTAGTGGGACTATAGCAAAGTCCAATAGCCACGTATAGGATGCCACTAGGTACACTGAGTGTTTGCTAGTATAATGGCTAAGTTAAAATTAGTTGGAGTGTGCAACGCAGGCAGATGCGCTCTGCAAATGTCTTGGCACTAGTGGGACTATAGCAAAGTCCAATAGCCACGTATAGGATGCCACTAGGTACACTGAGTGTTTGCTAGTATAATGGCTTACTTATAATTAGTTGGAGTGTGCAACGCAGGCAGATGCGCTCTGCAAATGTCTTGGCACTAGTGGGACTATAGCAAAGTCCAATAGCCACGTATAGGATGCCACTAGGTACACTGAGTGTTTGCTAGTATAATGGCTTACTTATAATTAGTTGGAGTGTGCAACGCAGGCAGATGCGCTCTGCAAATGTCTTGGCACTAGTGGGACTATAGCAAAGTCCAATAGCCACAGATAGGATGCCACTAGGTACACTGAGTGTTTGCTAGTATAATGGCTTACTTATAATTAGTTGGAGTGTGCAACGCAGGCAGATGCGCTCTGCAAATGTCTTGGCACTAGTGGGACTATAGCAAGGTCCAATAGCCACGTATAGGATGCCACTAGGTACACTGAGTGTTTGCTAGTATAATGGCTTACTTATAATTAGTTGGAGTGTGCAACGCAGGCAGATGCGCTCTGCAAATGTCTTGGCACTAGTGGGACTATAGCAAAGTCCAATAGCCACGTATAGGATGACACTAGGTACACTGAGTGTTTGCTAGTATAATGGCTTACTTATAATTAGTTGGAGTGTGCAACGCAGGCAGATGCGCTCTGCAAATGTCTTGGCACTAGTGGGACTATAGCAAGGTCCAATAGCCACGTATAGGATGCCACTAGGTACACTGAGTGTTTGCTAGTATAATGGCTAAGTTAAAATTAGTTGGAGTGTGCAACGCAGGCAGATGCGCTCTGCAAATGTCTTGGCACTAGTGGGACTATAGCAAAGTCCAATAGCCACGTATAGGATGCCACTAGGTACACTGAGTGTTTGCTAGTAAAATTGCTTAGTTTAAAAAAGTTGGAGTGTGCAATGCAGGCAGACGTGCTCTGCAAATGTCTTTGCACTAGTGGGACTATAGCAAAGTCCAATAGCCACAGATAGGATGCCACTAGGTACACTGAGTTTTTGCTAGTATAATGGCTTACTTATAATTAGTTGGAGTGTGCAACGCAGGCAGATGCGCTCTGCAAATGTCTTGGCACTAGTGGGACTATAGCAAGGTCCAATAGCCATGTATAGGATGCCACTAGGTACACTGAGTGTTTGCTAGTATAATGGCTTACTTATAATTAGTTGGAGTGTGCAACGCAGGCAGATGCGCTCTGCAAATGTCTTGGCACTAGTGGGACTATAGCAAGGTCCAATAGCCACGTATAGGATGCCACTAGGTACACTGAGTGTTTGCTAGTATAATGGCTTACTTATAATTAGTTGGAGTGTGCAACGCAGGCAGATGCGCTCTGCAAATGTCTTGGCACTAGTGGGACTATAGCAAGGTCCAATAGCCACGTATAGGATGCCACTAGGTACACTGAGTGTTTGCTAGTATAATGGCTTACTTATAATTAGTTGGAGTGTGCAACGCAGGCAGATGCGCTCTGCAAATGTCTTGGCACTAGTGGGACTATAGCAAAGTCCAATAGCCACAGATAGGATGCCACTAGGTACACTGAGTGTTTGCTAGTATAATGGCTTACTTATAATTAGTTGGAGTGTGCAACGCAGGCAGATGCGCTCTGCAAATGTCTTGGCACTAGTGGGACTATAGCAAGGTCCAATAGCCACGTATAGGATGCCACTAGGTACACTGAGTGTTTGCTAGTATAATGGCTTACTTATAATTAGTTGGAGTGTGCAACGCAGGCAGATGCGCTCTGCAAATGTCTTGGCACTAGTGGGACTATAGCAAGGTCCAATAGCCACGTATAGGATGCCACTAGGTACACTGAGTGTTTGCTAGTATATATGGCAAAATTATAGATGGAAAGGGAGAAGGGGAGGGGGGGAGAGAGGAGGCTGTAATTGACTACAAGGGTATGAGTTATGAGTGATCATAGGGATAGTGTTACATAAGTGGAAATACCTATGGAGGACCGGATGTGTAAGCGCATACCTTATACAAACCTATAGAGTGCTGATGGGTGAGAGTGTGATGTTAGATATAAGACATCCTATAGTGAATAGTGAGCCGTAATCAAGTGCAACAGGGATATTTCACGTGACTATGGGAACATGGAAGGTAAAGAAAGGGGAGAAAAAACTGTTAGACAAGGTAATCAGACATAATGTAACCAGTTGATTAGACATGACAAACATGACAAATAAAAAACAAGGAAGAATGGAACTCCATACATAGTGGAACCATATATAGTGTGAACACGAAAAAGAACCGGGCGTTAGAAAAAATGTGCACGGCCCAATGAATCAAGTCGGTTCTTCATATTCATGGTTTAAGCCCTTGGGTTCCAACGTGCCCAGAGTATATATCCAGAAAGATTCCCTTTCTTTGAGCTTCCTAATTCTATTGCCTCCTCTGCGTATGGCTGGGACATGTTCGATGACTTGGAATCTTAATTGGGCCACTGTGTGATTATGCGTCACAAAATGGTGTGGGACTGGTAATAGAATCTGCTTACAATGTATTGTTGACTTGTGCTTAGCACAAAAAAAGGGAATCTTTCTGGATATGTACTCTGGACACATTAAAACCCAAGGGCTTAAACCGTGAATATGAAGTACAGACTTGATTCATTGGGCCGTGCACCATGTCACCATGTGTGCAATTGCATTGTCCAATGGCTCACAATGGTTATGCGTTTTCATTGGATGGATAATCGAAGCCATGTTTTTTTCCTTTCTCTTGGGTTTGTTGTGTGAGTAGCCTATAGGATTAAGTTAGTTACCGCAGGCAGTGGATTTAGCTTCCTGTCTTTGGTCCAGTGGTAGATTGATTGTTTGGTCTATGAGCTGTTATGGGTTTTAATCCAGGTGAATGCCCATGGGCTGCCTATAACTGTGTGAAATATGTAGTTTTACTGGGCTGGGATGAGAGAATCCATCGAAGCATGGTGTAGGGATTGTGGTTCCTGTGTGCTAAGAAGAAAGGCTAGCACCAGCCAGAAAGCCCCATTACAGCCAATAATCAACCGCTAGCCGCTGGAACTCGTTGCTCTAGATCATGTCAAACTCTCACCAAGCAGGAATAGATACATTAGCCCACCATCCCACCCAAAGAGCAACTTCTGCTGCGCAGCTGGCTTTCTAGGCAGCAGCGCTATTGTGATGTCAGCGGGGGACATTGTGACAAGCCAGTGTTCCGTCACTTCATGTTGTGCACTGTTCAAATGGAAAATACATCAACAGGCAGACTACAGAAAAGCTTACTGACAAAGGATAGAGAGGGGCTTTCTCAGAGGGCTTTTTACAGTTTGTCTATTCCCAATTAGCCGTTTAAGTATGCTTAATGAAAGTACTAATTCTTTCATAGGCCGCCCATTCTTAGTATTTGACGTTCCTTATATTGCGGTATCAGGCTTCGCAGCAGGTTGCAAAACATTCATCACCCATGACTGTCCCCAATTGGGCTCAGAAGCTAAATGTCTATCATGACCTCTCTTTTTGAAAGTCCAAGAGCAAGCAAACTCTTCCTCCAGGAGAGGGAGCCAACAGATCACTAAAGACATCATCATTGCTCAAAGAAAACACCGAAAAACAATGGAAGCTTTAATTGGAGTGGAATCTGATAGACAGCACCTGATGCCAAGTCTGCATCTTCTAACACCTGCAGTCACTGCAGCAGCTGAATCCAATGTGTCCAAAAGGGATCTATTCTATTCAATTGCAAATGATCTAGATAAGACTGAGAATAAGATACTGCACGGGACATAGCAGAGTTGGTCAAGTTGAGTGGAGATGAGTTTGCTATTTGGCACAGCTTTTGCATCAATAAAGCAAGTAAAAGGTGTGAAAGATAAAAAAAAAGGGTGAAAGTGTGAAAAGTGAATTGGCCAAATTGAGGTGCATATAAAGTTTTTGCTTTCTTTCAATTCACTAATGGGGCTCATTTGAATCAGGTGAATTGAGTTCTGCTTTTGGAAACTCGGTTAAGAAGGGGTGCACCGGTCCTGGAGGTACTGCAATACCAGGTCAATGCGTGGAGTGGACAGAGCAAGATTTTTTCCATCTCCTTGTTCTAAAAATCCATTTAATATATGGTCCCTAGAGAGGGGACGTATCAGATATTAAACTGATAAGAACAGATTTAATTTTTTTTTTTTCTGTTTATCAGTAGGACTTCAAAATAACAAAGGTGATCGCCTCCCGTTGCCTGGGAACCGTCCAGGCACAAGAGGGCTATGTGTCACCAGAAGGCACACACACTCCCTCAAGGCCGGCAGACGTGCAATCCCAGGCACCTTCCAGTACCGACCAAGGTAGCGTCCTCCGAAACTACACTTGATCTTAGCCAAAAGGCCGAGAAGCTATAACCCGAATTGGTTACGGCCTTGAGTGGCACCCTGGCCTATACCGGACACATCTTAGGGAGAGGGAGACAAACCCACGCCTACAGAAGACATTTTGTCACCCAAGCCAAACCCTTGAAAAGGCTGTTTTGCAGAGCAAAAACAAGGAGAATGGTGCTTTTTGCAGCCGCCGCCCACTGCAATGAATCTGAATAACTCCTCCTTTTGGGCACAAGCACCTCCCCTCCCCCTTGCAGTCTTTCCAATTCATGATACAAAAAGACGGACGGACAGGACAGGACAGGACCATCTGCCTGACTTTCCGTCACTGCCACCCTTTGCCATCCTTGCCCGTAGAAAGCCCTTTCATCATCCCCAAACCCTAATCTTTTCCCTTCCCTTCCCAGATGCGTCTCACTCCCTTTCATTAGGAAGTGAGCGCAGCCTTTTCTCCGTTCTGCACATGCGCGACGTTAAACACAAATGCGCAGGTGTGCGTTCCATTAGCCTCACTGCATTCCACTCCCATACAGGAAGTGGGCACAGCTATTACTACGGTCGCACATAAAAGAACCCACGGCCACCACTGCACATAGCTGACTCCACCACAGGACACCCACTTCTACACCAACGCAGGTAAGACAGGATCGGCACCTCTATGCTCCCGTTACAATCAGGCTCAGTCACCATGTGATAACGCTCTCAACTCTTTAGTTGCAGGCTCCCCTTGCTTCACCTCCACTGGCTGTGCTGCCATTTCCTCTCCCACCTGGAAGGTATACTTTATTCCACTATTTTCCTGTTTCTCTCTTCCCCCTTTTCCCATAACCTACTTTTATCTGCATTTATGGGGTATCTATATGCTATTTACATCATAGTTTTATTCATTAATATGGAAGGGAAGAGTGCCCATGAGAGTGTTGAACTGCGGAGAGCAAAAGATTAAGCTGCTCCGATTTGCCACCATTGATAAGCTGTTCTCAGTAGATACACATGCTATCCAAACAGCAGTATCCACCATTGCTTCAGCCCACCCATTCAGTGACAGCTCACCAAGTCAGCCAGAGGAGTGGTGTAAGGAATTACACGTAGGCACTGACTCCACACCTTCACATCACAAGAAGGGGGTCTATAGGCTAGTGCAAGAATACGAGCAAGTCTTCAGCAAACATCCGCTAGACTTTTGAAAAATAAAAGGGGTCAAACACTACATCCCCACAAGTGCACACCCACCCATCAAAGAGAGATATAAGCCAAATCTACCTGCACATTACCAGTGTACCAAGGACATGTTGAGCAACATGAAGGAGGCTGGGGTTATCCGTGACAGTTGTAGCCTCTGGGCAGCTCCGTTGGTCCTGTTAAAGAAGAAGGACAGCACCACTCCCCTGTATTGAGGAATAGCTAGCTGCATTGACAACTGCAAATTATTTTTCTACCCTTGATCTCACTAGTCACTATTGGCAAGTGTCCGTTGCTGAGGCAGACCGGGAGAAGACCGCCTTTGCCACCCCGATGGGTCTCTGCGAGTTCAAAAGCATGCCCTTCGAGCTGTGCAATTTGCCAGGAACCTTCCAGAGGCTGATGGAATGCTGCTTGGGACACCGAAACTTTGAAACGGTACTGCTATACCTTTATGATGTTATTGTTTATTCTAACGCAAACAAGATTTTAGGGTGTATAAAAAGGGAGATTAGATCCGATGATCCCAACGTATTGTTACCCCTCTATAAATCACTTGTAAGGCCACATCTGGAATATGGGGTAAAGTCCTGAGCAGGTTGATAACCATTGGTTTGAGCATGGTAGGGTGTAGTACGCATCTTCCTGCATCGGTAAAAGCTGCAGAAGTCCTTGAAGATTTCCGCTTCAAAGGCAGTGCCTTGATCTGTGAGGACTCTCTCTGAGTAGCCATGAGGTCTGCATAAGTGTGCTTGGAAGACCTTCGCTGCAGTATGGGCCATTAGATCTTTGACTTGTACCACAACCATAAATCTCGAGTAGTTGTCTACCATCGTAAGTGCATACGTGAGCTCACCTCGATATTCTGCAACAAAACTCCCTTTTTCGATTTCAGTTTCAGCAAACACTCCTCTTCCAGTAGAAAATATTTATCATTACCTAAGACAGTCATTCTAATGCATGACAATATTAAGGCAATTTAGTTAAAACTTGTTTTAACTCACCTTTAAGGGGATTGATGTATTTCATGGTCAATCCAGGTTTGTCAGTGATGGCACTGACATAATGTATGGCGTCTTTTTCGGGCGTTATCCTTTGCCTTTTCATTGTGAAAATCCAGTTGCCTATATCAAAGCAAATTCTACTACTTGTAAAGTATGCAGAAAATGAAATGTAGAACATATAACATCAACTGCTTAGGAACGCATCATAGGTTAGTACTTAAAAGGATATTGTCATGTTCTAGTCATAATGCAAGCTGGACATTTTTCATGTTACCCTGTAATCGCCGGCCTGTTCTAATGCTCACAAGCCAAGATATAGGCTCAGCTGCTAAGGCTTCCCTCTGCCTTCTGAATGAAAATTGAATATGTCTGGCTCACTGTGTATATAGCAGGTGCTCAGAAAAAATAAGAGTCAATTCAATAGAAATAGCTCTGGCACACTATAGTGATCAATAACGTAAGAAAAGAACTCTTAGAATGCTGAAAATTCTTTATTTGTGCAAAAGGATAATTCATCCAACGTTTCGAGCTTGTTTTTAGGTCTTTATCAAGGATAAAGTTATCTAAGATCATAAAGGGTTACAAAACCATATAAACACGTAATTAGTACATAGTACAACATAACAGTACAATATATTGCTACTTGAGAGTACAATGGGTCAAATGACCATGATGCACATACAAAAAAATTTTCCAAAGCCATAGTGAAAACATTTGTACTGAGGAAAGAAAATTTCCACATGACCTATCTGGAGAAACATTCTGGATCAAACAACCAAAAATAGTCAAGCAGGTAAATACACACCTATATGGATAACAGGATGATATGTGTTCAATTGTATAGCGTCATTGCCATTAAGGTACAAATGGAAAACTTGCAATCCTATATAGTGAAGGAAATGAACACATATCATATCAAAGAACACAGGAACATGGGTGTGAGAAAAACCTCAATGTTTATACTTTGTTCTTTATAATGGTGTGAACATGTATATGTCTCAGTACCTTATGAACTTGAGAATTCTAGTGAGTAGATGATGAAAGCCTATTCCAGAACTGGAATCGGTAAATAATTGTAGGTGGAATCTAAATGAAAAGATGGTACAAGTGTTATCATGACACTTGGGCTATAACACAATGGACCGTGTGACAAAGAAGAAAGGAGAGAAAGAAGAGGAAGAAAATGGAACTACCTGTAACATTACGTGATAGTCACTGGTAAGTATCACTTGACAATTCAGGTGAAAAAGGATTCCTTTATTAAAGGGTTCTCAGTCGCCTCAGGATCATGAAATACTAGGGTAAATGATATGAGAATGGGTAAGAAGCACCACTAAAGGAAATATGAGATGCAGGACATATATCTATAAACCCCTGAACTACATGATAGAAATAAAAAGAAGAAAAAAGAAAAAAAAGAAGAAAGAAGAAGAACACATAGAATGCGGAAAGAGAATGGGTACAACTACCTGAGTTACTGCAGGGAGGCCCCTGGTAGGTATTGTGAGGGTTAGTGGAATTCCTTCACTGAAGGGTTCTCAGTTGCCTCAGGTTCGTGAAAAATGCTATAGACAAATAATGCCCGGAGAAAAGGGGTTCATATACAGCGAATAATGGTAATACAAGGTACATGTGTCCCATGTAATAGTATAAATATATATATATTGTACTAAGCTCTACACCAGAAATAGAAAGTAGTCCCTCTGCCTTCTGTCTAGGTGCCCTGAGTTATGTCCTGTAAACTGTCACAGTGACCTAGACACACATGTGTAGTAGGGGAATATCCCTGCTGAGATGCCAGTGCTAGAGCACTCGTTTGCTGTGGAGTTGAACGCTATGTGAGCAGTTCTTACCTTCAATGAGCAGAAGTCTCTTTTTTCAGATTTCAATATCTCTGTGGGTATCTGGCAGAAATATGGAATACTCTTTACTGCTAAGACCCTGTACACCACTCCCACTAAAGGGGGCTTTACACGCTGCGACATCGCTAATGCGGAGTCGTTGGGGTCACGGAATTTGTGACGCACATCCGGCCGCATTAGCGATGTTGCTGCGTGTGATACCGATGAGCGATTTTGCATCGTTGCAAAAACGTGCAAAATCGCTCATCGGTGACATGGGTCTCCATTCTCGATTATCGTTACTGCAGCAGTAACGATGTAGTTCGTCGCTCCTGCGGTAGCACACATCGCTCCGTGTGACACCGCAGAAACGAGGAACCTCTCCTTACCTGCCTCCCAGCCGCTATGAGGAAGGAAGGAGGTGGGCGGGATGTTCTGGCCACTCATCTCCGCCCCTCCGCTGCTATTGGGCGGTCGCTCAGTGACGTCGCTGTGACGCCGCACGGACCGCCCCCTTAGAAAGGAGGCGGTTCGCCGGACACAGCGACGTCGCCGGGCAGGTAAGTATGTGTGACGGGTCTGGTCGGTGTTGTGCGGCATGGGCAGCGATTTGCCCGTGTCGCGCAACAGATGGGGGCGGGTACCCACACTAGCGATATCGGGACCGATATCGCAGTGTGTAAAGTAGCCTTTAGTCACATGACCAAGACTGTATCTGTGTCCCTACAACACACTTGAGACAAATGTGTGTGTGAGCCTGCATTGTGGGGTATATATAATATATTATAGAGCTGGGAAGGATCATTCTAAGCAGTGAGCTGTTCCAGTATTTGTAGGAAAATACCCAGTAGAAGCATCAAACACAGCACCAATACCTCCCATCAGTATTCCACCACAGTGCCATGTAACCCATGCCCTACACTCCCATCTACACCAATACTATACAGGCACAAACTAGTATATCTGACTAAAATTCCCCAAAATATGAAGAACGGCCTATAGTTTAGTGTGGATATAAAATCTATGTGAGCAGAGCTAGAATAGAAATCACTGATCGCATTGAAGTCATTCTGACCATAAATCACCATGATATCAAGGTGAGGAGTTGTGTGTTACTGCTGGGAGGAAAGGGTTAACAGTGGAATATTAAGGTGCATTTCTGTGTGCAGTGTTACTAGTCAATGTAACAATTCAGTATGAGCTGCTCTTGGTGCCGGGGGAGGGAGATGCTCTCCTGAGCAAGATAGATGGGGAATGAACATGATATCTATATAGTGTAAGGCAGGGGGTCTCAAACCAGGTGATCATGTCTGATCAACTGGTTACATTATGTCTGATTACCTTGTCTAACAGTTTTTTCTCCCCTTTCTTTACCTTCCAGGTTCCCATAGTCACGTGAAATATCCCTGTTGCACTTGATTACGGCTCACTATTCACTATAGGATGTCTTATATCTAACATCACACTCTCACCCATCAGCACTCTATAGGTTTGTATAAGGTATGCGCTTACACATCCGGTCCTCCATAGGTATTTCCACTTATGTAACACTATCCCTATGATCACTCATAACTCATACCCTTGTAGTCAATTACAGCCTCCTCTCTCCCCCCCTCCCCTTCTCCCTTTCCATCTATAATTTTGCCATATATACTAGCAAACACTCAGTGTACCTAGTGGCATCCTATACGTGGCTATTGGACCTTGCTATAGTCCCACTAGTGCCAAGACATTTGCAGAGCGCATCTGCCTGCGTTGCACACTCCAACTAATTATAAGTAAGCCATTATACTAGCAAACACTCAGTGTACCTAGTGGCATCCTATACGTGGCTATTGGACCTTGCTATAGTCCCACTAGTGCCAAGACATTTGCAGAGCGCATCTGCCTGCGTTGCACACTCCAACTAATTATAAGTAAGCCATTATACTAGCAAACACTCAGTGTACCTAGTGGCATCCTATCTGTGGCTATTGGACTTTGCTATAGTCCCACTAGTGCCAAGACATTTGCAGAGCGCATCTGCCTGCGTTGCACACTCCAACTAATTATAAGTAAGCCATTATACTAGCAAACACTCAGTGTACCTAGTGGCATCCTATACGTGGCTATTGGACTTTGCTATAGTCCCACTAGTGCCAAGACATTTGCAGAGCGCATCTGCCTGCGTTGCACACTCCAACTAATTTTAACTTAGCCATTATACTAGCAAACACTCAGTGTACCTAGTGGCATCCTATACGTGGCTATTGGACTTTGCTATAGTCCCACTAGTGCCAAGACATTTGCAGAGCGCATCTGCCTGCGTTGCACACTCCAACTAATTATAAGTAAGCCATTATACTAGCAAACACTCAGTGTACCTAGTGGCATCCTATACATGGCTATTGGACCTTGCTATAGTCCCACTAGTGCCAAGACATTTGCAGAGCGCATCTGCCTGCGTTGCACACTCCAACTAATTATAAGTAAGCCATTATACTAGCAAAAACTCAGTGTACCTAGTGGCATCCTATCTGTGGCTATTGGACTTTGCTATAGTCCCACTAGTGCAAAGACATTTGCAGAGCACGTCTGCCTGCATTGCACACTCCAACTTTTTTAAACTAAGCAATTTTACTAGCAAACACTCAGTGTACCTAGTGGCATCCTATACGTGGCTATTGGACTTTGCTATAGTCCCACTAGTGCCAAGACATTTGCAGAGCGCATCTGCCTGCGTTGCACACTCCAACTAATTTTAACTTAGCCATTATACTAGCAAACACTCAGTGTACCTAGTGGCATCCTATACGTGGCTATTGGACCTTGCTATAGTCCCACTAGTGCCAAGACATTTGCAGAGCGCATCTGCCTGCGTTGCACACTCCAACTAATTATAAGTAAGCCATTATACTAGCAAACACTCAGTGTACCTAGTGTCATCCTATACGTGGCTATTGGACTTTGCTATAGTCCCACTAGTGCCAAGACATTTGCAGAGCGCATCTGCCTGCGTTGCACACTCCAACTAATTATAAGTAAGCCATTATACTAGCAAACACTCAGTGTACCTAGTGGCATCCTATACGTGGCTATTGGACCTTGCTATAGTCCCACTAGTGCCAAGACATTTGCAGAGCGCATCTGCCTGCGTTGCACACTCCAACTAATTATAAGTAAGCCATTATACTAGCAAACACTCAGTGTACCTAGTGGCATCCTATCTGTGGCTATTGGACTTTGCTATAGTCCCACTAGTGCCAAGACATTTGCAGAGCGCATCTGCCTGCGTTGCACACTCCAACTAATTATAAGTAAGCCATTATACTAGCAAACACTCAGTGTACCTAGTGGCATCCTATACGTGGCTATTGGACTTTGCTATAGTCCCACTAGTGCCAAGACATTTGCAGAGCGCATCTGCCTGCGTTGCACACTCCAACTAATTATAAGTAAGCCATTATACTAGCAAACACTCAGTGTACCTAGTGGCATCCTATACGTGGCTATTGGACTTTGCTATAGTCCCACTAGTGCCAAGACATTTGCAGAGCGCATCTGCCTGCGTTGCACACTCCAACTAATTTTAACTTAGCCATTATACTAGCAAACACTCAGTGTACCTAGTGGCATCCTATACGTGGCTATTGGACTTTGCTATAGTCCCACTAGTGCCAAGACATTTGCAGAGCGCATCTGCCTGCGTTGCACACTCCAACTAATTATAAGTAAGCCATTATACTAGCAAACACTCAGTGTACCTAGTGGCATCCTATACGTGGCTATTGGACTTTGCTATAGTCCCACTAGTGCCAAGACATTTGCAGAGCGCATCTGCCTGCGTTGCACACTCCAACTAATTTTAACTTAGCCATTATACTAGCAAACACTCAGTGTACCTAGTGGCATCCTATACGTGGCTATTGGACTTTGCTATAGTCCCACTAGTGCCAAGACATTTGCAGAGCGCATCTGCCTGCGTTGCACACTCCAACTCATTATAACTAAGTTGCATTGTGAGGGATATTTATTCTTTATTATTCTGCTGTTAATAAAGCTAGACCACCACTGCAATCTTCACCACCTCTCAATTTTTACTACCACATTTTCAGTCCACAATCTTGTCGCAATCAACATGAGTGGCAAAATGACAGATGCTGGTGGAAAGGGGAAGAGGCGTGGTGGAAAAGGCAAAAAAGGTTTTGTCTGTGGGGAAAGTGGCAAAGCTCCATTATCATCTGCTGAAGATAGACCATCTACCAGCAAAAGTAAGATGTCTACTACTTACCGTGGACAATCCAATGTGCTCCCTTTTTTACGGACACGAACAACAGGAAGAAAGGTAGATGATGGGCAAAAAAGGAAAATGCTTGAATGGATCTCAAGTGGTCCAACAAGTGCCCTCTCAGCCACTTCAAGTACCGCATCCAAAAAACACCAGTCCTCTGAGTTGTCATCCCAATCACACTTGATTTCTCCCAGCTCTGAAGTCTCCATCAGCCCTGCACAGTATGGTGGAACTGAGATGGCTGAGTCTGCAGAGCTGTTCAGTCACACTATAGCCTGGGAATCAGAGGTCTGCTCCCAAGCTACAGTGAGTACAGAACAGGAAATGGTCTGCAGTGATGCCCAGAACCTTTGTGACTCTGATTCAGGCTGTGAGGACCAAGATTCTGAGCATAATGTTGACCCTTTGTCACAAACTGTAACACCTGTGGTTATAGACAATGAGGAACATACTGATGAAGATGAGACGCAGATACCCGATTGGGATGACAACTTAAATATTCGGTCAGGGCAAGAAGAGGCTCGGTCTGAGGGGGAGGGGAGTGCAAACACAACAATTGATGATGAAGTTCTAGATCCCACCTACTGTCAACCCCCAGTCAGGCACTCGAGGAGGTCAACAGAGGCGGTGGAGGAGGATGCAACCGACGACGAAGTTACCTTGCGCCTTCCTGGACAGAGTCGGAGCACTGGTAGCACGTCTACAACTGCATCCTCAGCCACCACTCTGCCTATGAGCATTATTCGGGGTGGATCAACAGGTCGCATGGCCTCTAAGCCTTGCCTAGCCTGGTCCTTTTTTGACATAGAAAAAGATCGCCCAAATCATGTGATATGTAAAATTTGTCATGATTCTCTTAGTAGAGGTCAAAACCTCAGCAGTTTGACAACTTCTTCCATGAATCGTCACATGAATAAATATCATAGGTCCCGGTGGGAAGCTCACTGTGCTGCAATGCTGCAAGAGCGAACCATCCACCGCCCGCCCCTTCCAGTGCATCCGCGCGCTCTTCATCTTCTAGGACTGTGGGGACAGCTGTCACACCTGTTTTTCCACGCCAAACTTCCACCACTGTAACCGCAACAGGCAGTTTGCTTGTAAGGTCGTCAGTTGGTTTGGAAGGGGAAACAAGTGAGTGTGTACAGCTCTCTCAGACATCGATAGCACCAACGTTGGATGAAGGCAACATCATGTCTCCGCCTGCACTTTCCTCACAAACCTGCATTTTTCCAGGGACACCCTACTCAACACCGTCTACACACAGCAGCCAGATCTCTGTCCCTCAGATGTGGTCAAATAAAAGGCCACTTCCTCCGACCCATGACAAAGCTAAGAGGTTGACTCTATCCCTCTGTAAGCTGTTGGCTACCGAAATGCTGCCTTTCCGCCTAGTGGACACACAGGATTTTAGAGACCTTATGTCTGTCGCTGTGCCCCAGTACCAGATGCCTAGTCGCCACTACTTCTCTAAGAAAGGTGTGCCCGTGCTACACCAGCATGTCGCACACAACATCACCGCTTCCTTGAGAAACTCTGTGTGTGAACGGGTGCATTTCACCACCGATACTTGGACCAGTAAGCATGGACAGGGACGTTACATGTCGCTGACTGGGCACTGGGTAACTATGGTGATAGATGGTGAAGGGTCTGCTGCACAAGTCTTGCCGTCCCCACGACTTGTGTGTCAATCCTCTGTCTGTCCAAGTTCCGCCACAGCTTCTGCATCCTCCACCTCATCTGGGTCCTCCACCTCCGCCCCAAGCCTGCCTGGTCAGGCCACCAGCGTTCTCACTGCGCAGAAGGAATCACGCACGCCTCATTACTATGCTGGCAGCAGAGCGCAACGGCATCAGGCGGTCTTTAGCTTGACATGTCTTGGGAATAAGAGTCACACAGCTGAGGAGTTGTGGTCAGCTCTGCGGTCCGAGTTTAATAAATGGTTGTCTCCACTCAACCTGCAGCCTGGTAAGGCCGTGTGCGACAATGCTGCAAACCTGGGTGCGGCACTTCGCCTGGGCATTGTGACACACGTACCTTGTATGGCTCACGTGTTGAACCTTGTCGTCCAGCAATTTTTAACACACTATCCCGGCCTAGATGGCCTTCTGAACAGGGCACGAAAACTGTCAGCTCACTTCCGCCGTTCAAGCGCCGCAGCAGAGCGACTTGCATCGCTCCAGAAGTCTTTCGGCCTGCCGGTTCATCGCCTGAAATGCGATGTGGCGACACGCTGGAATTCAACTCTCCACATGTTACAGCGACTGTGGCAGCACCGCAGAGCCCTGGTGCAATACGTCATGACGTATAGCCTGGGCCAACGAGATGCAGAGGTGGGGCAGATCACCCTGATGGAGTGGTCTCAGATCAAGGACCTATGCACCCTTCTGCACAGTTTCGACATGGCGACGAATATGTTTAGCTCTGACAATGCCATTATCAGCATGACGATTCCAGTCATTTACATGCTGGAGCACACGCTAAACACTATTCGGAGTCAGGGGGTGGGACAACATGAAGGGGAGGAACTACAGGAGGATTCATATGCGCAAGGGACAACAACATCACCAAGGTCCAGACGTTCATCATCACCAACGCAGCAGGCATGGGACCATGGGGAACAGGGATCGACAAGGGCGCATAGTAGCAGGCGAAATGTTGAGCAAGGTGCAGGAGAACATGAAGAAATGGAGGACGAACTGTCCATGGACATGGAAGACTCAGCGGATGAGGGAGACCTTGGTCAAATTTCAGTTGAAAGAGGTTGGGGGGAGATGTCAGAGGAAGAAAGAACGGGTAGCACCTCTATGCCACAAACACAGCGTGGACTTGGTCCGCATGGCTGCGCAAGACACATGAGTGCCTTTTTGTTGCACTACCTCCAACATGACAGTCGTATTGTCAAAATTAGAAGTGATGATGACTACTGGATTGCCACACTATTAGATCCCCGGTACAAGTCCAAATTTTGTGACATAATTCCAGCCATAGAAAGGGACGCACGTATGCAGGAGTATCAGCAGAAGCTGTTACTCGATCTTAGCTCGGCTTTTCCACCAAACAACCGTGCAGGTGCAGGGAGGGAATCTCCCAGTTGTAACTTGACAAACATGGGACGGTCTCGTCATCTTCAACAGTCTACCCGTACCAGTAGGACCGTATCTGGTGCCGGTAACAGCAATTTTATGGAATCTTTTCATAATTTTTTTAGACCCTCTTTTGCAAGGCCACCAGAGACAACAAGTCTGACACATACTCAACGGCTGGAGAGGATGATACAGGAGTATCTCCAAATGAACATCGATGCCATGACTGTGCAACTGGAGCCTTGCTCCTTTTGGGCTTCAAACCTAGAAAAATGGCCAGAGCTCTCCAGTTACGCCTTGGAGATTTTGTCGTGTCCAGCTGCCAGCGTTGTCTCTGAACGTGTATTCAGTGCTGCTGCACTTTCCCCACAGACAAAACCTTTTTTGCCTTTTCCACCACGCCTCTTCCCCTTTCCACCAGCATCTGTCATTTTGCCACTCATGTTGATTGCGACAAGATTGTGGACTGAAAATGTGGTAGTAAAAATTGAGAGGTGGTGAAGATTGCAGTGGTGGTCTAGCTTTATTAACAGCAGAATAATAAAGAATAAATATCCCTGACAATGCAACTTAGTTATAATGAGTTGGAGTGTGCAACGCAGGCAGATGCGCTCTGCAAATGTCTTGGCACTAGTGGGACTATAGCAAAGTCCAATAGCCACGTATAGGATGCCACTAGGTACACTGAGTGTTTGCTAGTATAATGGCTAAGTTAAAATTAGTTGGAGTGTGCAACGCAGGCAGATGCGCTCTGCAAATGTCTTGGCACTAGTGGGACTATAGCAAAGTCCAATAGCCACGTATAGGATGCCACTAGGTACACTGAGTGTTTGCTAGTATAATGGCTTACTTATAATTAGTTGGAGTGTGCAACGCAGGCAGATGCGCTCTGCAAATGTCTTGGCACTAGTGGGACTATAGCAAAGTCCAATAGCCACGTATAGGATGCCACTAGGTACACTGAGTGTTTGCTAGTGTAATGGCTTACTTATAATTAGTTGGAGTGTGCAACGCAGGCAGATGCGCTCTGCAAATGTCTTGGCACTAGTGGGACTATAGCAAAGTCCAATAGCCACAGATAGGATGCCACTAGGTACACTGAGTGTTTGCTAGTATAATCGTTTACTTATAATTAGTTGGAGTGTGCAACGCAGGCAGATGCGCTCTGCAAATGTCTTGGCACTAGTGGGACTATAGCAAGGTCCAATAGCCACGTATAGGATGCCACTAGGTACACTGAGTGTTTGCTAGTATAATGGCTTACTTATAATTAGTTGGAGTGTGCAACGCAGGCAGATGCGCTTTGCAAATGTCTTGGCACTAGTGGGACTATAGCAAAGTCCAATAGCCACGTATAGGATGCCACTAGGTACACTGAGTGTTTGCTAGTATAATGGCTTACTTATAATTAGTTGGAGTGTGCAACGCAGGCAGATGCGCTCTGCAAATGTCTTGGCACTAGTGGGACTATAGCAAGGTCCAATAGCCACGTATAGGATGCCACTAGGTACACTGAGTGTTTGCTAGTATAATGGCTTACTTATAATTAGTTGGAGTGTGCAACGCAGGCAGATGCGCTCTGCAAATGTCTTGGCACTAGTGGGACTATAGCAAAGTCCAATAGCCACGTATAGGATGCCACTAGGTACACTGAGTGTTTGCTAGTATAATGGCTAAGTTAAAATTAGTTGGAGTGTGCAACGCAGGCAGATGCGCTCTGCAAATGTCTTGGCACTAGTGGGACTATAGCAAAGTCCAATAGCCACATATAGGATGCCACTAGGTACACTGAGTGTTTGCTAGTAAAATTGCTTAGTTTAAAAAAGTTGGAGTGTGCAATGCAGGCAGACGTGCTCTGCAAATGTCTTTGCACTAGTGGGACTATAGCAAAGTCCAATAGCCACAGATAGGATGCCACTAGGTACACTGAGTTTTTGCTAGTATAATGGCTTACTTATAATTAGTTGGAGTGTGCAACGCAAGCAGATGCGCTCTGCAAATGTCTTGGCACTAGTGGGACTATAGCAAGGTCCAATAGCCACGTATAGGATGCCACTAGGTACACTGAGTGTTTGCTAGTATAATGGCTTACTTATAATTAGTTGGAGTGTGCAACGCAGGCAGATGCGCTCTGCAAATGTCTTGGCACTAGTGGGACTATAGCAAGGTCCAATAGCCACGTATAGGATGCCACTAGGTACACTGAGTGTTTGCTAGTATAATGGCTTACTTATAATTAGTTGGAGTGTGCAACGCAGGCAGATGCGCTCTGCAAATGTCTTGGCACTAGTGGGACTATAGCAAAGTCAAATAGCCACAGATAGGATGCCACTAGGTTCCCTGAGTGTTTGCTAGTATAATGGCTTACTTATAATTAGTTGGAGTGTGCAACGCAGGCAGATGCGCTCTGCAAATGTCTTGGCACTAGTGGGACTATAGCAAGGTCCAATAGCCACGTATAGAATGCCACTAGGTACACTGAGTGTTTGCTAGTATAATGGCTTACTTATAATTAGTTGGAGTGTGCAACGCAGGCAGATGCGCTCTGCAAATGTCTTGGCACTAGTGGGACTATAGCAAGGTCCAATAGCCACGTATAGGATGCCACTAGGTACACTGAGTGTTTGCTAGTATAATGGCTTACTTATAATTAGTTGGAGTGTGCAACGCAGGCAGATGCGCTCTGCGCTCTGCAAATGTCTTGGCACTAGTGGGACTATAGCAAAGTCCAATAGCCACAGATAGGATGCCACTAGGTACACTGAGTGTTTGCTAGTATAATGGCTTACTTATAATTAGTTGGAGTGTGCAACGCAGGCAGATGCGCTCTGCAAATGTCTTGGCACTAGTGGGACTATAGCAAAGTCCAATAGCCACGTATAGGATGCCACTAGGTACACTGAGTGTTTGCTAGTATAATGGCTAAGTTAAAATTAGTTGGAGTGTGCAACGCAGGCAGATGCGCTCTGCAAATGTCTTGGCACTAGTGGGACTATAGCAAAGTCCAATAGCCACGTATAGGATGCCACTAGGTACACTGAGTGTTTGCTAGTAAAATTGCTTAGTTTAAAAAAGTTGGAGTGTGCAATGCAGGCAGACGTGCTCTGCAAATGTCTTTGCACTAGTGGGACTATAGCAAAGTCCAATAGCCACAGATAGGATGCCACTAGGTACACTGAGTGTTTGCTAGTATAATGGCTTAGTTATAATGAGTTGGAGTGTGCAGAGGACAGGAGGGTACAGTGGCAGGATTGTGGTGCTCTGGGTAGAGGAATGGAAGCCTGCCTTTCTGTTCCCTCCTAATGGTGAAATGCAGGGAGGAAATCCCTGACCTTGGCTACACAGATGCTGTTGCTGTTTGCAGGACCTGTCACCTATGGCTCTCTGACCCTGCCGGTTTGAGCCCTTAAAAGGACTGCTATAAAGTGCTCTCCCTATGCTGTCTAACGCTGTGTATGCAGCGCATACAGCTGTATCGGCTATAGGACTCAGGAGGACGGAGCTGCGACAGTGATGTCTGACACCAAAGACGCAGAAGGCAGATAATGGCGTCCGTGAAGAAAATGTCCGGTTTTATAATGCAGGGACATGTGACATGCAGATCCTATCACACATGCCGTTGCTTCTCTGGCTCAAAGTCAACTTAGCTGTGTGTGTGTCTGTGATTGGCTGACATGCTGGCCCGCCCCACAAGACGCGCGCACTTAGGGAAGGAAGACAAGAACAAAAAAAAAAAAATGGCGATCGCCATTATAGAAACAGCAGTGATCTGAAGGCGCTGTTCACGCACACTATACACTGAAATGTGATAATAGTTTGATTCACAGAGTGACTTACACTATTACAGCAGAAACCAAGCTATGATTTAGCTGTTTTTTGGCTGCTAGAACCGTTCTCGAACGTTTCTAGAACTATCGAGCTTTTGCAAAAAGCTCGAGTTCTAGTTCGATCTAGAACATGCCCCAAAATCACTCGAGCCTAGAACTGGAGAACCACGAACCACGAACCGCGCTCAACTCTATCCAGGAGCTTTGGTTCCCTGAGTTTCCAATAGCAAATGTCTAGAAAAAACTCTGTCCATTGGCACAACTCAGCAAGAAAACGAGAAGACCGAGAAGATATATTTCATTTATCTTAATGCCACCTTATTAACAGCACTAAACCCTTCTATTATGACCCTTAGCCTTTTGAGCTTATCCTCTGGTAAGCGGAAGACCATGCCTCTGGTATCGATCTCAGTGCCTAAAAACTGTATTATAGTAGCCAATCAGAATACAAAAGGATGCATAGGAAGCGTGACTTTATTTCAATATTTTAAAACAATCCAATAAAATGAAGAAAAGTCACTCATACAAGATCCACAGAAGTTGTATAATACATACATAAATCAAAACACTATAAGGCCTGTTTCACACGTCAGTGATTCTGGTACGTTTGTGCTTTTTTTTAAACATAACAGAATCACTGAGATACGCAGATCCATTATAATGAATGGGTCTGCTCACACATCAGTGATTTTTCACTGCACGTGTCTCCGTGCGGCGTACCCGCGTGTCCGTGATTGCTGCACGGAGACATGTCCATTTTTTTCTGGCATCACTGATAGGATGTCCATAAGGTGGCAGCAGAGCATAACAGAAAAAGGTGCCTATTGTGCACTGAAAAGACCCAATGTGATGCACCAGACATATAGAGCCCTAATGGATTCACAAATATAAGATATATCATGAATGACTACTGCATAATGAACGCTAGCATGAAAAAAGAAAGGAATCCATAAAAATAAATAATAAATGGTGCACATATGTTAGAGCCCCACCGAAGGACAAAAAAAGTCTGATGGAAATAGAGAGCATATAGGAACAATAAGAATGTGCAACAGAGAGGAAGGTGAGAATGCAGGATCAATCACTGCCTGTCAGATATTAATAATCAGGGAAATAACTCTGGAGCAGACGCACAAATTAGGGTCTTACCTGGTAAGGTAACAAATAATTAATAGTAGTTGCACTCACCTATTAAGGTTGTGCCAGTCACAACCCCTAAATGCACGTTACAAATGGCGACAGCCGCAGCCCCTAGTAGAAGAGCAATAACGTATAGGAGGAAAATCGGGTGCGTGCCGCGCTGTCACCAAAGGAAACTGATGTTAATTATTTCATCTCTTTATTCTTTTTTCCGGTCAATGTGTTTCAGAGATCACTGTCTCCTTCATCAGGGCAAAAAAAGAACAGTATGCAATCAAAGGAGGAAGAACCTCTATATATACACATATGGAGCTACGTCAGAGGACTGACTGCTGTATTTCAAATACTGCCGGGATGGTCAACTGTTACAATACCGGCCATAAAAGTTCTCAAGTGATATATTGAGAAACATTTATAAAATCACTGGGGTATAGTGTTTCAAATTTCATCAGCTTTTTGAGACAAAAATCAGAAAAAGAAGAAGAAGAAGGACAAAATGAAAAAAAGAAAAAAAAGAAGAAAAAAAAACCAAAAAGGGAGCATTGAGCTCCAGACCCTGCATTGAGTCTTAGAAGTGTAGTGACAAGTGCATCTGTCCACAACCCTGTAAGGGTGAACGGGATGACGGACAAGAAAAATTATGTTCGTGGCAAAAAATGGTGGTGTTGCTATATAAAATTGCATTAAGAATAAAGAAAGGAAAAATTTCTTTATAAAAGTAGTGAAGAAAAAAGTGGAAAAAAGGGGAGTGTAAGCCATTTTACTAATAAATAGTGATGAGCGAGCATGCTTGTTACTACTCGGTACTCGCACGAGTATCACTGTACTCGGTCTACTCGACGGGGACCGAGTAATCTCGCGATACTCGTGCTGTACTCGTGGTCTTCATCCCTGCATGTTGGCGCTCTTTTGAGAGCCAGCCCTCATGCAGGGATTGGCTGGCAGACCACTGCAATGCCACAGCCCTGTTAGTTGTGGAATTGCAGTGATTGGCCGGCCTGCACAGCGTGACCGAGCCTTTATACCGGCGGGCGCGCTGTGCTCTGCTCACAGCTATCCAGACAGTCAGTGCAGGGAGAGGGTCGCTACTTCAGGGAAAGGTTTGCGGCCCTTTATAGCTATTTCCGTAGCAGGGCTGCAAACAGTGTGACCAAAAGTCCTTCTCAGGACTATTCTAGTTGTATACAGGCAGGCAGGGTATAGCCAGGTCGGAGTACAGTAGCAGAGTCCTTCTCAGGACTATTGTTGCTGTATACAGGCAGGGTATAGCCAGGTTGGAATACAGGCTAGTGACCAAAAGAGTCCTTGTCAGGACTATTGTAGCAGTATACAGGCAGGCAGGCAGGCAGGCAGGGTATATAGCCATTCCTAGTGGTGACCGTATACCAGCCTTCATCATATCTGGGGCTGGTGTACACAGTCTAAAACAGTCCTGATAGTGTCAGACTTCTCAGCAATTGTCGCTCCTAAAACCTGTTAGGTTCTTAGTGCGTCCGTGCTTGCATTTAAAAACCGCACGTGTGTGCCTGTCGGTGGCAGCGTACAGGTGCACTTGTGTGCGTTTTTACCAAACTATTATATAACGCACAAGTGTAGTGTATAATACACGTCAGTCAGCAGTGGCTGATAGTGTCAGAGTTCTCGTCATTAATTTTTGCTCCTAAAACCTGTGTTAGGTTCTTAGTGCGTCCGTGCTTGCATTTAAAAACCGCACGTGTGTGCCTGTCGGTGGCAGCGTACAGGTGCACTTGTGTGCGTTTTTACCAAACTATTATATAACGCACAAGTGTAGTGTATAATACACGTCAGTCAGCAGTGGCTGATAGTGTCAGAGTTCTCGTCATTAATTTTTGCTCCTAAAACCTGTTAGGTTCTTAGTGCGTCCGTGCTTGCATTTAAAAACCGCACGTGTGTGCCTGTCGGTGGCAGCGTACAGGTGCACTTGTGTGCGTTTTTACCAAACTATTATATAACGCACAAGTGTAGTGTATAATACACGTCAGTCAGCAGTGGCTGATAGTGTCAGAGTTCTCGTCATTAATTTTTGCTCCTAAAACCTGTTAGGTTCTTAGTGCGTCCGTGCTTGCATTTAAAAACCGCACGTGTGTGCCTGTCGGTGGCAGCGTACAGGTGCACTTGTGTGCGTTTTTACCAAACTATTATATAACGCACAAGTGTAGTGTATAATACACGTCAGTCAGCAGTGGCTGATAGTGTCAGAGTTCTCATCATTAATTTTTGCTCCTAAAACCTGTTAGGTTCTTAGTGCGTCCGTGCTTGCATTTAAAAACCGCACGTGTGTGCCTGTCGGTGGCAGCGTACAGGTGCACAATTTGCACAAACTTTGATATAACGCCCAAGTCTAGTGAATACACGTCAGCACAGCATTGCAAAATGCGCAAGGGCGTTGGCAAGGAACAAGGAAGTGGACGTGATGGTGGTGCAGGCAGAGGCCGAGGTCGTGGGCAAGCTCTAATTTTGCCACAACAAAGGGCCACATCTAGTCGCTCGCACGTCCTGTCCCAAATTCTTGGGGACCGCAGCAGTACACCGCTCTTGAACCAAGACCAGTGTCAACAGGTTGTTAGTTGGATAGCGGATAATGCTTCCAGTCAGATTGGCACCACCACAAACACTCTGTCTTCCACACGGTCAAGTGTCAGTAGCCGTGATACTGCACCGCACATTTCAGAACCTGATCCTCCTTCCTACCACAAGGCTGAGTACACGTCCTCGGACATTAATGATCCCACACTTGGACACTCGGAAGAGCTGTTCACGTTTCCATTCGCACATTCTGGCCTCTCGCCAGCTCATGTTGAAGTGGGTCATGAGGAGATCGTATGTACAGATGGCCAAATATTTGAGCAGCCACGTTCTCACGAAGTTGGCAACGTGTCTCAACAAGGGGTGGACGATGATGAGACACAATTGTCAGGAAGTCAGGAGGAGGAGCAGGGTGCGGAAGAGGAAGACGACGTGGTGGATGATCCAGTAACTGACCCAACCTGGCAGGAGGATATGCAGAGCGAGGACAGCAGTGCACAGGGGGAGGGAGGCGTAGCATCCCAACAGGCAGTAAGAAGCAGGGTGGTGGCTCCAGGCAGAAGTCAGGCAACCGTTCCCCGGAACAACAACACGACACAAGGTGCCTGTACAAATGTTAGGTCTTCCCGAGTCTGGCAGTTTTTTAAGTTGGATCCAGATGATTCTAAAAAGGCCATTTGCAACACCTGCCGTGCCAGCATCAGCAGGGGTACCAAAACTAGCAGCCTGACCACCACCAGCATGATCAGGCACATGTCAGCCAAGCACCCGACTTTGTGGGAAGTACAACAGAGTCGAGGAGCAGTGCTTGCTAATGTCACTGCTACGTCTTCGCTGGTTGTGCATGCGAGCCAATCCCCTGTCCATGCTGCCTGCGAACAAGCCTCCTCCGGTCCTGCACCTGCAGTTGCCTACTCAGAAATAACACCATCATCAAGCACGTCCTTGTCCCAGCGCAGCGTTCAGTTATCCATTCAGCAAACCTTTGAACGCAGGCGCAAATACACTGCCAACACCCCACATGCCACAGTTCTAAATGCTAACATTTCGCGACTGCTTGCGCTGGAAATGTTGCCTTTTAGGCTGGTGGAGACAGAAGCATTCCGCGACCTGATGGCGGCAGCTGTCCCACGTTACTCGGTCCCCAGTCGCCACTATTTCTCCCGGTGTGCCGTCCCCGCGTTGCATAACCACGTGTCACAAAACATCACACGTGCCCTGAACAACGCTGTTTCACCCAAAGTCCACCTAACCACAGACACGTGGACAAGTGCTTGTGGGCAAGGCCGCTACATCTCGTTGACGGCACACTGGGTTATTATTGTGGAAGCTGGGACCCAGTCTGAGCGAGGGACGGAACACGTCCTTCCCACACCAAGGTTTGCAGGCCCTACCTCAGTCAGTGTTTCACCCACACTCTACAGCTCCGGAATGTCATGCTCTTCAGCCTCCTCCTGCTCCTGCGCATCCTCATCCACTGTACCCTCCACACCAGTCCCAAGCTGGAAGCACTGCAGCACTGCCTCGGCGAAGCGGCAACAGGCTGTGCTGAAGCTAATCTGCATAGGTGACAAACCCCACAATGCAGAAGAGCTGTGGACAGCTCTGAAACAGCAGGCAGATCACTGGCTCACACCTCTGAACCTAAAGCCAGGAAAGGTCGTGTGTGACAATGGCCGGAACCTGGTGGCGGCTTTGAGGCGAGGCCAGCTGACACATGTTCCATGCGTGGCCCATGTGCTCAACCTCGTGGTTCAGCGGTTTCTAAAGTCATACCCAGAGCTGTCTGATCTGCTGGTAAAAGTTCGCCGCCTGTCTGCACATTTTCGAAAGTCACCTACTGCTTCAGCCGGCCTTGCCGGCTTTCAGCGCAGTTTGCATCTTCCGGCTCACAGACTGGTGTGTGATGTCCCCACGCGTTGGAATTCAACTCTGCACATGTTGGTCAGGATATGTGAGCAGAAGAGGGCAGTTGTTGAGTACCTGCATCACCTAAGCCGTCGGGAAATGGGTCAAACTCCACACATAACACCTGAGGAGTGGAGATGGATGTCCGACCTATGTACCATCCTCCAAAACTTTGAGGACTCCACCAAGATGGTGAGTGGTGATGACGCCATTATTAGCGTCACCATACCGCTACTCTGCCTTCTAAAACGGTCTCTGCTCAAAACCAAACATGATGCATTGCAGGCGGAGCGCGATGAGTTGCAGCAAGAAACAGTAGTGGGTGTGGGTGATAACACACAGCCCAGCCTCGTCTCATCACAACGTGCAGTGGAGGACTATGACGAGGAGGAGGATGAAGACATGGAGCAAATCTCCGGCCAAATTGAGGATATGACATGCACACCAGTCATATCCTCGGTTCAGCGTGGCTGGCCAGAGGACAGGGTAGATGAGGAGGAGGAGGAGGAGGAGGAGGAGGACAGCATGTTCAGTCAACGTGTTGGTCAGGCTACTGAAGTCCTGGCTGTTAAGAGTCTGGCGCACATGGCTGACTTTATGGTAAGCTGCCTGTCTCGTGACCCTCGCGTTAAGAACATCTTGGCCGACAATCATTACTGGTTGGTAACACTGTTAGACCCACGCTACAAGGAGAACTTTATGTCTCTTATTCCCGAGGCGGAGAGGTCAACCAAAATGCAGCAGTTCCGGAAGGCCATAGTCACGGAAGTAGGCAAAGCATTCCCCTCACAAAACGCTAGCGGCATAGGTCAGGAATCAGTGGACAACCAAGGCGTACAGCCGAGAGAGGCACAAGTCCAATCCGCCAGAGGTAGGGGAACAGTCTTTAAGATGTGGGACAGTTTTCTCAGCCCCTCACGTACCACAGCCCCTGAGGTGCGGGGTAGTGCCACAAGAAATCCTAAGTTTGCCCAGATGCTCAAGGAGTACCTTGCAGATCGAACAACTGTACTCCGACATTCCTCTGTGCCTTACAATTATTGGGTATCCAAGGTGGACACGTGGCATGAATTGGCTCTCTACGCCTTGGAAGTCCTGGCCTGCCCTGCCGCTAGCGTTTTGTCAGAGCGTGTTTTTAGTGCCGCAGGTGGAATCATTACAGATAAACGCACCCGCCTGTCAACTGAAAATGCTGACAGGCTGACTCTGATCAAGATGAACAAGGGTTGGATTGGGCCAGACTTCACCACACCACCAGCAAATGAGAGCGGAATTTAAAGTTTGTAACGGGAATTTGCCATGTACCTCCAGTCACCCATGGGTACACACTTCTGGACTTTGGATAATCGCTGGACTGCTCCTCCTTCTCCTCATGCGCCACCATGATGACCGTTACAAGAGTTAGGCCTTTGTTTCAGGTATACCCCCAGTGGTAAATTTTTTCGCCCATTCTTTGCAGAATGGACATTACAACGACAGGAGACCCGCTCCTTTGCAATGGGAACAATGTTTTGAGGCCCTCATGCACGTCTCTATGCAGGGACAACGTGGAGCCTCCCAATTTTTGGCTGCCCTGCCAAAGGGCTATACTATAATACACCCACTTCCTGACAATGGACACTTAATGTTTTGAGGCCCTCATGCACGTCTCTATCCAGGGACAACGTGGAGCCTCCCAATTTTTGGCTGCCCTGCCAAAGGGCTATACTACAAAAGACCCACTTCCTGACAATGGACACTTAATGTTTTGAGGCCCTCATGCACGTCTCTATCCAGGGACAACGTGGAGCCTCCCAATTTTTGGCTGCCCTGCCTAAGGGCTATACTATAATACACCCACTTCCTGACAATGGACACTTAATGTTTTGAGGCCCTCATGCACGTCTCTATCCAGGGACAACGTGGAGCCTCCCAATTTTTGGCTGCCCTGCCAAAGGGCTATACTACAAAAGACCCACTTCCTGACAATGGACACTTAATGTTTTGAGGCCCTCATGCACGTCTCTATCCAGGGACAACGTGGAGCCTCCCAATTTTTGGCTGCCCTGCCTAAGGGCTATACTATAATACACCCACTTCCTGACAATGGACACTTAATGTTTTGAGGCCCTCATGCACGTCTCTATCCAGGGACAACGTGGAGCCTCCCAATTTTTGGCTGCCCTGCCAAAGGGCTATACTATAATACACCCACTTCCTGACAATGGACACTTAATGTTTTGAGGCCCTCATGCACGTCTCTATCCAGGGACAACGTGGAGCCTCCCAATTTTTGGCTGCCCTGCCAAAGGGCTATACTACAAAAGACCCACTTCCTTCCAATGGGCACTTCAGGTTTACAGGCCCTCATGCACGTCTCTATCCAGGGACAACGTGGAGCCTCCCAATTTTTGGCTGCCCTGCCTAAGGGCTATACTATAATACACCCACTTCCTGACAATGGACACTTAATGTTTTGAGGCCCTCATGCATGTCTCTATCCAGGGACAACGTGGAGCCTCCCAATTATTGGCTGCCCTGCCAAAGG
The DNA here is from genome assembly GCF_048569485.1 of Anomaloglossus baeobatrachus. NCBI lineage: Eukaryota > Metazoa > Chordata > Amphibia > Anura > Aromobatidae > Anomaloglossus > Anomaloglossus baeobatrachus. The sequence continues at coordinate 214,511 of NW_027445162.1, read as the reverse complement.
GCTATACTACAAAAGACCCACTTCCTTCCAATGGGCACTTCAGGTTTACAGGCCCTCATGCACGTCTCTATCCAGGGACAACGTGGAGCCTCCCAATTTTTGGCTGCCCTGCCAAAGGGCTATACTACAAAAGACCCACTTCCTTCCAATGGGCACTTCAGGTTTACAGGCCCTCATGCACGTCTCTATCCAGGGACAACGTGGAGCCTCCCAATTTTTGGCTGCCCTGCCTAAGGGCTATACTATAATACACCCACTTCCTGACACTGGACACTTAATGTTTTGAGGCCCTCATGCACGTCTCTATCCAGGGACAACGTGGAGCCTCCCAATTTTTGGCTGCCCTGCCTAAGGGCTATACTACAATAGACCCACTTCCTTACAATGGGCACTTCAGGTTTACAGGCCATCATGCACGTCTGTATGCAGGGGCATTGGTGAACCTCACAATTTTGGACTGCCCTGGCAAAGGAAAATACTACAAAGACTCAGTTCCTCAAAATGGGCACATTAGACTCAGAGGCCTTTATGTACGTCTCTTCTCAGGGACATCGGAGTGCCACACAATGTTTTACGTAAAATCTTTCATGTATTGATCTCAAAAAGTAACATACATTAGCTCTATCTCACTATTGGGTATGTGCCCTTAACATTTCCGCTATGAAAAATCATTTTGGTGTCATTTTGGAAGGTTTTCTGGTGAGTCCGTAAAAATGGCGTAAAACGCGGACAAAATTATTCACAGCTGTGACTTTTGAGTGATAAATGCTTCAAGGGGTCTTCCCCATGCTGTTGCCATGTCATTTGAGCACTCTTCGGAGACTTTTGTGCCATTTTTAGGGTTTCTACATGCTGCCGGTGGTCATTTCACAAAAATACTCGGGTCTCCCATAGGATAACATTGGGCTCGGTGCTCGGGCCGAGTACACGAGTATCTTGGGAGGCTCGGCCCGAGCTTCGAGCACCCGAGCTTTTTAGTACTCGCTCATCACTACTAATAAACCTAAAAAATAAAAATAAATTGAATAAAAATCATGAATGTTGTGTTATAACAGGAAATTCGGTGTAAGAATGAATATCCGGGATGAGAGTTCAGCGAATGAGTTATAGAAATTGTTACAAAAAGGAGTGTGTACGGTTTATGCGTAAATTTTCAGAATGCGTACATGAAAATTATATGTATGTGAGAATGTCCCCCATGCTTTGTAAAAAGTTATTTATGAAAATGTAAATAAAATATATAAAAATGCCTAATTATTTATAATTTATGAGAAAGATATATATGTATGGAAGAATGTTATAAGGTGTCCAAGAACCATAAAGAAAAAGGGTGCATATATAATGTTAGAGGTCTAGAGTTCCACCAGGCTATATCACCCCTAAAGAAATAGAAAGAAGACCTTACTACCTGTGTACCCCAAAAAAAGCTATATTTCTTAGCCAGGATTATGGTGGAGATATGCACAAGTGAAATAAGAATATAAAGTAATACAATAAGATTATAAAACCAATATGTGTGCATTCATGCACCACCCGGTACGCTACCCTTGCCAAATTGCTCACTCTAGATCCCCACACGATCCATGAAGCCGTTCCCCCGGTCACACCGCCTGCTGCCGGTTCCCACTCATCCCTGGGGGAGTTAGGCGAGTGGTATCGAGAGCTACATGTCGGCACTGATGATACCCCCATACACCACAAGGAAGGGGTATACCGGGTGGTACAGGAGTATGAGCGGGTTTTTAGCAAGCACCCTCTAGATTTTGGGCAGATTAAAGGGGTTCAACACCACATCCCTACCGGTACACACTCCCCTATTAAAGAGAGATACAGGCCTATTCCCCCTGCGCACTACCAATGCGCCAAAGACATGTTGAGGAACATGAAGGAGGCAGGGGTTATTAGGGACAGCTGTAGTCCCTGGGCCGCTCCGTTGGTGCTGGTTAAGAAGAAGGATGGCACCATGCGGATGTGTGTGGATTACCGGAAGATTAACCAGATAACGCATAAGGATGCTTACCCTCTGCCCCGCATCAAAGAGTCCCTGGCCTCGCTGAGAACCGCTAACTACTTCTCCACCCTTGACCTCACCAGCGGGTACTGGCAGGTGGCCGTGGCACCGGAAGACCGAGAGAAGACTGCCTATGGGACCGTTTTGCTGTACTTGGATGTTGTGATTGTGTACTCACAGACGTATGAAGCCCACCTGGAGCACCTAGCCGAGGTGTTCGCGTCCCTTGCCAAGTATGGGATGAAGTTGAAGCCCTCAAAGTGTCATCTGCTGAAACCCAGAGTGCAGTACCTAGGACATGTGGTTGGTGCGGAAGGTGTCGCCCCCAACCCCGAGAAGATCACCGCCATCCAAGACTGGCCGAGACCGACCACAGTGAGGGAAGTGAGGCAGTTTCTGGGCCTGGTGGGATATTACCGTCGCTTCATTAAGGGGTACACAAAGATGGCTGCCCCCATGCAAGACCTCCTCGTAGGACAGACCAAGGGTGGTAGATCCCTAGTAGCCCCATTGGTGTGGGAAGAAAAGCATGAGGAATCCTTCCGCCAGCTGAGAACAGCCCTGACCGGAGAGGAAATCCTAGCGTACCCTGACTACAGCCGCCCATTCATCCTCTACACCGACGCCAGCAATGTGGGCTTGGGGGCTGTTCTATCCCAGGTCCAAGACAGAAGGGAAAAGGTAATAGCTTATGCTAGCCGAAAACTCCGACCGACTGAGAGGAACCCTGAGAACTACATCTCCTTCAAGCTTGAGCTCTTGGCACTGGTGTGGGCTATCACCGAGCGGTTCCGCCATTACCTGGCAGCAGCCAAGTTCACCGCGTACACAGACAATAACCTGCTGACCCATCTAGATACGGCCAAGCTGGGCGCGTTGGAGCAGCGATGGGTGACCAGGTTAGCCAACTACGATTTCACCATCAAGTACCGGGCCGGCCGTACCAACGTCAATGCCAATGCACTCTCCCGGATGCCCCACCTGTCGGAAGAGGGGCCAGAGGATGATGACCTCGAAGAGATCGAGTTGCCTGCATTTCACCGGCCATTCACTGAGAAGGTGCACGTCTACCAACAACGGGTGAACCTGGATCCGCTGCCCCGACAGGACTGGCAGGAAGCTCAGGACCAGGCACCTGCTGTCCGCCTGGTCAAGACTCTAGTGGAACAGGGTTCTGCTGGGATAGACCCTGCTGCCCCTGCCGAAGCCCAACGTCTGTGGCAAGAACGGACCCGGCTATACCTACACCAGGGGAAGTTGTATCGCGAGCTGATTAATCCAAAGACTCACGAGAAGATCCGCCAGCTGGTGATTCCCCAGGCTAACGTGCCCACCGTCCTGCAAGCATACCATGATGGTGCAGTGCACTTCGGGTGGAAGAAGCTAGAGATGTTGTTAAGAGAGCGGTTCTATTGGAGTGGAATGCGGGAATCTGTGGAGGCCTGGTGCCGAGAATGTGGCCCTTGCGCATTGAGAAGGAAGGACGAGGCCAGCCAGAAGGCACCCCTACACCCGATCATTACACACCAACCGCTGGAGCTGGTTGCCCTTGACCATGTAAAGCTCACCCCCAGCCGAAGTGGGTACACCTACGCTCTGACCATCGTAGACCACTACTCGAGGTTCCTGGTGGTTGTCCCAGTTAAGGACTTAACCGGCCGCACCGCTGCTAAGGCTTTCCAGGCTTATTTCTGTTGACCGCATTGGTACCCGGAGAGGGTGCTTACCGACCAGGGTCCGGCCTTTGAAGCAGAGGTATTCCAGGAATTCTGCCAGTTGTACGGCTGCAAGAAAATCCGGACCACGCCTTACCACGCCCAAACCAATGGCATTTGTGAAAAGATGAACCACTTGGTCCTGGGCCTCCTCAAGACGTTACCACTGGAAGAGCGGAACCTGTGGCTGGAGAAGCTACCTGACCTGGTCGATATGTACAACAACATCCCTTCCAGCTCTACGAAATGCACTCCAGCATACCTGATGAGAGCTCGTCCCGGCCGGCTACCAGTGGATCTGGAAATGGGCTTGGAAGCTTCAGAAGCACTCCTGTCGACAGCTGAATGGGACACTCGGCGGAGGACACAGTACCGACAGGTCCAGGAGTATGTTGAAAAGAACTTGTGCCAGAGTCGGGGACAACAGGAGCAGTGCTTCAACAAGAAGGCGCCTGCCGGTTCCTTCCAACCTGGGGATGTAGTGCTGAAGCGGAAAAGAAGGGCCCACAAGCTGGATGATCAATGGGAAAAAACCCCGTATGTAGTCCAGCCCACAGGATGGGAGAATGGGAAGGCCTACCAGATCAGCCGTGACCAGGGGGGGACTTTGGCCACGGTTTCCCGAGACCACCTGAAGAAGTGCCCACCAGCATTGAGAGTAGCGGATGAGGCTCCAGTTCCCAGTCCAGTGGAGAAGGAAAAAGAGGTAATCCACACCATGATGGGTGATTTTCCAGCAGACTGGCCTACACAGAACGGTGCGGTGATCCTTCCAGTGATACTGTTCCCACAACCCGTGGATGAAGAAATGATGGAAACGGTTAACCGCGAGCCAGTGCCCAGGGATGTACCTGTACCCAGCTCCCCTACGCCTCCGCCTGCCCCACATGATAGCAGGGAGGAGGAACTGACTGTTCCCTCTGCCCCACTGCCTGTCACCACTGACACCGGACCCCGAAGGTCCACTCGCCCCAACCTAGGTAGACCCCCACTTAGGTACAGGGAAACTACTCTTTAAAAGGGGGGGCTTTATGTGTTGAGTGTACCAGTTTGAAAGTTTTAAATGATAAGTAAAGATGATCAACCAAAGAAGTTTACCTGATTGAACCGTGATTAAACCGGCCGTTGCCGGCAACTGTTGTCCCCGTAGGGACTGTGCAACCATTGCGTAAGGAACTGCTTACGGACAAGCCCGAGAACTTGCAGGGCAACCACAAACTTAGTGCAATGTAAATAAAAATGTTTGTTGGCTTGACACCGTTACCGCCTCCGGAGAGGCTGATTTGGGAGGATGGGCCTGGAGGAAAGGGATGGCCTAGGCCCGCCACTACCGTAACCGGTGGCGATCCTCCGGGGGTTCAGGGGTCCCCTTGGACGTGGGCCCCCTGAAAGAGACAGAACCCGCTCGGGCAACTTGGTGCTGGACTGGGGTCAAGGGGTGCTGCCCGCTTCTTAGGGGCAGCATCAGGGCCAGGTTGTTTGGGTGGGAGAAGAGCGGAAGCTGTACCGTTGTAAAATGTTTATGATGCTTTTACATGTTTTACCGTTTTATTCTTTTTCAGTTGTGAAAATAAAACCGCTGATGGACGGGCAGCCCGCGGACGGTCTGCATTTTACTATAGGGGAATGTGGCGCCCTGGACAAGCCAGGTCGTCACAGGTACTACACCAACACACTCTACACTCCGGCTAGGCACACCGAAGCTAAACACAAATCCTAGTTGCCTTCCTCCAGGGGCTGATGTCCACACCAGGGGGTGGGCCAGGCGGTTGATCCCACCCACCGAGGAGTTCACAGTCCTGGAGGCGGGAAAAGGAGTCAGATTAGAGATCAGTTTTGGAGTTAGAGAAGTGAAGAGGAAAGGAGACTGACCGTGTCCGGGTGTGTGGCCCGGGCACTCAGCAAGGTTGGCAGATGGTGGTGACCTTCTGCAGGAGAGGCTGATTGGAGTGAACCGTACGGACCGGGGATGGGCGGTGGCCCGCCGGTACCAGATCGGGGAGTGAAGAGAAGCCAGCACCATCCGGCAGGGCCTACGGACCCCGACCAGGCTAGGAGTCGCCGTAAAACCGGTCAAATCCGTTAGCGACAGGAACCTCCAGGGTTTCCCAGCAGTCAAGACCCGATTGAAGGCAACAGCTCACACCGTAGAGGGAAGCACAGTCACCGCCAAGGCTACAGTTCCCAGGGCCAGAGCCTGCGGGCAAAAGGGGCTCCCTCAGCATCCATCCAAGCTGGGGAGCGGGTTACCGGTGGGAAGCCCGCTAAATTTTGGGGGAATAAAAGGGGTCCAACACCACATCCCCACAGGTGCACACCCACCCATCAAAGAGAGCTATAAGCCAATACCACCTTCACATTGCCAGTGTACCAAGGACATGTTGAGCAACATGAAGGCGGCTGGGGTTATCCGTGACAGTTGTAGCCTTTGGGCAGCTCTGTTGATCCTGTTAAAAAAGAAGGACGGCACCACTCCCCGTATAGAGGAATCGCTAGCTGCATTGAGAACTGCAAATTATTTTTCTACCCTTGATCTCACTAGTCACTATTGGCAAGTGTCCGTTGCTGAGGCAGACCGGGAGAAGACCGCCTTCGCCACCCCTATGGGTCTCTGCGAGTTCAAAAGCATGCCCTTCGAGCTGTGCAATGCGCCAGGAACCTTCCAGAGGCTGATGGAATGCTGCTTGGGACAAGATTTTAGGGTGTATAAAAAGGGAGATTAGATCCCGTGATCCCAACGTATTGTTACACCTCTATAAATCACTTGTAAGGCTACATCTGGAATATGGGAACCAGTTTTGGGCTCCACATTTTAATAAGGACATTCAGAAGTTAGAGTCAGTTAAAAGGTGGGCAACTAGACTACTACAAGGAATGGAAGGCCTCCCATATGATGACAAGTTGAAAAAGTTATTAAGTGATTATTGGCTGCAATGGGGCTTTCTGGCTGGTGCCAGCCTCTCTTCTTAGCACACAGGAACCACAATCCCTACAGCATGCTTCAATGGATTCTCTCATCCCAGCCCAGTAAAACTACATATTTTACACAGTCATAAGCAGTTAAAAGGGATCTATTCTATTCAATTGCAAATGATCTAGATAAGACTGAGAATAAGATACTGCACGGGACATAGCAGAGTTGGTCAAGTTGAGTGGAGATGAGTTTGCTATTTGGCACAGCTTTTTGCATCAATAAAGCAAGTAAAAGGTGTGAAAGATAAAAAAAAGGGTGAAAGTGTGAAAAGTGAATTGGCCAAATTGAGGTGCATATAAAGTTTTTGCTTTCTTTCAATTCACTAATGGGGCTCATTTGAATCAGGTGAATTGAGTTCTGCTTTTGGAAACTGGGTTAAGAAGGGGTGCACCGGTCCTGGAGGTACTGCAATACCAGGTCAATGCGTGCAGTGGACAGAGCAAGATTTTTTCCATCTCCTTGTTCTAAAAATCCATTTAATATATGGTCCCCAGAGAGGGGACGTATCAGATATTAAACTGATAAGAACAGATTTAATTTTTTTTTTTTTCTGTTTATCAGTAGGACTTCAAAATAACAAAGGTGATCGCCTCCCGTTGCCTGGGAACCGTCCAGGCACAAGAGGGCTATGTGTCACCAGAAGGCGCACACACTTCCTCAAGGCCGGCAGACGTGCAATCCCAGGCACCTTCCAGTACCGACCAAGGTAGCGTCCTCCGAAACTACACTTGATCTTAGCCAAAAGGCCGAGAAGCTATAACCCGAATTGGTTACGGCCTTGAGTGGCACCCTGGCCTATACCGGACACATCTTAGGGAGAGGGAGACAAACCCACGCCTACAGAAGACATTTTGTCACCCAAGCCAACCCTTGAAAAGGCTGTTTTGCAGAGCAAAAACAAGAAGAATGGTGCTTTTTGCAGCCGCCGCCCACTGCAATGAATCTGAATAACTCCTCCTTTTGGACACAAGCACCTCCCCTCCCCCTTGCAGTCTTTCCAATTCATGATACAAAAAGACGGACGGACAGGACAGGACAGGACAGGCTGCCTGACTTTCCGTCACTGCCACCCTTTGCCATCCTTGCCCGTAGAAAGCCCTTTCATCATCCCCAAACCCTAATCTTTTCCCTTCCCTTCCCAGATGCGTCTCACTCCCTTTCATTAGGAAGTGAGCGCAGCCTTTTCTCCGTTCTGCACATGCGCGACGTTAAACACAAATGCGCAGGCGTGCGTTCCATTACCCTCACTGCATTCCACTCCCATACAGGAAGTGGGCGCAGCTATTACTACGGTCGCACATAAAAGAACCCACGGCCACCACTGCACATAGCTGACTCCACCACAGGACACCCACTTCTACACCAACGCAGGTAAGACAGGATCGGCACCTCTATGCTCCCGTTACAATCAGGCTCAGTCACCATGTGATAACGCTCTCAACTCTTTAGTTGCAGGCTCCCCTTGCTTCACCTCCACTGGCTGTGCTGCCATTTCCTCTCCCACCTGGAAGGTATACTTTATTCCACTATTTTCCTGTTTCTCTCTTCCCCCTTTTCCCATAACCTACTTTTATCTGCATTTGTGGGGTATCTATATGCTATTTACATCATAGTTTTATTCATTAATAAGGAAGGGAAGAGTGCCCATGAGAGTGTTGAACTGCGGAGAGCAAGAGATTAAGCTGCTCCGATTTGCCACCATTGATAAGCTGTTCTCAGTAGATACACATGCTATCCAAACAGCAGCATCCACCATTGCTTCAGCCCACCCATTCAGTGACAGCTCACCAAGTCAGCCAGAGGAGTGGTGTAAGGAATTACACGTAGGCACTGACTCCACACCTTCACATCACAAGAAGGGGGTCTACAGGCTAGTGCAAGAATACGAGCAAGTCTTCAGCAAACATCCGCTAGACTTTTGAAGAATAAAAGGGGTCAAACACTACATCCCCACAAGTGCACACCCACCCATCAAAGAGAGATATAAGCCAAAACTACCTGCACATTACCAATGTACCAAGGACATGTTGAGCAACATGAAGGAGGCTGGGGTTATCCGTGACAGTTGTAGCCTCTGGGCAGCTCCGTTGGTCCTGTTAAAGAAGAAGGACAGCACCACTCCCCTGTATTGAGGAATAGCTAGCTGCATTGAGAACTGCAAATTATTTTTCTACCCTTGATCTCACTAGTCGCTATTGGCAAGTGTCCGTTGCTGAGGCAGACCGGGAGAAGACCGCCTTTGCCACCCCGATGGGTCTCTGCGAGTTCAAAAGCATGCCCTTCGAGCTGTGCAATTTGCCAGGAACCTTCCAGAGGCTGATGGAATGCTGCTTGGGACACCGAAACTTTGAAACGGTACTGCTATACCTTTATGATGTTATTGTTTATTCTAAAGCAAACAAGATTTTAGGGTGTATAAAAAGGGAGATTAGATCCGGTGATCCCAACGTATTGTTACCCCTCTATAAATCACTTGTAAGGCCACATCTGGAATATGGGGTAAAGTCCTGAGCAGGTTGATAACCATTGGTTTGAGCATGGTAGGGTGTAGTGCGCATCTTCCTGCATCGGTAAAAGCTGCAGAAGTCCTTGAAGATTTCCGCTTCAAAGGCTGTGCCTTGATCTGTGAGGACTCTCTCTGAGTAGCCATGAGGTCTGCATAAGTGTGCTTGGAAGACCTTCGCTGCAGTATGGGCCATTAGATCTTTGACTTGTACCACAACCATAAATCTCGAGTAGTTGTCTACCATCGTAAGTGCATACGTGAGCTCGCCTCGATATTCTGCAACAAAACTCCCTTTTTCGATTTCAGTTTCAGCAAACACTCCTCTTCCTGTAGAAAATATTTATCATTACCTAAGACAGTCATTCTAATGCATGACAATATTAAGGCAATTTAGTTAAAACTTGTTTTAACTCACCTTTAAGGGGATTGATGTATTTCATGGTCAATCCAGGTTTGTCAGTGATGGCACTGACATAATGTATGGCGTCTTTTTCGGGCGTTATCCTTTGCCTTTTCATTGTGAAAATCCAGTTGCCTATATCAAAGCAAATTCTACTACTTGTAAAGTATGCAGAAAATGAAATGTAGAACATATAACATCAACTGCTTAGGAACGCATCATAGGTTAGTACTTAAAAGGATATTGTCATGTTCTAGTCATAATGCAAGCTGGACATTTTTCATGTTACCCTGTAATCGCCGGCCTGTTCTAATGCTCACAAGCCAAGATATAGGCTCAGCTGCTAAGGCTTCCCTCTGCCTTCTGAATGAAACTTGAATATGTCTGGGTCACTGTGTATATAGCAGGTGCTCAGAAAAAATAAGAGTCAATTCAATAGAAATAGCTCTGGCACACTATAGTGATCAATAACGTAAGAAAAGAACTCTTGGAATGCTGAAAATTCTTTATTTGTGCAAAAGGATAATTCATCCAACGTTTCGACCTTGTTTTTAGGTCTTTATCAAGGATAAAGTTATCTAAGATCATAAAGGGTTACAAAACCATATAAACACGTAATTAGTACATAGTACAACATAACAGTACAATATATTGCTACTTGAGAGTACAATGGGTCAAATGACCATGATGCACATACAAAAATTTTTTCCAAAGCCATAGTGAAAACATTTGTACTGAGGAAAGAAAATTTCCACATGACCTATCTGGAGAAACATTCTGGATCAAACAACCAAAAATAGTCAAGCAGGTAAATACACACCTATATGGATAACAGGATGATATGTGTTCAATTGTATAGCGTCATTGCCATTAAGGTACAAATGGAAAACTTGCAATCCTATATAGTGAAGGAAATGAACACATATCATATCAAAGAACACAGGAACATGGGTGTGAGAAAAACCTCAATGTTTATACTTTGTTCTTTATAATGGTGTGAACATGTATATGTCTCAGTACCTTATGCACTTGAGAATTCTAGTGAGTAGATCATGAAAGCCTATTTCAGAACTGGAATCGGTAAATAATTGTAGGTGGAATCTAAATGAAAAGATGGTACAAGTGTTATCATGACACGTGGGCTATAACACAATGGACCGTGTGACAAAGAAGAAAGGAGAGAAAGAAGAGGAAGAAAATGCAACTACCTGTAACATTACGTGATAGTCACTGGTAAGTATCACTTGACAATTCAAGTGAAAAAGGATTCCTTTATTAAAGGGTTCTCAGTCGCCTCAGGATCATGAAATACTAGGGTAAATGATATGAGAATGGGTAAGAAGCACCACTAAAGGAAATATGAGATGCAGGACATATATCTATAAACCCCTGAACTACATGATAGAAATAAAAAGAAGAAAAAAGAAAAAAAAGAAGAAAGAAGAAGAACACATAGAATGCGGAAAGAGAATGGGTACAACTACCTGAGTTACTGCAGGGAGGCCCCTGGTTGGTATTGTGAGGGTTAGTGGAATTCCTTCACTGAAGGGTTCTCAGTTGCCTCAGGTTCGTGAAAAATGCTATAGACAAATAATGCCCGGAGAAAAGGGGTTCATATACAGCGAATAATGGTAATACAAGGTACATGTGTCACATGTAATAGTATATATATATATATTGTACTAAGCTCTACACCAGAAATAGAAAGTAGTCCCTCTGCCTTCTGTCTAGGTGCCCTGAGTTATGTCCTGTAAACTGTCACAGGGACCCAGACACACATGTGTAGTAGGGGAATATCCCTGCTGAGATGCCAGTGCTAGAGCACTCGTTTGCTGTGGAGTTGAACGCTATGTGAGCAGTTCTTACCTTCAATGAGCAGAAGTCTCTTTTTTCAGATTTCAATATCTCTGTGGGTATCTGGCAGAAATATGGAATACTCTTTACTGCTAAGACCCTGTACACCACTCCCACTAAAGGGGGCTTTACACGCTGCGACATCGCTAATGCGGAGTCGTTGGGGTCACGGAATTTGTGACGCACATCCGGCCGCATTAGCGATGTTGCTGCGTGTGACACCGATGAGCGATTTTGCATCGCTGCAAAAACGTGCAAAATCGCTCATCGGTGACATGGGTCTCCATTCTCGATTATCGTTACTGCAGCAGTAACGATGTAGTTCGTCGCTCCTGCGGCAGCACACATCGCTCCGTGTGACACCGCAGAAACGAGGAACCTCTCCTTACCTGCCTCCCAGCCGCTATGAGGAAGGAAGGAGGTGGGCGGGATGTTCCGGCCACTCATCTCCGCCCCTCCGCTGCTATTGGGCGGTCGCTCAGTGACGTCGCTGTGACGCCGCACGGACCGCCCCCTTAGAAAGGAGGCGGTTCGCCGGTCACAGCGACGTCGCCGGGCAGGTAAGTATGTGTGACGGGTCTGGTCGGTGTTGTGCAGCATGGGCAGCGATTTGCCCGTGTCGCGCAACAGATGGGGGCGGATATCCACACTAGCGATATCGGGACCGATATCGCAGTGTGTAAAGTAGCCTTTAATAAACTGTGTAAAGGATTTTAAGTAAAAATCCACAATAAACCAGCGCTAGATGGGTTTTTATAATTTTATTAATAGACCACAAATAAAAAATTTTTTGCTATCCTTGTTTCAAGACAGAGTATTTGATAATATACAATACACTGATTATTACTAAAACCAAGGACCACATAAAACAAGGACCACATAAAATAAAAAATGAAAGTAATGAGAATAAAATTCTTTTGTATAACCAATTAACTTCGAGGTGATACAATATTCACATTGATTTAGTTTTACCAGTCTAATGTAATGCCCCGGCCGGTGGCATATATTTTGTTTGGTTAATAATTTAGACTTATACAATGAAAGATGTACTATACCACCCCTGGCTAACTTACAAGTTTTAAGTTGTACAATATAAGTTTGCGACGTTATATTCGCCCCCAGGGCCTGGGGGAATAAACCTCACAACAACTTGACCGCAAAAAACACCCCGGATTTCTCCGTTGATTAGGCTGGAACCGCTATGTACAGGATTGACCTGTTATACTTCCAGAGCGGACGTTTTGAGGCCAGTGGCCGCGACTAGTGCTGGCTCTGGGGGAGATGTATGGTTACCGACATCCCTCTTTACAGAGCCTTTATAACACTTCACAAGGCCACAAACCAGCCGGTCCCGTATTCTCCCAAATGTACTTTCGAAATCAAGCAGTACGAAGCCACTGAAAGCACCAAGATGTTGGCTGCGGACAACAATAAGATCAGCGGTAACTACTCAGCCTCCCCAGCGGGCAGTCCAGACCGTATCCAGTGTCAGCTGACTGATTCCACACAGGAGGAAGTTGCTTGGCAGGTTAGCACCACACAAGGCTCCGATCTGCTTCCAAACGAGCAATGCAGAACCGCTGGAGGTACCAATGTATCCTGGTTGCAGACAAAGGAAATGTCAGCGGTAACCTCTCAACCTCTCCAGCAGGCAATCCGTACCGTGTCCAGTGGAAGCCGGTTGATTCCACACGAGGGAGAGATTACTTGGCAGGTTATCACCGCACAGGTGAGGTAGGCAAAAACAGAGTCCTGATCCGACACGCGTTTCGGGGGCGTGTAACGGCCCCCTTCCTCAAGGATAACTCAGCTGTTGCCTAGAGCACTATTTATGCATATATTTAATTGGTTATAATTTGCATAAAATTAAACAATGTTTAAATTCAACCAACATTCAATGACCACTACATATATCAATTTGTGAAAGACCGTTCATAATAGCCATATAATATAATTATGTGCAAAGGTTTTTCTAAAGATTTTTCTAAAAAGACCTATATATAGCCTTGCTTGTATCATCATATACTGGGAAGACAATGTGTATATATGCATATGCTTTTTTTCAACAATAAATTTAACAAAAGGACATCATAAAGGTGTAATATAAATTTGCTATAATATGAAAAGCCCCTTATATCTACATCAACCTTGGGCAAGTGAAGCGCCAGTATTGGGCCCGCTTCTTTTCAACATATTTATAAATGACCTTGTTGGGGGCATGCGGAGTAGAATTTCAATATTTGCAGATGATACTAAACTCTGCAGGGTAATCAATACAGAGGAGGATAATTTTATATTACAGGGAGATTTATGTAAATTGGAGGATTGGGCTGAGAAGTGGCAATTGAAGTTTAATGTAGATAAATGTAAGGTCATGCACTTGGGTAGAGGAAATAAAATTTATAATTATGTACTTAATTGTAGAGCACTGGGTAAAACAGACACAGAAAAAGACTTGGGTGTATGGGTGGATGGTAAACTTCACTTTAGTGGACAGTGTCAGGCAGCTGCTGCCAGGGCTAATAAAATAATGGGATGTATTAAAAGAGGTATAAGTGTTCATGAAAAAAATATAGTTCTACCTCTGTACAAGTCACTAGTGCGACCGCACTTAGAATACTGTGTACAATTCTGGTCACCGATATATAAGAAGGATATAGCTGAACTGGAGAGGGTGCAGAGAAGAGCGACCAAGATTATTAGAGGAATGGGTGGGCTGCAATACCAAGACAGGTTATTAAACTTGGGGTTATTTAGTTTGGAAAAACGAAGGCTTAGGGGGGATCTAATCACAATGTATAAATATATGAGGGGACAATACAGAGACCTTTCCAAAGATCTTTTTACACCTAGGCCTGCGACTGGAACACGGGGGCATCCGCTACGTCTTGAGGAAAGAAGGTTTAATCATAATCACAGACGAGGATTCTTTACTGTACGAGCAGTGAGACTATGGAACTCTCTGCCGCATGATGTTGTAATGAGTGATTCACTACTAACATTTAAGCAGAGCCTGGACGCCTTTCTTGAAAAATTTAATATTACCAGTTATGTATATTAGATTTTATGACAGGGTATTGATCCAGGGAACTAGTCTGATTGCCGGATGTGGAGTCAGGAAGGAAATTTTTCCCCATTGGAACTTGTTTGCCACATTGGGTTTTTTTTGCCTTCCTCTGGATCAACATGTTAGGCTACGGGTTGAACTAGATGGACTTAGAGTCTCCCTTCAACCTTAAAAACTATGATACTATGATACTATGATATGATACCAATTTTAATATATATTATGCATATATACACATATATCTCCATGACAATCGCTTTTTTTTTTTTTTTTTTTTTTTTTTTCCTTCTCTCCGTATTATTATCAGTACCTATTACTCCTCTACCTATAAAAATATAAATTAATTAAAAGCAAACAGTTCTATATCATTATTGAGTCCATATGGTTTCAAGGTGTTCAATTCAAAAATCCATTGGCTTTCTGCTCGTGACATTTTTTTAATGAAATCGCCACCTCTCCAATCCTTAGTTATTTTTTGTACGCCCCATACTTGGGATCCTTTAAAGGACCCTCCATGTTTTAACACATAATGTCTGGATAGGGGGTGCTTAGTACATTTATTTTTAACACTTCTAATGTGCTCACCCACCCTTTTCCGTAGGGGTCTAATAGTTCTCCCAATGTATTTTTTCTGACAGGGACATTGAATGCAATATACTACTCCCTTTGATTGACATGTAATAAATTCTCTAATCATGACTTCTGACTGCCCCTGTAAGAAGGATTTCCGTGAAATATTTTTTGTATTCTTACATACTATACAGCTTTTGCATGGAAAAAAACCTTTCAGGCCAAATAATCCTCCCTTATTAGGTGCTGTAAGATTACGTATGGTGGGTGCCACTAAATTGCCAATATTGTTTGCCTTCCTATATATGAATATAACGTCGCAAACTTATATTGTACAACTTAAAACTTGTAAGTTAGCCAGGGGTGGTATAGTACATCTTTCATTGTATAAGTCTAAATTATTAACCAAACAAAATATATGCCACCGGCCGGGGCATTACATTAGACTGGTAAAACTAAATCAATGTGAATATTGTATCACCTCGAAGTTAATTGGTTATACAAAAGAATTTTATTCTCATTACTTTCATTTTTTATTTTATGTGGTCCTTGTTTTATGTGGTCCTTGGTTTTAGTAATAATCAGTGTATTGTATATTATCAAATACTCTGTCTTGAAACAAGGATAGCAAAAAATTTTTTATTTGTGGTCTATTAATAAAATTATAAAAACCCATCTAGCGCTGGTTTATTGTGGATTTTTACTTAAAATCCTTTACACAGTTTATTAAAGGCTACTTTACACACTGCGATATCGGTCCCGATATCGCTAGTGTGGATACCCGCCCCCATCTGTTGCGCGACACGGGCAAATCGCTGCCCATGCTGCACAACACCGACCAGACCCGTCACACATACTTACCTGCCCGGCGACGTCGCTGTGACCGGCGAACCGCCTCCTTTCTAAGGGGGCGGTCCGTGCGGCGTCACAGCGACGTCACTGAGCGACCGCCCAATAGCAGCGGAGGGGCGAAGATGAGTGGCCGGAACATCCCGCCCACCTCCTTCCTTCCTCATAGCGGCTGGGAGGCAGGTAAGGAGAGGTTCCTCGTTTCTGCGGTGTCACACGGAGCGATGTGTGCTGCCGCAGGAGCGACGAACTACATCGTTACTGCTGCAGTAACGATAATCGAGAATGGAGACCCATGTCACCGATGAGCGATTTTGCACGTTTTTGCAGCGATGCAAAATCGCTCATCGGTGTCACACGCAGCAACATCGCTAATGCGGCCGGATGTGCGTCACAAATTCCGTGACCCCAACGACTCCGCATTAGCGATGTTGCAGCGTGTAAAGCCCCCTTTAGTGGGAGTGGTGTACAGGGTCTTAGCAATAAAGACTATTCCATATTTCTGCCAGATACCCACAGAGATATTGAAATCTGAAAAAAGAGACTTCTGCTCATTGAAGGTAAGAACTGCTCACATAGCGTTCAACTCCACAGCAAACGAGTGCTCTAGCACTGGCATCTCAGCAGGGATATTCCCCTACTACACATGTGTGTCTGGGTCCCTGTGACAGTTTACAGGACATAACTCAGGGCACCTAGACAGAAGGCAGAGGGACTACTTTCTATTTCTGGTGTAGAGCTTAGTACAATATATATATATATACTATTACATGTGACACATGTACCTTGTATTACCATTATTCGCTGTATATGAACCCCTTTTCTCCGGGCATTATTTGTCTATAGCATTTTTCACGAACCTGAGGCAACTGAGAACCCTTCAGTGAAGGAATTCCACTAACCCTCACAATACCAACCAGGGGCCTCCCTGCAGTAACTCAGGTAGTTGTACCCATTCTCTTTCCGCATTCTATGTGTTCTTCTTCTTTCTTCTTTTTTTTCTTTTTTCTTCTTTTTATTTCTATCATGTAGTTCAGGGGTTTATAGATATATGTCCTGCATCTCATATTTCCTTTAGTGGTGCTTCTTACCCATTCTCATATCATTTACCCTAGTATTTCATGATCCTGAGGCGACTGAGAACCCTTTAATAAAGGAATCCTTTTTCACTTGAATTGTCAAGTGATACTTACCAGTGACTATCACGTAATGTTACAGGTAGTTGCATTTTCTTCCTCTTCTTTCTCTCCTTTCTTCTTTGTCACACGGTCCATTGTGTTATAGCCCACGTGTCATGATAACACTTGTACCATCTTTTCATTTAGATTCCACCTACAATTATTTACCGATTCCAGTTCTGAAATAGGCTTTCATGATCTACTCACTAGAATTCTCAAGTTCATAAGGTACTGAGACATATACATGTTCACACCATTATAAAGAACAAAGTATAAACATTGAGGTTTTTCTCACACCCATGTTCCTGTGTTCTTTGATATGATATGTGTTCATTTCCTTCACTATATAGGATTGCAAGTTTTCCATTTGTACCTTAATGGCAATGACGCTATACAATTGAACACATATCATCCTGTTATCCATATAGGTGTGTATTTACCTGCTTGACTATTTTTGGTTGTTTGATCCAGAATGTTTCTCCAGATAGGTCATGTGGAAATTTTCTTTCCTCAGTACAAATGTTTTCACTATGGCTTTGGAAAAATTTTTTGTATGTGCATCATGGTCATTTGACCCATTGTACTCTCAAGTAGCAATATATTGTACTGTTATGTTGTACTATGTACTAATTACGTGTTTATATGGTTTTGTAACCCTTTATGATCTTAGATAACTTTATCCTTGATAAAGACCTAAAAACAAGGTCGAAACGTTGGATGAATTATCCTTTTGCACAAATAAAGAATTTTCAGCATTCCAAGAGTTCTTTTCTTACGTTATTGATCACTATAGTGTGCCAGAGCTATTTCTATTGAATTGACTCTTATTTTTTCTGAGCACCTGCTATATACACAGTGACCCAGACATATTCAAGTTTCATTCAGAAGGCAGAGGGAAGCCTTAGCAGCTGAGCCTATATCTTGGCTTGTGAGCATTAGAACAGGCCGGCGATTACAGGGTAACATGAAAAATGTCCAGCTTGCATTATGACTAGAACATGACAATATCCTTTTAAGTACTAACCTATGATGCGTTCCTAAGCAGTTGATGTTATATGTTCTACATTTCATTTTCTGCATACTTTACAAGTAGTAGAATTTGCTTTGATATAGGCAACTGGATTTTCACAATGAAAAGGCAAAGGATAACGCCCGAAAAAGACGCCATACATTATGTCAGTGCCATCACTGACAAACCTGGATTGACCATGAAATACATCAATCCCCTTAAAGGTGAGTTAAAACAAGTTTTAACTAAATTGCCTTAATATTGTCATGCATTAGAATGACTGTCTTAGGTAATGATAAATATTTTCTACAGGAAGAGGAGTGTTTGCTGAAACTGAAATCGAAAAAGGGAGTTTTGTTGCAGAATATCGAGGCGAGCTCACGTATGCACTTACGATGGTAGACAACTACTCGAGATTTATGGTTGTGGTACAAGTCAAAGATCTAATGGCCCATACTGCAGCGAAGGTCTTCCAAGCACACTTATGCAGACCTCATGGCTACTCAGAGAGAGTCCTCACAGATCAAGGCACAGCCTTTGAAGCGGAAATCTTCAAGGACTTCTGCAGCTTTTACCGATGCAGGAAGATGCGCACTACACCCTACCATGCTCAAACCAATGGTTATCAACCTGCTCAGGACTTTACCCCATATTCCAGATGTGGCCTTACAAGTCATTTATAGAGGGGTAACAATACGTTGGGATCACCGGATCTAATCTCCCTTTTTATACACCCTAAAATCTTGTTTGCTTTAGAATAAACAAGAACATCATAAAGGTATAGCAGTACCGTTTCAAAGTTTCGGTGTCCCAAGCAGCATTCCATCAGCCTCTGGAAGGTTCCTGGCAAATTGCACAGCTCGAAGGGCATGCTTTTGAACTCGCAGAGACCCATCGGGGTGGCAAAGGCGGTCTTCTCCCGGTCTGCCTCAGCAACGGACACTTGCCAATAGCGACTAGTGAGATCAAGGGTAGAAAAATAATTTGCAGTTCTCAATGCAGCTAGCTATTCCTCAATACAGGGGAGTGGTGCTGTCCTTCTTCTTTAACAGGACCAACGGAGCTGCCCAGAGGCTACAACTGTCACGGATAACCCCAGCCTCCTTCATGTTGCTCAACATGTCCTTGGTACACTGGTAATGTGCAGGTAGTTTTGGCTTATATCTCTCTTTGATGGGTGGGTGTGCACTTGTGGGGATGTAGTGTTTGACCCCTTTTATTCTTCAAAAGTCTAGCGGATGTTTGCTGAAGACTTGCTCGTATTCTTGCACTAGCCTGTAGACCCCCTTCTTGTGATGTGAAGGTGTGGAGTCAGTGCCTACGTGTAATTCCTTACACCACTCCTCTGGCTGACTTGGTGAGCTGTCACTGAATGGGTGGGCTGAAGCAATGGTGGATGCTGCTGTTTGGATAGCATGTGTATCTACTGAGAACAGCTTATCAATGGTGGCAAATCGGAGCAGCTTAATCTCTTGCTCTCCGCAGTTCAACACTCTCATGGGCACTCTTCCCTTCCATATTAATGAATAAAACTATGATGTAAATAGCATATAGATACCCCACAAATGCAGATAAAAGTAGGTTATGGGAAAAGGGGGAAGAGAGAAACAGGAAAATAGTGGAATAAAGTATACCTTCCAGGTGGGAGAGGAAATGGCAGCACAGCCAGTGGAGGTGAAGCAAGGGGAGCCTGCAACTAAAGAGTTGAGAGCGTTATCACATGGTGACTGAGCCTGATTGTAACAGGAGCATAGAGGTGCCGATCCTGTCTTACCTGTGTTGGTGTAGAAGTGGGTGTCCTGTGGTGGAGTCAGCTATGTGCAGTGGTGGCCGTGGGTTCTTTTATGTGCGACCGTAGTAATAGCTGCGCCCACTTCCTGTATGGGAGTGGAATGCAGTGAGGGTAATGGAACGCACGCCTGCGCATTTGTGTTTAACGTCGCGCATGTGCAGAACGGAGAAAAGGCTGCGCTCACTTCCTAATGAAAGGGAGTGAGACGCATCTGGGAAGGGAAGGGAAAAGATTAGGGTTTGGGGATGATGAAAGGGCTTTCTACGGGCAAGGATGGCAAAGGGTGGCAGTGACGGAAAGTCAGGCAGCCTGTCCTGTCCTGTCCTGTCCGTCCGTCTTTTTGTATCATGAATTGGAAAGACTGCAAGGGGGAGGGGAGGTGCTTGTGTCCAAAAGGAGGAGTTATTCAGATTCATTGCAGTGGGCGGCGGCTGCAAAAAGCACCATTCTTCTTGTTTTTGCTCTGCAAAACAGCCTTTTCAAGGGTTGGCTTGGGTGACAAAATGTCTTCTGTAGGCGTGGGTTTGTCTCCCTCTCCCTAAGATGTGTCCGGTATAGGCCAGGGTGCCACTCAAGGCCGTAACCAATTCGGGTTATAGCTTCTCGGCCTTTTGGCTAAGATCAAGTGTAGTTTCGGAGGACGCTACCTTGGTCGGTACTGGAAGGTGCCTGGGATTGCACGTCTGCCGGCCTTGAGGAAGTGTGTGCGCCTTCTGGTGACACATAGCCCTCTTGTGCCTGGACGGTTCCCAGGCAACGGGAGGCGATCACCTTTGTTATTTTGAAGTCCTACTGATAAACAGAAAAAAAAAAAAATTAAATCTGTTCTTATCAGTTTAATATCTGATACGTCCCCTCTCTGGGGACCATATATTAAATGGATTTTTAGAACAAGGAGATGGAAAAAATCTTGCTCTGTCCACTCCACGCATTGACCTGGTATTGCAGTACCTCCAGGACCGGTGCACCGCTTCTTAACCCAGTTTCCAAAAGCAGAACTCAATTCACCTGATTCAAATGAGCCCCATTAGTGAATTGAAAGAAAGCAAAAACTTTATATGCACCTCAATTTGGCCAATTCACTTTTCACACTTTCACCCTTTTTTTTATCTTTCACACCTTTTACTTGCTTTATTGATGCAAAAAGCTGTGCCAAATAGCAAACTCATCTCCACTCAACTTGACCAACTCTGCTATGTCCCGTGCAGTATCTTATTCTCAGTCTTATCTAGATCATTTGCAATTGAATAGAATAGATCCCTTTTGGCTGCTTATGACTGTGTAAAATATGTAGTTTTACTGGGCTGGGATGAGAGAATCCATTGAAGCATGGTGTAGGGATTGTGGTTCCTGTGTGCTAAGAAGAGAGGCTGGCACCAGCCAGAAAGCCCCATTGCAGCCAATAATCACTTAATAACTTTTTCAACTTGTCATCATATGGGAGGCCTTCCATTCCTTGTAGTAGTCTAGTTGCCCACCTTTGAACTGACTCTAACTTCTGAATGTCCTTTTTAAAATGTGGAGCCCAAAACTGGTTCCCATATTCCAGATGTAGCCTTACAAGTGATTTATAGAGGTGTAACAATACGTTGGGATCACGGGATCTAATCTCCCTTTTTATACACCCTAAAATCTTGTCCCAAGCAGCATTCCATCAGCCTCTGGAAGGTTCCTGGCGCATTGCACAGCTCGAAGGGCATGCTTTTGAACTCGCAGAGACCCATAGGGGTGGCGAAGGCGGTCTTCTCCCGGTCTGCCTCAGCAACGGACACTTGCCAATAGTGACTAGTGAGATCAAGGGTAGAAAAATAATTTGCAGTTCTCAATGCAGCTAGCGATTCCTCAATACGGGGAGTGGTGCCGTCCTTCTTTTTTAACAGGATCAACAGAGCTGCCCAAAGGCTACAACTGTCACGGATAACCCCAGCCGCCTTCATGTTGCTCAACATGTCCTTGGTACACTGGCAATGTGAAGGTGGTATTGGCTTATAGCTCTCTTTGATGGGTGGGTGTGCACCTGTGGGGATGTGGTGTTGGACCCCTTTTATTCCCCCAAAATCTAGCGGGCTTCCCACCGGTAACCCGCTCCCCAGCTTGGATGGATGCTGAGGGAGCCCCTTTTGCCCGCAGGCTCTGGCCCTGGGAACTGTAGCCTTGGCGGTGACTGTGCTTCCCTCTACGGTGTGAGCTGTTGCCTTCAATCGGGTCTTGACTGCTGGGAAACCCTGGAGGTTCCTGTCGCTAACGGATTTGACCGGTTTTACGGCGACTCCTAGCCTGGTCGGGGTCCGTAGGCCCTGCCGGATGGTGCTGGCTTCTCTTCACTCCCCGATCTGGTACCGGCGGGCCACCGCCCATCCCCGGTCCGTACGGTTCACTCCAATCAGCCTCTCCTGCAGAAGGTCACCACCGTCTGCCAACCTTGCTGAGTGCCCGGGCCACACACCCGGACACGGTCAGTCTCCTCTCCTCTTCACTTCTCTAACTCCAAAACTGATCTCTAATCTGACTCCTTTTCCCGCCTCCAGGACTGTGAACTCCTCGGTGGGTGGGATCAACCGCCTGGCCCACCCCCTGGTGTGGACATCAGCCCCTGGAGGAAGGCAACTAGGATTTGTGTTTAGCTTCGGTGTGCCTAGCCGGAGTGTAGAGTGTGTTGGTGTAGTACCTGTGACGACCTGGCTTGTCCAGGGCGCCACATTCCCCTATAGTAAAATGCAGACCGTCCGCGGGCTGCCCGTCCATCACCGGTTTTATTTTCACAACTGAAAAAGAATAAAACGGTAAAACATGTAAAAGCATCATAAACATTTTACAACGGTACAGCTTCCGCTCTTCTCCCACCCAAACAACCTGGCCCTGATGCTGCCCCTAAGAAGCGGGCAGCACCCCTTGACCCCAGTCCAGCACCAAGTTGCCCGAGCGGGTTCTGTCTCTTTCAGGGGGCCCACGTCCAAGGGGACCCCTGAACCCCCGGAGGATCGCCATCGGTTACGGTAGTGGCGGGCCTAGGCCATCCCTTTCCTCCAGGCCCATCCTCCCAAATCAGCCTCTCCGGAGGCGGTAACGGTGTCAAGCCAACAAACATTTTTATTTACATTGCACTAAGTTTGTGGTTGCCCTGCAAGTTCTCGGGCTTGTCCGTAAGCAGTTCCTTACGCAATGGTTGCACAGTCCCTACGGGGACAACAGTTGCCGGCAACGGCCGGTTTAATCACGGTTCAATCAGGTAAACTTCTTTGGTTGATCATCTTTACTTATCATTTAAAACTTTCAAACTGGTACACTCAACACATAAAGCCCCCCCCCTGTTAAAGAGTAGTTTCCCTGTACCTAAGTGGGGGTCTACCTAGGTTGGGGCGAGTGGACCTTCGGGGTCCGGTGTCAGTGGTGACAGGCAGTGGGGCAGAGGGAACAGTCAGTTCCTCCTCCCTGCTATCATGTGGGGCAGGCGGAGGCGTAGGGGAGCTGGGTACAGGTACATCCCTGGGCACTGGCTCGCGGTTAACCGTTTCCATCATTTCTTCATCCACGGGTTGTGGGAACAGTATCACTGGAAGGATCACCGCACCGTTCTGTGTAGGCCAGTCTGCTGGAAAATCACCCATCATGGTGTGGATTACCTCTTTTTCCTTCTCCACTGGACTGGGAACTGGAGCCTCATCCGCTACTCTCAATGCTGGTGGGCACTTCTTCAGGTGGTCTCGGGAAACCGTGGCCAAAGTCCCCCCCTGGTCACGGCTGATCTGGTAGGCCTTCTCATTCTCCCATCCTGTGGGCTGGACTACATACGGGGTTTTTTCCCATTGATCATCCAGCTTGTGGGCCCTTCTTTTCCGCTTCAGCACTACATCCCCAGGTTGGAAGGAACCGGCAGGCGCCTTCTTGTTGAAGCACTGCTCCTGTTGTCCCCGACTCCGGCACAAGTTCTTTTCAACATACTCCTGGACCTGTCGGTACTGTGTCCTCCGCCGAGTGTCCCATTCAGCTGTCGACAGGAGTGCTTCTGAAGCTTCCAAGCCCATTTCCAGATCCACTGGTAGCCGGCCGGGACGAGCTCTCATCAGGTATGCTGGAGTGCATTTCGTAGAGCTGGAAGGGATGTTGTTGTACATATCGACCAGGTCAGGTAGCTTCTCCAGCCACAGGTTCCGCTCTTCCAGTGGTAACGTCTTGAGGAGGCCCAGGACCAAGTGGTTCATCTTTTCACAAATGCCATTGGTTTGGGCGTGGTAAGGCGTGGTCCGGATTTTCTTGCAGCCGTACAACTGGCAGAATTCCTGGAATACCTCTGCTTCAAAGGCCGGACCCTGGTCGGTAAGCACCCTCTCCGGGTACCAATGCGGTCAACAGAAATAAGCCTGGAAAGCCTTAGCAGCGGTGCGGCCGGTTAAGTCCTTAACTGGGACAACCACCAGGAACCTCGAGTAGTGGTCTACGATGGTCAGAGCGTAGGTGTACCCACTTCGGCTGGGGGTGAGCTTTACATGGTCAAGGGCAACCAGCTCCAGCGGTTGGTGTGTAATGATCGGGTGTAGGGGTGCCTTCTGGCTGGCCTCGTCCTTCCTTCTCAATGCGCAAGGGCCACATTCTCGGCACCAGGCCTCCACAGATTCCCGCATTCCACTCCAATAGAACCGCTCTCTTAACAACATCTCTAGCTTCTTCCACCCGAAGTGCACTGCACCATCATGGTATGCTTGCAGGACGGTGGGCACGTTAGCCTGGGGAATCACCAGCTGGCGGATCTTCTCGTGAGTCTTTGGATTAATCAGCTCGCGATACAACTTCCCCTGGTGTAGGTATAGCCGGGTCCGTTCTTGCCACAGACGTTGGGCTTCGGCAGGGGCAGCAGGGTCTATCCCAGCAGAACCCTGTTCCACTAGAGTCTTGACCAGGCGGACAGCAGGTGCCTGGTCCTGAGCTTCCTGCCAGTCCTGTCGGGGCAGCGGATCCAGGTTCACCCGTTGTTGGTAGACGTGCACCTTCTCAGTGAATGGCCGGTGAAATGCAGGCAACTCGATCTCTTCGAGGTCATCATCCTCTGGCCCCTCTTCCGACAGGTGGGGCATCCGGGAGAGTGCATTGGCATTGACGTTGGTACGGCCGGCCCGGTACTTGATGGTGAAATCGTAGTTGGCTAACCTGGTCACCCACCGCTGCTCCAACGCGCCCAGCTTGGCCGTATCTAGATGGGTCAGCAGGTTATTGTCTGTGTACGCGGTGAACTTGGCTGCTGCCAGGTAATGGCGGAACCGCTCGGTGATAGCCCACACCAGTGCCAAGAGCTCAAGCTTGAAGGAGATGTAGTTCTCAGGGTTCCTCTCAGTCGGTCGGAGTTTTCGGCTAGCATAAGCTATTACCTTTTCCCTTCTGTCTTGGACCTGGGATAGAACAGCCCCCAAGCCCACATTGCTGGCGTCGGTGTAGAGGATGAATGGGCGGCTGTAGTCAGGGTACGCTAGGATTTCCTCTCCGGTCAGGGCTGTTCTCAGCTGGCGGAAGGATTCCTCATGCTTTTCTTCCCACACCAATGGGGCTACTAGGGATCTACCACCCTTGGTCTGTCCTATGAGGAGGTCTTGCATGGGGGCAGCCATCTTTGTGTACCCCTTAATGAAGCGACGGTAATATCCCACCAGGCCCAGAAACTGCCTCACTTCCCTCACTGTGGTCGGTCTCGGCCAGTCTTGGATGGCGGTGATCTTCTCGGGGTTGGGGGCGACACCTTCCGCACCAACCACATGTCCTAGGTACTGCACTCTGGGTTTCAGCAGATGACACTTTGAGGGCTTCAGCTTCATCCCATACTTGGCAAGGGACGCGAACACCTCGGCTAGGTGCTCCAGGTGGGCTTCATACGTCTGTGAGTACACAATCACATCATCCAAGTACAGCAAAACGGTCCCATAGGCAGTCTTCTCTCGGTCTTCCGGTGCCACGGCCACCTGCCAGTACCCGCTGGTGAGGTCAAGGGTGGAGAAGTAGTTAGCGGTTCTCAGCGAGGCCAGGGACTCTTTGATGCGGGGCAGAGGGTAAGCATCCTTATGCGTTATCTGGTTAATCTTCCGGTAATCCACACACATCCGCATGGTGCCATCCTTCTTCTTAACCAGCACCAACGGAGCGGCCCAGGGACTACAGCTGTCCCTAATAACCCCTGCCTCCTTCATGTTCCTCAACATGTCTTTGGCGCATTGGTAGTGCGCAGGGGGAATAGGCCTGTATCTCTCTTTAATAGGGGAGTGTGTACCGGTAGGGATGTGGTGTTGAACCCCTTTAATCTGCCCAAAATCTAGAGGGTGCTTGCTAAAAACCCGCTCATACTCCTGTACCACCTGGTATACCCCTTCCTTGTGGTGTATGGGGGTATCATCAGTGCCGACATGTAGCTCTCGATACCACTCGCCTAACTCCCCCAGGGATGAGTGGGAACCGGCAGCAGGCGGTGTGACCGGGGGAACGGCTTCATGGATCGTGTGGGGATCTAGAGTGAGCAATTTGGCAAGGGTAGCGTACCGGGTGGTGCATGAATGCACACATATTGGTTTTATAATCTTATTGTATTACTTTATATTCTTATTTCATTTGTGCATATCTCCACCATAATCCTGGCTACGAAATATAGCTTTTTTTGGGGTACACAGGTAGTAAGGTCTTCTTTCTATTTCTTTAGGGGTGATATAGCCTGGTGGAACTCTAGACCTCTAACATTATATATGCACTGTTTTTCTTTATGGTTCTTGGACACCTTATAACATTCTTCCATACATATATAT
This sequence comes from Anomaloglossus baeobatrachus, assembly GCF_048569485.1. Classification (NCBI taxonomy): domain Eukaryota; kingdom Metazoa; phylum Chordata; class Amphibia; order Anura; family Aromobatidae; genus Anomaloglossus; species Anomaloglossus baeobatrachus. The sequence goes on along the minus strand of NW_027445162.1, from coordinate 187,807 downwards.
CTTTCTCATAAATTATAAATAATTAGGCATTTTTATATATTTTATTTACATTTTCATAAATAACTTTTTACAAAGCATGGGGGACATTCTCACATACATATAATTTTCATGTACGCATTCTGAAAATTTACGCATAAACCGTACACACTCCTTTTTGTAACAATTTCTATAACTCATTCGCTGAACTCTCATCCCGGATATTCATTCTTACACCGAATTTCCTGTTATAACACAACATTCATGATTTTTATTCAATTTATTTTTATTTTTTAGGTTTATTAGTAGTGATGAGCGAGTACTAAAAAGCTCGGGTGCTCGAAGCTCGGGCCGAGCCTCCCAAGATACTCGTGTACTCGGCCCGAGCACCGAGCCCAATGTTATCCTATGGGAGACCCGAGTATTTTTGTGAAATGACCACCGGCAGCATGTAGAAACCCTAAAAATGGCACAAAAGTCTCCGAAGAGTGCTCAAATGACATGGCAACAGCATGGGGAAGACCCCTTGAAGCATTTATCACTCAAAAGTCACAGCTGTGAATAATTTTGTCCGCGTTTTACGCCATTTTTACGGACTCACCAGAAAACCTTCCAAAATGACACCAAAATGATTTTTCATAGCGGAAATGTTAAGGGCACATACCCAATAGTGAGATAGAGCTAATGTATGTTACTTTTTGAGATCAATACATGAAAGATTTTACGTAAAACATTGTGTGGCACTCCGATGTCCCTGAGAAGAGACGTACATAAAGGCCTCTGAGTCTAATGTGCCCATTTTGAGGAACTGAGTCTTTGTAGTATTTTCCTTTGCCAGGGCAGTCCAAAATTGTGAGGTTCACCAATGCCCCTGCATACAGACGTGCATGATGGCCTGTAAACCTGAAGTGCCCATTGTAAGGAAGTGGGTCTATTGTAGTATAGCCCTTAGGCAGGGCAGCCAAAAATTGGGAGGCTCCACGTTGTCCCTGGATAGAGACGTGCATGAGGGCCTCAAAACATTAAGTGTCCAGTGTCAGGAAGTGGGTGTATTATAGTATAGCCCTTAGGCAGGGCAGCCAAAAATTGGGAGGCTCCACGTTGTCCCTGGATAGAGACGTGCATGAGGGCCTGTAAACCTGAAGTGCCCATTGGAAGGAAGTGGGTCTTTTGTAGTATAGCCCTTTGGCAGGGCAGCCAAAAATTGGGAGGCTCCACGTTGTCCCTGGATAGAGACGTGCATGAGGGCCTGTAAACCTGAAGTGCCCATTGGAAGGAAGTGGGTCTTTTGTAGTATAGCCCTTTGGCAGGGCAGCCAAAAATTGGGAGGCTCCACGTTGTCCCTGGATAGAGACATGCATGAGGGCCTCAAAACATTAAGTGTCCATTGTCAGGAAGTGGGTGTATTATAGTATAGCCCTTAGGCAGGGCAGCCAAAAATTGGGAGGCTCCACGTTGTCCCTGGATAGAGACGTGCATGAGGGCCTGTAAACCTGAAGTGCCCATTGGAAGGAAGTGGGTCTTTTGTAGTATAGCCCTTTGGCAGGGCAGCCAAAAATTGGGAGGCTCCACGTTGTCCCTGGATAGAGACGTGCATGAGGGCCTCAAAACATTAAGTGTCCATTGTCAGGAAGTGGGTGTATTATAGTATAGCCCTTTGGCAGGGCAGCCAAAAATTGGGAGGCTCCACGTTGTCCCTGGATAGAGACGTGCATGAGGGCCTCAAAACATTAAGTGTCCATTGTCAGGAAGTGGGTGTATTATAGTATAGCCCTTAGGCAGGGCAGCCAAAAATTGGGAGGCTCCACGTTGTCCCTGGATAGAGACGTGCATGAGGGCCTCAAAACATTAAGTGTCCATTGTCAGGAAGTGGGTGTATTATAGTATAGCCCTTTGGCAGGGCAGCCAAAAATTGGGAGGCTCCACGTTGTCCCTGCATAGAGACGTGCATGAGGGCCTCAAAACATTGTTCCCATTGCAAAGGAGCGGGTCTCCTGTCGTTGTAATGTCCATTCTGCAAAGAATGGGCGAAAAAATTTACCACTGGGGGTATACCTGAAACAAAGGCCTAACTCTTGTAACGGTCATCATGGTGGCGCATGAGGAGAAGGAGGAGCAGTCCAGCGATTATCCAAAGTCCAGAAGTGTGTACCCATGGGTGACTGGAGGTACATGGCAAATTCCCGTTACAAACTTTAAATTCCGCTCTCATTTGCTGGTGGTGTGGTGAAGTCTGGCCCAATCCAACCCTTGTTCATCTTGATCAGAGTCAGCCTGTCAGCATTTTCAGTTGACAGGCGGGTGCGTTTATCTGTAATGATTCCACCTGCGGCACTAAAAACACGCTCTGACAAAACGCTAGCGGCAGGGCAGGCCAGGACTTCCAAGGCGTAGAGAGCCAATTCATGCCACGTGTCCACCTTGGATACCCAATAATTGTAAGGCACAGAGGAATGTCGGAGTACAGTTGTTCGATCTGCAAGGTACTCCTTGAGCATCTGGGCAAACTTAGGATTTCTTGTGGCACTACCCCGCACCTCAGGGGCTGTGGTACGTGAGGGGCTGAGAAAACTGTCCCACATCTTAAAGACTGTTCCCCTACCTCTGGCGGATTGGACTTGTGCCTCTCTCGGCTGTACGCCTTGGTTGTCCACTGATTCCTGACCTATGCCGCTAGCGTTTTGTGAGGGGAATGCTTTGCCTACTTCCGTGACTATGGCCTTCCGGAACTGCTGCATTTTGGTTGACCTCTCCGCCTCGGGAATAAGAGACATAAAGTTCTCCTTGTAGCGTGGGTCTAACAGTGTTACTAACCAGTAATGATTGTCGGCCAAGATGTTCTTAACGCGAGGGTCACGAGACAGGCAGCTTACCATAAAGTCAGCCATGTGCGCCAGACTCTTAACAGCCAGGACTTCAGTAGCCTGACCAACACGTTGACTGAACATGCTGTCCTCCTCCTCCTCCTCCTCCTCCTCCTCATCTACCCTGTCCTCTGGCCAGCCACGCTGAACCGAGGATATGACTGGTGTGCATGTCATATCCTCAATTTGGCCGGAGATTTGCTCCATGTCTTCATCCTCCTCCTCGTCATAGTCCTCCACTGCACGTTGTGATGAGACGAGGCTGGGCTGTGTGTTATCACCCACACCCACTACTGTTTCTTGCTGCAACTCATCGCGCTCCGCCTGCAATGCATCATGTTTGGTTTTGAGCAGAGACCGTTTTAGAAGGCAGAGTAGCGGTATGGTGACACTAATAATGGCGTCATCACCACTCACCATCTTGGTGGAGTCCTCAAAGTTTTGGAGGATGGTACATAGGTCGGACATCCATCTCCACTCCTCAGGTGTTATGTGTGGAGTTTGACCCATTTCCCGACGGCTTAGGTGATGCTGGTACTCAACAACTGCCCTCTTCTGCTCACATATCCTGACCAACATGTGCAGAGTTGAATTCCAACGCGTGGGGACATCACACACCAGTCTGTGAGCCGGAAGATGCAAACTGCGCTGAAAGCCGGCAAGGCCGGCTGAAGCAGTAGGTGACTTTCGAAAATGTGCAGACAGGCGGCGAACTTTTACCAGCAGATCAGACAGCTCTGGGTATGACTTTAGAAACCGCTGAACCACGAGGTTGAGCACATGGGCCACGCATGGAACATGTGTCAGCTGGCCTCGCCTCAAAGCCGCCACCAGGTTCCGGCCATTGTCACACACGACCTTTCCTGGCTTTAGGTTCAGAGGTGTGAGCCAGTGATCTGCCTGCTGTTTCAGAGCTGTCCACAGCTCTTCTGCATTGTGGGGTTTGTCACCTATGCAGATTAGCTTCAGCACAGCCTGTTGCCGCTTCGCCGAGGCAGTGCTGCAGTGCTTCCAGCTTGGGACTGGTGTGGAGGGTACAGTGGATGAGGATGCGCAGGAGGAGGAGGAGGCTGAAGAGCATGACATTCCGGAGCTGTAGAGTGTGGGTGAAACACTGACTGAGGTAGGGCCTGCAAACCTTGGTGTGGGAAGGACGTGTTCCGTCCCTCGCTCAGACTGGGTCCCAGCTTCCACAATATTAACCCAGTGTGCCGTCAACGAGATGTAGCGGCCTTGCCTACAAGCACTTGTCCACGTGTCTGTGGTTAGGTGGACTTTGGGTGAAACAGCGTTGTTCAGGGCACGTGTGATGTTTTGTGACACGTGGTTATGCAACGCGGGGACGGCACACCGGGAGAAATAGTGGCGGCTGGGGACCGAGTAACGTGGGACAGCTGCCGCCATCAGGTCGCGGAATGCTTCTGTCTCCACCAGCCTAAAAGGCAACATTTCCAGCGCAAGCAGTCGCGAAATGTTAGCATTTAGAACTGTGGCATGTGGGGTGTTGGCAGTGTATTTGCGCCTGCGTTCAAAGGTTTGCTGAATGGATAACTGAACGCTGCGCTGGGACAAGGACGTGCTTGATGATGGTGTTATTTCTGAGTAGGCAACTGCAGGTGCAGGACCGGAGGAGGCTTGTTCGCAGGCAGCATGGACAGGGGATTGGCTCGCATGCACAACCAGCGAAGACGTAGCAGTGACATTAGCAAGCACTGCTCCTCGACTCTGTTGTACTTCCCACAAAGTCGGGTGCTTGGCTGACATGTGCCTGATCATGCTGGTGGTGGTCAGGCTGCTAGTTTTGGTACCCCTGCTGATGCTGGCACGGCAGGTGTTGCAAATGGCCTTTTTAGAATCATCTGGATCCAACTTAAAAAACTGCCAGACTCGGGAAGACCTAACATTTGTACAGGCACCTTGTGTCGTGTTGTTGTTCCGGGGAACGGTTGCCTGACTTCTGCCTGGAGCCACCACCCTGCTTCTTACTGCCTGTTGGGATGCTACGCCTCCCTCCCCCTGTGCACTGCTGTCCTCGCTCTGCATATCCTCCTGCCAGGTTGGGTCAGTTACTGGATCATCCACCACGTCGTCTTCCTCTTCCGCACCCTGCTCCTCCTCCTGACTTCCTGACAATTGTGTCTCATCATCGTCCACCCCTTGTTGAGACACGTTGCCAACTTCGTGAGAACGTGGCTGCTCAAATATTTGGCCATCTGTACATACGATCTCCTCATGACCCACTTCAACATGAGCTGGCGAGAGGCCAGAATGTGCGAATGGAAACGTGAACAGCTCTTCCGAGTGTCCAAGTGTGGGATCATTAATGTCCGAGGACGTGTACTCAGCCTTGTGGTAGGAAGGAGGATCAGGTTCTGAAATGTGCGGTGCAGTATCACGGCTACTGACACTTGACCGTGTGGAAGACAGAGTGTTTGTGGTGGTGCCAATCTGAATGGAAGCATTATCCGCTATCCAACTAACAACCTGTTGACACTGGTCTTGGTTCAAGAGCGGTGTACTGCTGCGGTCCCCAAGAATTTGGGACAGGACGTGCGAGCGACTAGATGTGGCCCTTTGTTGTGGCAAAATTAGAGCTTGCCCACGACCTCGGCCTCTGCCTGCACCACCATCACGTCCACTTCCTTGTTCCTTGCCAACGCCCTTGCGCATTTTGCAATGCTGTGCTGACGTGTATTCACTAGACTTGGGCGTTATATCAAAGTTTGTGCAAATTGTGCACCTGTACGCTGCCACTGACAGGCACACACGTGCGGTTTTTAAATGCAAGCACGGACGCACTAAGAACCTAACAGGTTTTAGGAGCAAAAATTAATGACGAGGACTCTGACACTATCAGCCACTGCTGACTGACGTGTATTATACACTACACTTGTGCGTTATATAATAGTTTGGTAAAAACGCACACAAGTGCACCTGTACGCTGCCACCGACAGGCACACACGTGCGGTTTTTAAATGCAAGCACGGACGCACTAAGAACCTAACACAGGTTTTAGGAGCAAAAATTAATGACGAGAACTCTGACACTATCAGCCACTGCTGACTGACGTGTATTATACACTACACTTGTGCGTTATATAATAGTTTGGTAAAAACGCACACAAGTGCACCTGTACGCTGCCACCGACAGGCACACACGTGCGGTTTTTAAATGCAAGCACGGACGCACTAAGAACCTAACACAGGTTTTAGGAGCAAAAATTAATGACGAGAACTCTGACACTATCAGCCACTGCTGACTGACGTGTATTATACACTACACTTGTGCGTTATATAATAGTTTGGTAAAAACGCACACAAGTGCACCTGTACGCTGCCACCGACAGGCACACACGTGCGGTTTTTAAATGCAAGCACGGACGCACTAAGAACCTAACAGGTTTTAGGAGCGACAATTGCTGAGAAGTCTGACACTATCAGGACTGTTTTAGACTGTGTACACCAGCCCCAGATATGATGAAGGCTGGTATACGGTCACCACTAGGAATGGCTATATACCCTGCCTGCCTGCCTGCCTGCCTGTATACTGCTACAATAGTCCTGACAAGGACTCTTTTGGTCACTAGCCTGTATTCCAACCTGGCTATACCCTGCCTGTATACAGCAACAATAGTCCTGAGAAGGACTCTGCTACTGTACTCCGACCTGGCTATACCCTGCCTGCCTGTATACAACTAGAATAGTCCTGAGAAGGACTTTTGGTCACACTGTTTGCAGCCCTGCTACGGAAATAGCTATAAAGGGCCGCAAACCTTTCCCTGAAGCAGCGACCCTCTCCCTGCACTGACTGTCTGGATAGCTGTGAGCAGAGCACAGCGCGCCCGCCGGTATAAAGGCTCGGTCACGCTGTGCAGGCCGGCCAATCACTGCAATTCCACAACTAACAGGGCTGTGGCATTGCAGTGGTCTGCCAGCCAATCCCTGCATGAGGGCTGGCTCTCAAAAGAGCGCCAACATGCAGGGATGAAGACCACGAGTACAGCACGAGTATCGCGAGATTACTCGGTCCCCGTCGAGTAGACCGAGTACAGTGATACTCGTGCGAGTACCGAGTAGTAACAAGCATGCTCGCTCATCACTATTTATTAGTAAAATGGCTTACACTCCCCTTTTTTCCACTTTTTTCTTCACTACTTTTATAAAGAAATTTTTCCTTTCTTTATTCTTAATGCAATTTTATATAGCAACACCACCATTTTTTGCCACGAACATAATTTTTCTTGTCCGTCATCCCGTTCACCCTTACAGGGTTGTGGACAGATGCACTTGTCACTACACTTCTAAGACTCAATACAGGGTCTGGAGCTCAATGCTCCCTTTTTGTTTTTTTTTTCTTCTTTTTTTTCTTTTTTTCATTTTGTCCTTCTTCTTCTTCTTTTTCTGATTTTTGTCTCAAAAAGCTGATGAAATTTGAAACACTATACCCCAGTGATTTTATAAATGTTTCTCAATATATCACTTGAGAACTTTTATGGCCGGTATTGTAACAGTTGACCATCCCGGCAGTATTTGAAATACAGCAGTCAGTCCTCTGACGTAGCTCCATATGTGTATATATAGAGGTTCTTCCTCCTTTGATTGCATACTGTTCTTTTTTTGCCCTGATGAAGGAGACAGTGATCTCTGAAACACATTGACCGGAAAAAAGAATAAAGAGATGAAATAATTAACATCAGTTTCCTTTGGTGACAGCGCGGCACGCACCCGATTTTCCTCCTATACGTTATTGCTCTTCTACTAGGGGCTGCGGCTGTCGCCATTTGTAACGTGCATTTAGGGGTTGTGACTGGCACAACCTTAATAGGTGAGTGCAACTACTATTAATTATTTGTTACCTTACCAGGTAAGACCCTAATTTGTGCGTCTGCTCCAGAGTTATTTCCCTGATTATTAATATCTGACAGGCAGTGATTGATCCTGCATTCTCACCTTCCTCTCTGTTGCACATTCTTATTGTTCCTATATGCTCTCTATTTCCATCAGACTTTTTTTGTCCTTCGGTGGGGCTCTAACATATGTGCACCATTTATTATTTATTTTTATGGATTCCTTTCTTTTTTCATGCTAGCGTTCATTATGCAGTAGTCATTCATGATATATCTTATATTTGTGAATCCATTAGGGCTCTATATGTCTGGTGCATCACATTGGGTCTTTTCAGTGCACAATAGGCACCTTTTTCTGTTATGCTCTGCTGCCACCTTATGGACATCCTATCAGTGATGCCAGAAAAAAATGGACATGTCTCCGTGCAGCAATCACGGACACGCGGGTACGCCGCACGGAGACACGTGCAGTGAAAAATCACTGATGTGTGAGCAGACCCATTCATTATAATGGATCTGCGTATCTCAGTGATTCTGTTATGTTTAAAAAAAAGCACAAACGTACCAGAATCACTGACGTGTGAAACAGGCCTTATAGTGTTTTGATTTATGTATGTATTATACAACTTCTGTGGATCTTGTATGAGTGACTTTTCTTCATTTTATTGGATTGTTTTAAAATATTGAAATAAAGTCACGCTTCCTATGCATCCTTTTGTATTCTGATTGGCTACTATAATACAGTTTTTAGGCACTGAGATCGATACCAGAGGCATGGTCTTCCGCTTACCAGAGGATAAGCTCAAAAGGCTAAGGGACATAATAGAAGGGTTTAGTGCTGTTAATAAGGTGGCATTAAGATAAATGAAATATATCTTCTCGGTCTTCTCGTTTTCTTGCTGAGTTGTGCCAATGGACAGAGTTTTTTCTAGACATATGCTATTGGAAACTCAGGGAACCAAAGCTCCTGGATAGAGTTGAGTGCGGTTCGTTGTTCGTGGTTCTCCAGTTCTAGGCTCGAGTGATTTTGGGGCATGTTCTAGATCGAACTAGAACTCGAGCTTTTTGCAATAGCTCGATAGTTCTAGAAACGTTCGAGAACGGTTCTAGCAGCCAAAAAACAGCTAAATCATAGCTTGGTTTCTGCTGTAATAGTGTAAGTCACTCTGTGAATCAAACTATTATCACATTTCAGTGTATAGTGTGCGTGAACAGCGCCTTCAGATCACTGCTGTTTCTATAATGGCGATCGCCATTTTTTTTTTTTTTTCTTGTCTTCCTTCCCTAAGTGCGCGCGTCTTGTGGGGCGGGCCAGCATGTCAGCCAATCACAGACACACACACAGCTAAGTTGACTTTGAGCCAGAGAAGCAACGGCATGTGTGATAGGATCTGCATGTCACATGTCCCTGCATTATAAAACCGGACATTTTCTTCACGGACGCCATTATCTGCCTTCTGCGTCTTTGGTGTCAGAAATCACTGTCGCAGCTCCGTCCTCCTGAGTCCTATAGCCGATACAGCTGTATGCGCTGCATACACAGCGTTAGACAGCATAGGGAGAGCACTTTATAGCAGTCCTTTTAAGGGCTCAAACCGGCAGGGTCAGAGAGCCATAGGTGACAGGTCCTGCAAACAGCAACAGCATCTGTGTAGCCAAGGTCAGGGATTTCCTCCCTGCATTTCACCATTAGGAGGGAATAGAAAGGCAGGCTTCCATTCCTCTACCCAGAGCACCACAATCCTGCCACTGTACCCTTCTGTCCTCTGCACACTCCAACTCATTATAACTAAGCCATTATACTAGCAAACACTCAGTGTACCTAGTGGCATCCTATCTGTGGCTATTGGACTTTGCTATAGTCCCACTAGTGCAAAGACATTTGCAGAGCACGTCTGCCTGCATTGCACACTCCAACTTTTTTAAACTAAGCAATTTTACTAGCAAACACTCAGTGTACCTAGTGGCATCCTATACGTGGCTATTGGACTTTGCTATAGTCCCACTAGTGCCAAGACATTTGCAGAGCGCATCTGCCTGCGTTGCACACTCCAACTAATTATAAGTAAGCCATTATACTAGCAAACACTCAGTGTACCTAGTGGCATCCTATCTGTGGCTATTGGACTTTGCTATAGTCCCACTAGTGCAAAGACATTTGCAGAGCACGTCTGCCTGCATTGCACACTCCAACTTTTTTAAACTAAGCAATTTTACTAGCAAACACTCAGTGTACCTAGTGGCATCCTATACGTGGCTATTGGACTTTGCTATAGTCCCACTAGTGCCAAGACATTTGCAGAGCGCATCTGCCTGCGTTGCACACTCCAACTAATTATAAGTAAGCCATTATACTAGCAAACACTCAGTGTACCTAGTGGCATCCTATCTGTGGCTATTGGACTTTGCTATAGTCCCACTAGTGCAAAGACATTTGCAGAGCACGTCTGCCTGCATTGCACACTCCAACTTTTTTAAACTAAGCAATTTTACTAGCAAACACTCAGTGTACCTAGTGGCATCCTATACGTGGCTATTGGACTTTGCTATAGTCCCACTAGTGCCAAGACATTTGCAGAGCGCATCTGCCTGCGTTGCACACTCCAACTAATTATAAGTAAGCCATTATACTAGCAAACACTCAGTGTACCTAGTGGCATCCTATCTGTGGCTATTGGACTTTGCTATAGTCCCACTAGTGCCAAGACATTTGCAGAGCGCATCTGCCTGCGTTGCACACTCCAACTAATTATAAGTAAGCCATTATACTAGCAAACACTCAGTGTACCTAGTGGCATCCTATACGTGGCTATTGGACCTTGCTATAGTCCCACTAGTGCCAAGACATTTGCAGAGCGCATCTGCCTGCGTTGCACACTCCAACTAATTATAAGTAAGCCATTATACTAGCAAACACTCAGTGTACCTAGTGGCATCCTATACGTGGCTATTGGACCTTGCTATAGTCCCACTAGTGCCAAGACATTTGCAGAGCGCATCTGCCTGCGTTGCACACTCCAACTAATTATAAGTAAGCCATTATACTAGCAAACACTCAGTGTACCTAGTGGCATCCTATCTGTGGCTATTGGACTTTGCTATAGTCCCACTAGTGCCAAGACATTTGCAGAGCGCATCTGCCTGCGTTGCACACTCCAACTAATTATAAGTAAGCCATTATACTAGCAAACACTCAGTGTACCTAGTGGCATCCTATACGTGGCTATTGGACCTTGCTATAGTCCCACTAGTGCCAAGACATTTGCAGAGCGCATCTGCCTGCGTTGCACACTCCAACTAATTATAAGTAAGCCATTATACTAGCAAACACTCAGTGTACCTAGTGGCATCCTATACGTGGCTATTGGACCTTGCTATAGTCCCACTAGTGCCAAGACATTTGCAGAGCGCATCTGCCTGCGTTGCACACTCCAACTAATTATAAGTAAGCCATTATACTAGCAAAAACTCAGTGTACCTAGTGGCATCCTATCTGTGGCTATTGGACTTTGCTATAGTCCCACTAGTGCAAAGACATTTGCAGAGCATGTCTGCCTGCATTGCACACTCCAACTAATTTTAACTTAGCCATTATACTAGCAAACACTCAGTGTACCTAGTGGCATCCTATACGTGGCTATTGGACTTTGCTATAGTCCCACTAGTGCCAAGACATTTGCAGAGCGCATCTGCCTGCGTTGCACACTCCAACTAATTATAAGTAAGCCATTATACTAGCAAACACTCAGTGTACCTAGTGGCATCCTATACGTGGCTATTGGACCTTGCTATAGTCCCACTAGTGCCAAGACATTTGCAGAGCGCATCTGCCTGCGTTGCACACTCCAACTAATTATAAGTAAGCCATTATACTAGCAAACACTCAGTGTACCTAGTGGCATCCTATACGTGGCTATTGGACTTTGCTATAGTCCCACTAGTGCCAAGACATTTGCAGAGCGCATCTGCCTGCGTTGCACACTCCAACTAATTATAAGTAAGCCATTATACTAGCAAACACTCAGTGTACCTAGTGGCATCCTATCTGTGGCTATTGGACTTTGCTATAGTCCCACTAGTGCCAAGACATTTGCAGAGCGCATCTGCCTGCGTTGCACACTCCAACTAATTATAAGTAAGCCATTATACTAGCAAACACTCAGTGTACCTAGTGGCATCCTATACGTGGCTATTGGACTTTGCTATAGTCCCACTAGTGCCAAGACATTTGCAGAGCGCATCTGCCTGCGTTGCACACTCCAACTAATTATAAGTAAGCCATTATACTAGCAAACACTCAGTGTACCTAGTGGCATCCTATACGTGGCTATTGGACTTTGCTATAGTCCCACTAGTGCCAAGACATTTGCAGAGCGCATCTGCCTGCGTTGCACACTCCAACTAATTTTAACTTAGCCATTATACTAGCAAACACTCAGTGTACCTAGTGGCATCCTATACGTGGCTATTGGACTTTGCTATAGTCCCACTAGTGCCAAGACATTTTCAGAGCGCATCTGCCTGCGTTGCACACTCCAACTAATTATAAGTAAGCCATTATACTAGCAAACACTCAGTGTACCTAGTGGCATCCTATACGTGGCTATTGGACTTTGCTATAGTCCCACTAGTGCCAAGACATTTGCAGAGCGCATCTGCCTGCGTTGCACACTCCAACTAATTTTAACTTAGCCATTATACTAGCAAACACTCAGTGTACCTAGTGGCATCCTATACGTGGCTATTGGACTTTGCTATAGTCCCACTAGTGCCAAGACATTTGCAGAGCGCATCTGCCTGCGTTGCACACTCCAACTCATTATAACTAAGTTGCATTGTCAGGGATATTTATTCTTTATTATTCTGCTGTTAATAAAGCTAGACCACCACTGCAATCTTCACCACCTCTCAATTTTTACTACCACATTTTCAGTCCACAATCTTGTCGCAATCAACATGAGTGGCAAAATGACAGATGCTGGTGGAAAGGGGAAGAGGCGTGGTGGAAAAGGCAAAAAAGGTTTTGTCTGTGGGGAAAGTGGCAAAGCTCCATTATCATCTGCTGAAGATAGACCATCTACCAGAAAAAGTAAGATGTCTACTACTTACCGTGGACAATCCGATGTGCTCCCTTTTTTACGGACACGAACAACAGGAAGAAAGGTAGATGATGGGCAAAAAAGGAAAATGCTTGAATGGATCTCAAGTGGTCCAACAAGTGCCCTCTCAGCCACTTCAAGTACCGCATCCAAAAAACACCAGTCCTCTGAGTTGTCATCCCAATCACACTTGATTTCTCCCAGCTCTGAAGTCTCCATCAGCCCTGCACAGTATGGTGGAACTGAGATGGCTGAGTCTGCAGAGCTGTTCAGTCACACTATAGCCTGGGAATCAGAGGTCTGCTCCCAAGCTACAGTGAGTACAGAACAGGAAATGGTCTGCAGTGATGCCCAGAACCTTTGTGACTCTGATTCAGGCCGTGAGGACCAAGTTTCTGAGCATAATGTTGACCCTTTGTCACAAACTGTAACACCTGTGGTTATAGACAATGAGGAACATACTGATGAAGATGAGACGCAGATACCCGATTGGGATGACAACTTAAATATTCGGTCAGGGCAAGAAGAGGCTCGGTCTGAGGGGGAGGGGAGTGCAAACACAACAATTGATGATGAAGTTCTAGATTCCACCTACTGTCAACCCCCAGTCAGGCACTCGAGGAGGTCAACAGAGGCGGTGGAGGAGGATGCAACCGACGACGAAGTTACCTTGCGCCTTCCTGGACAGAGTCGGAGCACTGGTAGCACGTCTACAACTGCATCCTCAGCCACCACTCTGCCTATGAGCATTATTCGGGGTGGATCAACAGGTCGCATGGCCTCTAAGCCTTGCCTAGCCTGGTCCTTTTTTGACATAGAAAAAGATCGCCCAAATCATGTGATATGTAAAATTTGTCATGATTCTCTTAGTAGGGGTCAAAACCTCAGCAGTTTGACAACTTCTTCCATGAATCGTCACATGAATAAATATCATAGGTCCCGGTGGGAAGCTCACTGTGCTGCAATGCTGCAAGAGCGAACCATCCACCGCCCGCCCCTTCCAGTGCATCCGCGCGCTCTTCATCTTCTAGGACTGTGGGGACAGCTGTCACACCTGTTTTTCCACGCCAAACTTCCACCACTGTAACCGCAACAGGCAGTTTGCTTGTAAGGTCGTCAGTTGGTTTGGAAGGGGAAACAAGTGAGTGTGTACAGCTCTCTCAGACATCGATAGCACCAACGTTGGATGAAGGCAACATCATGTCTCCGCCTGCACTTTCCTCACAAACCTGCATTTTTCCAGGGACACCCTACTCAACACCGTCTACACACAGCAGCCAGATCTCTGTCCATCAGATGTGGTCAAATAAAAGGCCACTTCCTCCGACCCATGACAAAGCTAAGAGGTTGACTCTATCCCTCTGTAAGCTGTTGGCTACCGAAATGCTGCCTTTCCGCCTAGTGGACACACAGGATTTTAGAGACCTTATGTCTGTCGCTGTGCCCCAGTACCAGATGCCTAGTCGCCACTACTTCTCTAAGAAAGGTGTGCCCGCGCTACACCAGCATGTCGCACACAACATCACCGCTTCCTTGAGAAACTCTGTGTGTGAACGGGTGCATTTCACCACCGATACTTGGACCAGTAAGCATGGACAGGGACGTTACATGTCGCTAACTGGGCACTGGGTAACTATGGTGATAGATGGTGAAGGGTCTGCTGCACAAGTCTTGCCGTCCCCACGACTTGTGTGTCAATCCTCTGTCTGTCCAAGTTCCGCCACAGCTTCTGCATCCTCCACCTCATCTGGGTCCTCCACCTCCGCCCCAAGCCTGCCTGGTCAGGCCACCAGCATTCTCACTGCGCAGAAGGAATCACGCACGCCTCATTACTATGCTGGCAGCAGAGCGCAACGGCATCAGGCGGTCTTTAGCTTGACATGTCTTGGGAATAAGAGTCACACAGCTGAGGAGTTGTGGTCAGCTCTGCGGTCCGAGTTTAATAAATGGTTGTCTCCACTCAACCTGCAGCCTGGTAAGGCCGTGTGCGACAATGCTGCAAACCTGGGTGCGGCACTTCGCCTGGGCATTGTGACACACGTACCTTGTATGGCTCACGTGTTGAACCTTGTCGTCCAGCAATTTTTAACACACTATCCCGGCCTAGATGGCCTTCTGAACAGGGCACGAAAACTGTCAGCTCACTTCCGCCGTTCAAGCGCCGCAGCAGAGCGACTTGCATCGCTCCAGAAGTCTTTCGGCCTGCCGGTTCATCGCCTGAAATGCGATGTGGCGACACGCTGGAATTCAACTCTCCACATGTTACAGCGACTGTGGCAGCACCGCAGAGCCCTGGTGCAATACGTCATGACGTATAGCCTGGGCCAACGAGATGCAGAGGTGGGGCAGATCACCCTGATGGAGTGGTCTCAGATCAAGGACCTATGCACCCTTCTGCACAGTTTCGACATGGCGACGAATATGTTTAGCTCTGACAATGCCATTATCAGCATGACGATTCCAGTCATTTACATGCTGGAGCACACGCTAAACACTATTCGGAGTCAGGGGGTGGGACAACATGAAGGGGAGGAACTACAGGAGGATTCATATGCGCAAGGGACAACAACATCACCAAGGTCCAGACGTTCATCATCACCAACGCAGCAGGCATGGGACCATGGGGAACAGGGATCGACAAGGGCGCATAGTAGCAGGCGAAATGTTGAGCAAGGTGCAGGAGAACATGAAGAAATGGAGGACGAACTGTCCATGGACATGGAAGACTCAGCGGATGAGGGAGACCTTGGTCAAATTTCAGTTGAAAGAGGTTGGGGGGAGATGTCAGAGGAAGAAAGAACGGGTAGCACCTCTATGCCACAAACACAGCGTGGACTTGGTCCGCATGGCTGCGCAAGACACATGAGTGCCTTTTTGTTGCACTACCTCCAACATGACAGTCGTATTGTCAAAATTAGAAGTGATGATGACTACTGGATTGCCACACTATTAGATCCCCGGTACAAGTCCAAATTTTGTGACATAATTCCAGCCATAGAAAGGGACGCACGTATGCAGGAGTATCAGCAGAAGCTGTTACTCGATCTTAGCTCGGCTTTTCCACCAAACAACCGTGCAGGTGCAGGGAGGGAATCTCCCAGTTGTAACTTGACAAACATGGGACGGTCTCGTCATCTTCAACAGTCTACCCGTACCAGTAGGACCGTATCTGGTGCCGGTAACAGCAATTTTATGGAATCTTTTCATAATTTTTTTAGACCCTC
The DNA here is from genome assembly GCF_048569485.1 of Anomaloglossus baeobatrachus. Lineage (NCBI taxonomy): Eukaryota > Metazoa > Chordata > Amphibia > Anura > Aromobatidae > Anomaloglossus > Anomaloglossus baeobatrachus. Next base: position 171,798 of record NW_027445162.1, on the reverse strand, counting down.
TTTTGCAAGGCCACCAGAGACAACAAGTCTGACACATACTCAACGGCTGGAGAAGATGATACAGGAGTATCTCCAAATGAACATCGATGCCATGACTGTGCAACTGGAGCCTTGCTCCTTTTGGGCTTCAAACCTAGAAAAATGGCCAGAGCTCTCCAGTTACGCCTTGGAGATTTTGTCGTGTCCAGCTGCCAGCGTTGTCTCTGAACGTGTATTCAGTGCTGCTGGGTGTGTGCTGACAGATAAGCGCACGCGTCTGTCCAGTGACAATGTGGACAGACTGATGTTCATCAAAATGAACAAGTCATGGATCCAGAAGGAATTTACTACCCCTGTGTCATCCTGGGGAGAGTAAATGCTTGTTGATTTGGAATGTGCTTGATGCAAATCAAAACATCCTGTTTGCAACTAGGGCCCAAGTGCTGCCACTGATGGGGTGGGTGTCTGTGTGGCCCAATTTTTGGAAAAAAGGGAGACTCCGCTTGGAGTAACCCTTGCTTGCTGTGTTTTTAAAAGAAGCCAAGATGAACAGAGCTGGGATCAGGAAAGACTTTGCTACCTACCCCGGTGTCATCCTGGGGACGGTTAAGAATAGCGTATTTTTGAATGTGCTTGATGCAAATGTAGCTGTGAAGTGTACAACTGGGGCACAACTGCTGCCACTGAAGGGGTGGGTGTGTGTGGGGCCCAATTTTTGGAAAAAAGGGAGACTCCGCTTGGAGTAACCCTTGCTTGCTGTGTTTTTAAAAGAAGCCAAGATGAACAGAGCTGGGATCAGGAAAGACTTTGCTACCTACCCCGGTGTCATCCTGGGGACGGTTAATTATGGCGTATTTTTGAATGTGCTTGATGCAAATCAAAACATCCTGTTTGCAACAAGGGCCCAAGTGCTGCCACTGATGGGGTGGGTGTCTGTGTGGCCCAATTTTTGGAAAAAAGGGAGACTCCGCTTGGAGTAACCCTTGCTCGCTGTGTTTTTAAAAGAAGCCAAGATGAACAGAGCTGGGATCAGGAAAGACTTTGCTACCTACCCCGGTGTCATCCTGGGGACGGTTAATTATGGCGTATTTTTGAATGTGCTTGATGCAAATCAAAACATCCTGTTTGCAACTAGGGCCCAAGTGCTGCCACTGATGGGGTGGGTGTCTGTGTGGCCCAATTTTTGGAAAAAAGGGAGACTCCGCTTGGAGTAACCCTTGCTTGCTGTGTTTTTAAAAGAAGCCAAGATGAACAGAGCTGGGATCAGGAAAGACTTTGCTACCTACCCCGGTGTCATCCTGGGGACGGTTAAGAATAGCGTATTTTTGAATGTGCTTGATGCAAATGTAGCTGTGAAGTGTACAACTGGGGCACAACTGCTGCCACTGAAGGGGTGGGTGTGTGTGGGGCCCAATTTTTGGAAAAAAGGGAGACTCCGCTTGGAGTAACCCTTGCTTGCTGTGTTTTTAAAAGAAGCCAAGATGAACAGAGCTGGGATCAGGAAAGACTTTGCTACCTACCCCGGTGTCATCCTGGGGACGGTTAATTATGGCGTATTTTTGAATGTGCTTGATGCAAATCAAAACATCCTGTTTGCAACTAGGGCCCAAGTGCTGCCACTGATGGGGTGGGTGTCTGTGTGGCCCAATTTTTGGAAAAAAGGGAGACTCCGCTTGGAGTAACCCTTGCTTGCTGTGTTTTTAAAAGAAGCCAAGATGAACAGAGCTGGGATCAGGAAAGACTTTGCTACCTACCCCGGTGTCATCCTGGGGACGGTTAAGAATAGCGTATTTTTGAATGTGCTTGATGCAAATGTAGCTGTGAAGTGTACAACTGGGGCACAACTGCTGCCACTGAAGGGGTGGGTGTGTGTGGGGCCCAATTTTTGGAAAAAAGGGAGACTCCGCTTGGAGTAACCCTTGCTTGCTGTGTTTTTAAAAGAAGCCAAGATGAACAGAGCTGGGATCAGGAAAGACTTTGCTACCTACCCCGGTGTCATCCTGGGGACGGTTAATTATGGCGTATTTTTGAATGTGCTTGATGCAAATCAAAACATCCTGTTTGCAACTAGGGCCCAAGTGCTGCCACTGATGGGGTGGGTGTCTGTGTGGCCCAATTTTTGGAAAAAAGGGAGACTCCGCTTGGAGTAACCCTTGCTTGCTGTGTTTTTAAAAGAAGCCAAGATGAACAGAGCTGGGATCAGGAAAGACTTTGCTACCTACCCCGGTGTCATCCTGGGGACGGTTAATTATGGCGTATTTTTGAATGTGCTTGATGCAAATCAAAACATCCTGTTTGCAACTAGGGCCCAAGTGCTGCCACTGATGGGGTGGGTGTCTGTGTGGCCCAATTTTTGGAAAAAAGGGAGACTCCGCTTGGAGTAACCCTTGCTTGCTGTGTTTTTAAAAGAAGCCAAGATGAACAGAGCTGGGATCAGGAAAGACTTTGCTACCTACCCCGGTGTCATCCTGGGGACGGTTAATTATGGCGTATTTTTGAATGTGCTTGATGCAAATCAAAACATCCTGTTTGCAACTAGGGCCCAAGTGCTGCCACTGATGGGGTGGGTGTCTGTGTGGCCCAATTTTTGGAAAAAAGGGAGACTCCGCTTGGAGTAACCCTTGCTTGCTGTGTTTTTAAAAGAAGCCAAGATGAACAGAGCTGGGATCAGGAAAGACTTTGCTACCTACCCCGGTGTCATCCTGGGGACGGTTAATTATGGCGAATTTTGGAATGTGCTTGATGCAAATCAAAACATCCTGTTTGCAACTAGGGCCCAAGTGCTGCCACTGATGGGGTGGGTGTCTGTGTGGCCCAATTTTTGGAAAAAAGGGAGACTCCGCTTGGAGTAACCCTTGCTTGCTGTGTTTTTAAAAGAAGCCAAGATGAACAAGTCATGGGTCAGCAAAGACTTTATCTACCTACCCCGGTGTCATCCTGGGGACGGATAAGAATGGCGTATTTTTGAATGTGCTTGATGCAAATCAAAACATCCTGTTTGCAACTAGGGCCCAAGTGCTGCCACTGATGGGGTGGGTGTCTGTGTGGCCCAATTTTTGGAAAAAAGGGAGACTCCGCTTGGAGTAACCCTTGCTTGCTGTGTTTTTAAAAGAAGCCAAGATGAACAGAGCTGGGATCAGGAAAGACTTTGCTACCTACCCCGGTGTCATCCTGGGGACGGTTAATTATGGCGTATTTTTGAATGTGCTTGATGCAAATCAAAACATCCTGTTTGCAACTAGGGCCCAAGTGCTGCCACTGATGGGGTGGGTGTCTGTGTGGCCCAATTTTTGGAAAAAAGGGAGACTCCGCTTGGAGTAACCCTTGCTTGCTGTGTTTTTAAAAGAAGCCAAGATGAACAAGTCATGGGTCAGCAAAGACTTTATCTACCTACCCCGGTGTCATCCTGGGGACGGATAAGAATGGCGTATTTTTGAATGTGCTTGATGCAAATCAAAACATCCTGTTTGCAACTAGGGCCCAAGTCCTGCCACTGATGGGGTGGGTGTCTGTGTGGCCCAATTTTTGGAAAAAAGGGAGACTCCGCTTGGAGTAACCCTTGCTTGCTGTGTTTTTAAAAGAAGCCAAGATGAACAGAGCTGGGATCAGGAAAGACTTTGCTACCTACCCCGGTGTCATCCTGGGGACGGTTAATTATGGCGTATTTTTGAATTTGCTTGATGCAAATCAAAACATCCTGTTTGCAACTAGGGCCCAAGTGCTGCCACTGATGGGGTGGGTGTCTGTGTGGCCCAATTTTTGGAAAAAAGGGAGACTCCGCTTGGAGTAACCCTTGCTTGCTGTGTTTTTAAAAGAAGCCAAGATGAACAGAGCTGGGATCAGGAAAGACTTTGCTACCTACCCCGGTGTCATCCTGGGGACGGTTAATTATGGCGTATTTTTGAATGTGCTTGATGCAAATCAAAACATCCTGTTTGCAACTAGGGCCCAAGTGCTGCCACTGATGGGGTGGGTGTCTGTGTGGCCCAATTTTTGGAAAAAAGGGAGACTCCGCTTGGAGTAACCCTTGCTTGCTGTGTTTTTAAAAGAAGCCAAGATGAACAAGTCATGGGTCAGCAAAGACTTTATCTACCTACCCCGGTGTCATCCTGGGGACGGATAAGAATGGCGTATTTTTGAATGTGCTTGATGCAAATCAAAACATCCTGTTTGCAACTAGGGCCCAAGTCCTGCCACTGATGGGGTGGGTGTCTGTGTGGCCCAATTTTTGGAAAAAAGGGAGACTCCGCTTGGAGTAACCCTTGCTTGCTGTGTTTTTAAAAGAAGCCAAGATGAACAGAGCTGGGATCAGGAAAGACTTTGCTACCTACCCCGGTGTCATCCTGGGGACGGTTAATTATGGCGTATTTTTGAATTTGCTTGATGCAAATCAAAACATCCTGTTTGCAACTAGGGCCCAAGTGCTGCCACTGATGGGGTGGGTGTCTGTGTGGCCCAATTTTTGGAAAAAAGGGAGACTCCGCTTGGAGTAACCCTTGCTTGCTGTGTTTTTAAAAGAAGCCAAGATGAACAGAGCTGGGATCAGGAAAGACTTTGCTACCTACCCCGGTGTCATCCTGGGGACGGTTAAGAATAGCGTATTTTTGAATGTGCTTGATGCAAATGTAGCTGTGAAGTGTACAACTGGGGCACAACTGCTGCCACTGAAGGGGTGGGTGTGTGTGGGGCCCAATTTTTGGAAAAAAGGGAGACTCCGCTTGGAGTCACCTTGCGGTGTTTTACATGATTTTAGAATGGCGTGCCATGCCTATATCTGTGTGTCCTCCTCTTTTTCCTTGTCCAGCTGTTTTGTTTTCGCATGAGTATATGTCCTTGTCACTTTCCCATGTGTTTGTGTTGTGTTGTGAGTTGTTTGTCACCTTTTGGACACCTTTGAGGGTGTTTTCTAGGTGTTTTACTGTGTTTGTGATTGCCTGCCATTGTTTCCTATTGGCTCGAGTTCGGTTCGTCGAACGTTCGACGAGCCGAACTCGAACGGGAGCTCCGTTCGGCGAACCGACCTCGAGCCGAACCGGGACCGGTTCGCTCATCTCTACTCCTGGACATAGCATTCGAATTACCAGGTCCCTGAAGGCTGAAATGCGTAGTGGCCGGAAATCATGAACAATTACAATGGGCGTATGTGCTGTAGATCCTGCGTCAGTTGTAGCTTGGAACTTTGTCTTTTCACGGATTTGCCCGTCTCTCATGGTGTTGGGCTATTTTCGGATCAAAATGGTGTGTCCCTCCTTGGCCCGTATCATGGGTTATTTCAGGGGCAAATTTAACTCTCTTAGCACTTTTCTCCTTAATTGTGGCCGTTGAATTGTGGGGTCAAGGTCTATCCAACCAGCATATTTGTTGTTTTTCAGACAATTTAGGGCTCGTGCATAGTAATAATAACACAGGTTTCCAAGGGTAAAAATTTTTGAAAGATGTGATTTTTTTCATACTTTCGATCATTGGACTCAGTAAAAATATTGAAAAATTATCATCACGTACAGTTTTTTCACAAACACTGATTCTATAGGTGTTAGGGCCAGGTGGACGGGCAGACCCAGGAGGTGGATCCACTGGGCCGAACACCTTAATGAAGGCAAGGGGTCCGGTAGCCGGAGCACTACGGGTAGCAGGACAGTCCGTGCAAAAGAGTGGAATGGAGAAGTCCCTGGGACCACGGAGTCACTGATGGTAGTCCGGGTGACGGAGCTCAGGTTCGGAGGCCGAGATGTCAGGCAGAGTCCGGAACCGATGGAGCGAGAGGACGGGTCACCACAGGGATCAGAGATGGTACGGACTGACGGGATGGCAGATAGTCAGCGTTCGGGGTTCGGGAATCGGCAGGACCGGATGGCGAGGCAGGAGCGGCTCTAGAAGAGAGATAGGTAAGTATATCACAGAGACACAAGGAGACCTGACTCCTAGCTTAGGAAACACGAAGAACAGGCCCCGCCCACTTGGACATTAAACCCCTTTATACCCTGTACCTGTGTGTTCAATTTCCTGTCAGTGGACGCTGGCCCTTTAAGAGAGAGTCAATGCCCGCGCGCGCGCCCTAATGCGCATGCGCGAGGCCCGGGTGCCAGAAGCCAGGGCAGGGAGCGGTGTATAGGAAGCAGGGGAGCCGGCCTGGAGCAGGGCTGCCGACGGGCGCCGGGAGCGGGGACCGGGCCGCCTGGGGACCGCAGGTGGTGGAGGCTGGAGACCGTGGAGCGGGGGATGTCTGCCAGAGGAGCCGGGGAGCGAAGCAGGGAAGCCGGGGAGCGTGGCAGGTGAGCCGGGGGGCAGAGCAGGGGACCCGGAGAGCGTGACAATAGGTTTCCAAAAGGTTAGAATTCTGAAAAGATTCCCTCCATACTTTTCTGAAGATGGTGCTCTAGTGTATTCAAGCGATGTTCCTGTGCTGATGGAAAATGTAACATTAAGTACAATGTGAGCGAGTGGAGACACGTCATTGTTTCATCCAAAAAGTCTGAAAGCTGTGCTACTGCTCAATGGCAGTAAGTATTCTTCAGTGTGTGTAGGGCATGTGTCGCGGGCAGAGGGGCCACGCACGCTACGCTCGGGTTCGGGGACTTCTGCTGCTGCTGCTGCTCGGTGGCTCGAGCGGAGGGCCAGATCCGGGGACTCGAGCAGCGCTCCTCGCCCACGAGTGAAAAGGGGGTGGTTTGTTTGGGGAGATAGTTAGTGACGTCACCCACAGGTCGTGGTGATAATGGGCACCACCACTGCTGGTGACGGGGATCCCGGGAGCGATGGCAGGGAGCAGCTAGGATGTTGGTTCCCCCTCCGTGGGTAGGGGTTGGTGATCCCGGGGCCCGGTGGCGGTACGGGGAGGCTGGATGGCTGGGGTGTACGTACCGAGGGAGCCCGTTTGCCCGCAGGCGCTGGCCCTTGGATCTCTAGCCTATGGCGGTGGCTTTTTATCCTCACGGTGTGGACGGTTGCCTTCTGTCGGGTCTTGGGTGTTAGGGAACCCCTGGGATTCCGGTCACTCTCGGATTTGACCAATGTCGGCGGCTCCTAGCCTGGTCAGGGTCCAATGGCCCTGCCTTTGTGCTTGGTACAGATCCGCTCACCGGTTCAGTTCCCCTCGGGTCACCGCCCGTCCCCGGTCCTACGGTTCAGCTGACTTGTACCACCTCCTGCAGACGGCCACCACCGTCTGCCGACCTTGCTGACAGTGCCTGGGCTCCTACCCAGACACTAACAGTTTCTGTCCTCTCACTTTCCACTACAAAACTAAACTAACTGCTTTTTCCCGCCTCCGGGCCTGTGAACTCCTCGGTGGGTGGGGCCAACCGCCTGGCTCCGCCCCACCTGGTGTGGACATCAGAGCCTGGAGGAGGCAACAAGGATTTTGTGTGACTGATGTAGACTATCCAGGGGAGGGGGTGTGTGTGATTTTGTGTTTGTGACTACCTGGCTAGTCCAGGGCGTCACACATGCTATGCACTTGGAAGAAAGCTGTGAGAATTTAGACTTTATTCTCAAGAAACTTAACTACAAGGAGCATGGATGGTCAATATGTGGTGGTCTAAAAATGTTCTCATTGCTTCTTGGGCAGCAAGGAGGATATATTAAATACCCATGCTGTTCTGCCTCATGGCAGCCTGCTAATAGTCATTCATTGAAATTTCTGTTACAATCCCTAGAGGTCATTGTTATTCTTTTGAATTGCTGAGTTTCCCTTTAAGCTAAATGTATTCTGGGTAAGGAATGCCTCCCTGAGCTGAGAAGAAGCCTGCAGCCATTTTTTCTTTGGATTTGTCAGGAAAGGACATGCCGACTTACCTCTCTGTACATTCACCCCTGCCTAGTGTAATCCGGTGAGCAAAGCAAATTACATGTGTTAGTGATAGAATCCTAGATGGAAGAGTGTAGTAAATGCATTGTACATTGTACTTCTACACCTTTAGTGTCATCCCTGTCTTGTTTGTCTAGATAAGATTTCTATGTATTGCAGATGCAGTGACCTTTCACCTACATTCTCGTAAGAACTGCATCTCATGTACTGTTATGCTATGTTAACTCTGTATTAACACTGTACTGACTGTAATCATTTTCTTGTTATAGTTTTTACCCGTATAAAACAGTATCTTGGATATACCGTATTCTGTCTTCAACTGCATCTTGGATATTCCTATATTCACTGTATATTCCATGTATACTGCAATCAAGTTCACGTTACCAGCTAATAAATCAAGGCTATTGAACTCCACAGTCTGTTTATTTGAAATGTGAACTAGGGTTTAGCTGTATGCTAGAGATTCACAGCATTACGTAAAAGAAGGCAGAACACATGCTTTTTGTGTGAATTGGAAAGCCAGGTTAGGACTCTTCACTGGAGCAAAAAAAATTGGCCAACAAGAACATCTTTGTAACCGGGACTCAAGAACATTGTTGCATAAAGCTTAGTTGATCCCACCTAAAGTTCTCTTGCCACCACTCCACTGTAAGCTTGGACTGATGAAGCTGTTTGTGAAAGCGCTACTGAAAGAAGGAGAGATGTTTAAGTACCTGTGTACCAAGTTTCAGGGACTGTCAGAATCAAGTCTGAAGGAAGGTGTGATGCCCTGGCAAAACCAGGTAGTTACAGATAGGCCCCCGCACAACACCTTTCCTCACTTAGGAAACACACAGCCGACCTGAAACCCTAGTCACCTAGGACACTGAAGCCAGGACCGAAACCAGCGGCCTAGCTAATTAAATGATTGAGGGCAGGATTATAGGTCCTATCCCACCTAAAGTCCCTCAAAGAAGACAACAGCCCACTGATAGGGATAAGGCCACCGCCAGGGCCCTTAGATCCCACGGGCCAGCGCCTGCGGGCACGGCTCCTTAGGCCATATCCAGCCGGGAGCGGACTCCTGAGTTCCAGACCAGGCAGTCCACCATACACAAAAACAAGTGCAGAGTAAAGGACAGCGAGCACCAGCCTGGGTGGGGGACCTGAATGCAACTGGCCGGGGCGGCAGGCCACCAGCACCTTTGGTTTACCGAAAGACTCGTGTGATTCATTTACTGTGAGTAACCAAACATCCCCCTGCTTGCTCAGGCGCGCCGGCCCTTGCCATCACCATACCCTGCACAAAGACACTGGGCCCCGGGGCAATCATCCCTACACACGGAGGGGTTAACATCCAGCTGCCACTACATCTCTCCCGGGTATCCCATAACGGCAGCGGTGGTGTCCCACCTCACCACACACCGTTGGTGGCGTCACAAACTTAATACGGCCTAGCCCATACATCTACATTCCTCCTTTTATTCGACATGTCCGCGAGACCCCCGGGTCGAGCCACTCTCTTAGAAGGTCTGGATCCGACCAACGGCGGCTGCTGGCACAGGGGCAGCACAAAAGCATTTTTGTGGGTTCGGATATTCAGAAACCCATGAATGAAGGATGACGTGTTTTAAACAATAATGAAAACTGTTGAAAAAAGGGCTTGGGACTCTTTGAAAGAAGCAATAAATACGTTTCTAGGTAACAACAAAGAATCAAAATTTAAGTCCATCGTGGAGAACATGCTGAAACGTTTCAAAGCCTTGGGTTGTCTAATGAATTTGAAGTTACATTTTTTACATTCCTATTTGGACTACTTGTCTGAAAACCTTGGTGCTGGTGGGAAGAACAAGAAGGTTTTCATCGGAATATCAAGGAGATGGAACGACGATACCAAAGTAAATGAAACGTGAACATGATTGCCGGATGCTTCACAGAGAAGATCCACAGGCCTTCTATAAGAGAAAAGGGGGATCTAGAGAAAAGGAAAAAGTGCAAGAATAAATTTCTAATAAAGTTGCAGAATGACTGTACAATAAATAAATGTATTTTATATATAAAATTGTGAATATTTTTGGTTACAATAAGTATTTTTCTTGTTCATGTCACTTGTATGTAACTTCACACATGGATTGTACAAAATCAATATTTGATGGTTAAAAAAAAATATTTTTTTTTTTTTTTAAATCAGGACATTAGAAAACATAATAATCAGTCACTGGATTTGAAGTTTCATAAACCAAAATTTGACATAGCTGTGTAATTTGTCGGGCACCCACCGACAATAGAATAGCGCCAGATTTAGGAAGCTGGCTGAGGTCTGCAAAGTCTGTAGCCAGGTGACAAAATTGGCCAACCTGGGTTTCTTCCTTAAGTAGTCTCTGGTATGATGATATGGTATAATCCTGGCAGCCGGAGTCGAAATCCCTAGATTGCGGTTATGATCTCCAATCGGAATTGAAGCCCCTAGATTGAAGCCATGTAGCCAAGTGATCCTCTAGTTGAAGCCAAAGTCCCTAGACCGAGTCCACAAGGCATCCTGGTTCTGATCCCCTAGCCAGCTCTTAAGAGCTTAGACTAGATCATGCAACATCCATCAACAACCTGGTGACTCCAAGAAGTCCCCTTTTATAGCCATAACCTTCCCTTAGGATATACTGTGCCCTTATCAGATTGGTTGTACAAGGTTGCTTCTCTTATTGGATGAATTTCAAGCTGCATGGATAATGTTCATTTAAATGATGTGGATAGAAAGACTGAAGATATCTACATGTAGTCTGAAATCCATCATGAATCAATACTATTTTACACAGTCATAAGCAGCCCATGGGCATTCACCTGCATTCAAACCAATAACAGCTCATAGACCAGACAATCCATCTACCACTGGACCAAAGACAGGAAGTTAAATCCACTGCCTGCGGTAACCAACTTAATCCTATAGGCTACTCACACAACAAACCCAACAGAAAGGAAAAAAACATGGCTTCGATTATCCATCCAATGAAAACGCATAACCATTGTGAGCCATTGGACAATGCAATTGGACACTTGGTGACATGGTGCACGGCCCAATGAATCAAGTCTTTACTTCATATTCACGGTTTAAGCCCTTGGGTTCTAATGTGCCCAGAGTACATATCCAGAAAGATTCTCTTTCTTTGAGCTAAACACAAGTCAACAATACATTGTAAGCAGATTCTATTACCAGTCCCACACCATTTTGTGACGCATAATCACACAGTGATCCAATTAAGATTCCAAGTCATCGAACATGTCCAAGCCATACGCAGAGGAGGCAATAGAATTAGGAAGCTCAAAGAAAGGGAATCTTTCTGGATATATACTCTGGGCACATTGGAACCCAAAGGCTTAAACCATGAATATGAAGTACAGACTTGATTCATTGGGCCATGCATGGACATAATGGACATAATTCTAATAGGCAGGACAGGTAATAAGGAGCACAAGTTATATGCTAAAATGTGTTGTGTGACAAGACAGACACAGGAAAGGACATGATAACAGGTGTAGGGACCAACAAGGTGAGACAAGGGGTATCAGGATAGGGTCAAGTAGGTATGAATGTAGTAATGGGGCAGGCATAGAGAATTGTATGTGAATGTGAATTACAATAAATCACTAAGGAAAGGAATATGTGAGTGTGTGCCTAATGTAAACTAATATTGTACTGGCAAAATTATAGATGGAAAGGGAAAAGGGGAGGGGGGAGAGAGGAGGCTGTAATTGACTACAAGGGTATGAGTTATGAGTGATCATAGGGATAGTGTTACATAAGTGGAAATACCTATGGAGGACCGGATGTGTAAGCGCATACCTTATACAAACCTATAGAGTGCTGATGGGTGAGAGTGTGATGTTAGATATAAGACATCCTATAGTGAATAGTGAGCCGTAATCAAGTGCAACAGGGATATTTCACGTGACTATGGGAACCTGGAAGGTAAAGAAAGGGGAGAAAAAACTGTTAGACAAGGTAATCAGACATAATGTAACCAGTTGATCAGACATGATCACCTGGTTTGAGACCCCCTGCCTTACACTATATAGATATCATGTTCATTCCCCATCTATCTTGCTCAGGAGAGCATCTCCCTCCCCCGGCACCAAGAGCAGCTCATACTGAATTGTTACATTGACTAGTAACACTGCACACAGAAATGCACCTTAATATTCCACTGTTAACCCTTTCCTCCCAGCAGTAACACACAACTCCTCACCTTGATATCATGGTGATTTATGGTCAGAATGACTTCAATGCGATCAGTGATTTCTATTCTAGCTCTGCTCACATAGATTTTATATCCACACTCAACTATAGGCCGTTCTTCATATTTTGGGGGCTTTTAGTCAGATATACTAGTTTGTGCCTGTATAGTATTGGTGTAGATGGGAGTGTAGGGCATGGGTTACATGGCACTGTGGTGGAATACTGATGGGAGGTATTGGTGCTGTGTTTGATGCTTCTACTGGGTATTTTCCTACAAATACTGGAACAGCTCACTGCTTAGAATGATCCTTCCCAGCTCTATAATATATTATATATACCCCACAATGCAGGCTCACACACACATTTGTCTCAAGTGTGTTGTAGGGACACAGATACAGTCTTGGTCATGTGACTAAAGGCTACTTTACACACTGCGATATCGGTCCCGATATCGCTAGTGTGGGTACCCGCCCCCATCTGTTGCGCGACACGGGCAAATCGCTGCCCATGCCGCACAACACCGACCAGACCCGTCACACATACTTACCTGCCCGGCGACGTCGCTGTGTCCGGCGAACCGCCTCCTTTCTAAGGGGGCGGTCCGTGCGGCGTCACAGCGACGTCACTGAGCGACCGCCCAATAGCAGCGGAGGGGCGGAGATGAGTGGCCGGAACATCCCGCCCACCTCCTTCCTTCCTCATAGCGGCTGGGAGGCAGGTAAGGAGAGGTTCCTCGTTTCTGCGGTGTCACACGGAGCGATGTGTGCTACCGCAGGAGCGACGAACTACATCATTACTGCTGCAGTAACGATAATCGAGAATGGAGACCCATGTCACCGATGAGCGATTTTGCACGTTTTTGCAACGATGCAAAATCGCTCATCGGTATCACACGCAGCAACATCGCTAATGCGGCCGGATGTGCGTCACAAATTCCGTGACCCCAACGACTCCGCATTAGCGATGTCGCAGCGTGTAAAGCCCCCTTTAGTGGGAGTGGTGTACAGGGTCTTAGCAGTAAAGAGTATTCCATATTTCTGCCAGATACCCACAGAGATATTGAAATTTGAAAAAAGAGACTTCTGCTCATTGAAGGTAAGAACTGCTCACATAGCGTTCAACTCCACAGCAAACGAGTGCTCTAGCACTGGCATCTCAGCAGGGATATTCCCCTACTACACATGTGTGTCTAGGTCACTGTGACAGTTTACAGGACATAACTCAGGGCACCTAGACAGAAGGCAGAGGGACTACTTTCTATTTCTGGTGTAGAGCTTAGTACAATATATATATATTTATACTATTACATGGGACACATGTACCTTGTATTACCATTATTCGCTGTATATGAACCCCTTTTCTCCGGGCATTATTTGTCTATAGCATTTTTCACGAACCTGAGGCAACTGAGAACCCTTCAGTGAAGGAATTCCACTAACCCTCACAATACCTACCAGGGGCCTCCCTGCAGTAACTCAGGTAGTTGTACCCATTCTCTTTCCGCATTCTATGTGTTCTTCTTCTTTCTTCTTTTTTTTCTTTTTTCTTCTTTTTATTTCTATCATGTAGTTCAGGGGTTTATAGATATATGTCCTGCATCTCATATTTCCTTTAGTGGTGCTTCTTACCCATTCTCATATCATTTACCCTAGTATTTCATGATCCTGAGGCGACTGAGAACCCTTTAATAAAGGAATCCTTTTTCACCTGAATTGTCAAGTGATACTTACCAGTGACTATCACGTAATGTTACAGGTAGTTCCATTTTCTTCCTCTTCTTTCTCTCCTTTCTTCTTTGTCACACGGTCCATTGTGTTATAGCCCACGTGTCATGATAACACTTGTACCATCTTTTCATTTAGATTCCACCTACAATTATTTACCGATTCCAGTTCTGGAATAGGCTTTCATCATCTACTCACTAGAATTCTCAAGTTCATAAGGTACTGAGACATATACATGTTCACACCATTATAAAGAACAAAGTATAAACATTGAGGTTTTTCTCACACCCATGTTCCTGTGTTCTTTGATATGATATGTGTTCATTTCCTTCACTATATAGGATTGCAAGTTTTCCATTTGTACCTTAATGGCAATGACGCTATACAATTGAACACATATCATCCTGTTATCCATATAGGTGTGTATTTACCTGCTTGACTATTTTTGGTTGTTTGATCCAGAATGTTTCTCCAGATAGGTCATGTGGAAATTTTCTTTCCTCAGTACAAATGTTTTCACTATGGCTTTGGAAAATTTTTTTGTATGTGCATCATGGTCATTTGACCCATTGTACTCTCAAGTAGCAATATATTGTACTGTTATGTTGTACTATGTACTAATTACGTGTTTATATGGTTTTGTAACCCTTTATGATCTTAGATAACTTTATCCTTGATAAAGACCTAAAAACAAGCTCGAAACGTTGGATGAATTATCCTTTTGCACAAATAAAGAATTTTCAGCATTCTAAGAGTTCTTTTCTTACGTTATTGATCACTATAGTGTGCCAGAGCTATTTCTATTGAATTAACTCTTATTTTTTCTGAGCACCTGCTATATACACAGTGAGCCAGACATATTCAATTTTCATTCAGAAGGCAGAGGGAAGCCTTAGCAGCTGAGCCTATATCTTGGCTTGTGAGCATTAGAACAGGCCGGCGATTACAGGGTAACATGAAAAATGTCCAGCTTGCATTATGACTAGAACATGACAATATCCTTTTAAGTACTAACCTATGATGCGTTCCTAAGCAGTTGATGTTATATGTTCTACATTTCATTTTCTGCATACTTTACAAGTAGTAGAATTTGCTTTGATATAGGCAACTGGATTTTCACAATGAAAAGGCAAAGGATAACGCCCGAAAAAGACGCCATACATTATGTCAGTGCCATCACTGACAAACCTGGATTGACCATGAAATACATCAATCCCCTTAAAGGTGAGTTAAAACAAGTTTTAACTAAATTGCCTTAATATTGTCATGCATTAGAATGACTGTCTTAGGTAATGATAAATATTTTCTACAGGAAGAGGAGTGTTTGCTGAAACTGAAATCGAAAAAGGGAGTTTTGTTGCAGAATATCGAGGTGAGCTCACGTATGCACTTACGATGGTAGACAACTACTCGAGATTTATGGTTGTGGTACAAGTCAAAGATCTAATGGCCCATACTGCAGCGAAGGTCTTCCAAGCACACTTATGCAGACCTCATGGCTACTCAGAGAGAGTCCTCACAGATCAAGGCACTGCCTTTGAAGCGGAAATCTTCAAGGACTTCTGCAGCTTTTACCGATGCAGGAAGATGCGTACTACACCCTACCATGCTCAAACCAATGGTTATCAACCTGCTCAGGACTTTACCCCATATTCCAGATGTGGCCTTACAAGTGATTTATAGAGGGGTAACAATACGTTGGGATCATCGGATCTAATCTCCCTTTTTATACACCCTAAAATCTTGTTTGCGTTAGAATAAACAATAACATCATAAAGGTATAGCAGTACCGTTTCAAAGTTTCGGTGTCCCAAGCAGCATTCCATCAGCCTCTGGAAGGTTCCTGGCAAATTGCACAGCTCGAAGGGCATGCTTTTGAACTCGCAGAGACCCATCGGGGTGGCAAAGGCGGTCTTCTTCCGGTCTGCCTCAGCAACGGACACTTGCCAATAGTGACTAGTGAGATCAAGGGTAGAAAAATAATTTGCAGTTGTCAATGCAGCTAGCTATTCCTCAATACAGGGGAGTGGTGCTGTCCTTCTTTAACAGGACCAACGGAGCTGCCCAGAGGCTACAACTGTCACGGATAACCCCAGCCTCCTTCATGTTGCTCAACATGTCCTTGGTACACTGGTAATGTGCAGGTAGATTTGGCTTATATCTCTCTTTGATGGGTGGGTGTGCACTTGTGGGGATGTAGTGTTTGACCCCTTTTATTTTTCAAAAGTCTAGCGGATGTTTGCTGAAGACTTGCTCGTATTCTTGCACTAGCCTGTAGACCCCCTTCTTGTGATGTGAAGGTGTGGAGTCAGTGCCTACGTGTAATTCCTTACACCACTCCTCTGGCTGACTTGGTGAGCTGTCACTGAATGGGTGGGCTGAAGCAATGGTGGATGCTGCTGTTTGGATAGCATGTGTATCTACTGAGAACAGCTTATCAATGGTGGCAAATCGGAGCAGCTTAATCTTTTGCTCTCCGCAGTTCAACACTCTCATGGGCACTCTTCCCTTCCATATTAATGAATAAAACTATGATGTAAATAGCATATAGATACCCCACAAATGCAGATAAAAGTAGGTTATGGGAAAAGGGGGAAGAGAGAAACAGGAAAATAGTGGAATAAAGTATAACTTCCAGGTGGGAGAGGAAATGGCAGCACAGCCAGTGGAGGTGAAGCAAGGGGAGCCTGCAACTAAAGAGTTGAGAGCGTTATCACATGGTGACTGAGCCTGATTGTAACGGGAGCATAGAGGTGCCGATCCTGTCTTACCTGCGTTGGTGTAGAAGTGGGTGTCCTGTGGTGGAGTCAGCTATGTGCAGTGGTGGCCGTGGGTTCTTTTATGTGCGACCGTAGTAATAGCTGTGCCCACTTCCTGTATGGGAATGGAATGCAGTGAGGCTAATGGAACGCACGCCTGCGCATTTGTGTTTAACGTCGCGCATGTGCAGAACGGAGAAAAGGCTGCGCTCACTTCCTAATGAAAGGGAGTGAGACGCAGCTGGGAAGGGAAGGGAAAAGATTAGGGTTTGGGGATGATGAAAGGGCTTTCTACGGGCAAGGATGGCAAAGGGTGGCAGTGACGGAAAGTCAGGCAGATGGTCCTGTCCTGTCCTGTCCGTCCGTCTTTTTGTATCATGAATTGGAAAGACTGCAAGGGGGAGGGGAGGTGCTTGTGCCCAAAAGGAGGAGTTATTCAGATTCATTGCAGTGGGCGGCGGCTGCAAAAAGTACCATTCTCCTTGTTTTTGCTCTGCAAAACAGCCTTTTCAAGGGTTTGGCTTGGGTGACAAAATGTCTTCTGTAGGCGTGGGTTTGTCTCCCTCTCCCTAAGATGTGTCCGGTATAGGCCAGGGTGCCACTCAAGGCCGTAACCAATTCGGGTTATAGCTTCTCGGCCTTTTGGCTAAGATCAAGTGTAGTTTCGGAGGACGCTACCTTGGTCGGTACTGGAAGGTGCCTGGGATTGCACGTCTGCCGGCCTTGAGGGAGTGTGTGCGCCTTCTGGTGACACATAGCCCTCTTGTGCCTGGACGGTTCCCAGGCAACGGGAGGCGATCACCTTTGTTATTTTGAAGTCCTACTGATAAACAGAAAAAAAAAAAATTAAATCTGTTCTTATCAGTTTAATATCTGATACGTCCCCTCTCTAGGGACCATATATTAAATGGATTTTTAGAACAAGGAGATGGAAAAAATCTTGCTCTGTCCACTCCACGCATTGACCTGGTATTGCAGTACCTCCAGGACCGGTGCACCCCTTCTTAACCGAGTTTCCAAAAGCAGAACTCAATTCACCTGATTCAAATGAGCCTCATTAGTGAATTGAAAGAAAGCAAAAACTTTATATGCACCTCAATTTGGCCAATTCACTTTTCACACTTTCACCCTTTTTTTTTATCTTTCACACCTTTTACTTGCTTTATTGATGCAAAAGCTGTGCCAAATAGCAAACTCATCTCCACTCAACTTGACCAACTCTGCTATGTCCCGTGCAGTATCTTATTCTCAGTCTTATCTAGATCATTTGCAATTGAATAGAATAGATCCCTTTTGGACACATTGGATTCAGCTGCTGCAGTGACTGCAGGTGTTAGAAGATGCAGACTTGGCATCAGGTGCTGTCTATCAGATTCCACTCCAATTAAAGCTTCCATTGTTTTTCGGTGTTTTCTTTGAGCAATGATGATGTCTTTAGTGATCTGTTGGCTCCCTCTCCTGGAGGAAGAGTTTGCTTGCTCTTGGACTTTCAAAAAGAGAGGTCATGATAGACATTTAGCTTCTGAGCCCAATTGGGGACAGTCATGGGTGATGAATGTTTTGCAACCTGCTGCGAAGCCTGATACCGCAATATAAGGAACGTCAAATACTAAGAATGGGCGGCCTATGAAAGAATTAGTACTTTCATTAAGCATACTTAAACGGCTAATTGGGAATAGACAAACTGTAAAAAGCCCTCTGAGAAAGCCCCTCTCTATCCTTTGTCAGTAAGCTTTTCTGTAGTCTGCCTGTTGATGTATTTTCCGTTTGAACAGTGCACAACATGAAGTGACGGAACACTGGCTTGTCACAATGTCCCCCGCTGACATCACAATAGCGCTGCTGCCTAGAAAGCCAGCTGCGCAGCAGAAGTTGCTCTTTGGGTGGGATGGTGGGCTAATGTATCTATTCCTGCTTGGTGAGAGTTTGACATGATCTAGAGCAACGAGTTCCAGCGGCTAGCGGTTGATTATTGGCTGTAATGGGGCTTTCTGGCTGGTGCTAGCCTTTCTTCTTAGCACACAGGAACCACAATCCCTACACCATGCTTCGATGGATTCTCTCATCCCAGCCCAGTAAAACTACATATTTCACACAGTTATAGGCAGCCCATGGGCATTCACCTGGATTAAAACCCATAACAGCTCATAGACCAAACAATCAATCTACCACTGGACCAAAGACAGGAAGCTAAATCCACTGCCTGCGGTAACTAACTTAATCCTATAGGCTACTCACACAACAAACCCAAGAGAAAGGAAAAAAACATGGCTTCGATTATCCATCCAATGAAAACGCATAACCATTGTGAGCCATTGGACAATGCAATTGCACACATGGTGACATGGTGCACGGCCCAATGAATCAAGTCTGTACTTCATATTCACGGTTTAAGCCCTTGGGTTTTAATGTGTCCAGAGTACATATCCAGAAAGATTCCCTTTTTTTGTGCTAAGCACAAGTCAACAATACATTGTAAGCAGATTCTATTACCAGTCCCACACCATTTTGTGACGCATAATCACACAGTGGCCCAATTAAGATTCCAAGTCATCGAACATGTCCCAGCCATACGCAGAGGAGGCAATAGAATTAGGAAGCTCAAAGAAAGGGAATCTTTCTGGATATATACTCTGGGCACGTTGGAACCCAAGGGCTTAAACCATGAATATGAAGAACCGACTTGATTCATTGGGCCGTGCACATTTTTTCTAACGCCCGGTTCTTTTTCGTGTTCACACTATATATGGTTCCACTATGTATGGAGTTCCATTCTTCCTTGTTTTTTATTTGTCATGTTTGTCATGTCTGATCAACTGGTTACATTATGTCTGATTACCTTGTCTAACAGTTTTTTCTCCCCTTTCTTTACCTTCCATGTTCCCATAGTCACGTGAAATATCCCTGTTGCACTTGATTACGGCTCACTATTCACTATAGGATGTCTTATATCTAACATCACACTCTCACCCATCAGCACTCTATAGGTTTGTATAAGGTATGCGCTTACACATCCGGTCCTCCATAGGTATTTCCACTTATGTAACACTATCCCTATGATCACTCATAACTCATACCCTTGTAGTCAATTACAGCCTCCTCTCTCCCCCCCTCCCCTTCTCCCTTTCCATCTATAATTTTGCCATATATACTAGCAAACACTCAGTGTACCTAGTGGCATCCTATTCGTGGCTATTGGACCTTGCTATAGTCCCACTAGTGCCAAGACATTTGCAGAGCGCATCTGCCTGCGTTGCACACTCCAACTAATTATAAGTAAGCCATTATACTAGCAAACACTCAGTGTACCTAGTGGCATCCTATACGTGGCTATTGGACCTTGCTATAGTCCCACTAGTGCCAAGACATTTGCAGAGCGCATCTGCCTGCGTTGCACACTCCAACTAATTATAAGTAAGCCATTATACTAGCAAACACTCAGTGTACCTAGTGGCATCCTATCTGTGGCTATTGGACTTTGCTATAGTCCCACTAGTGCCAAGACATTTGCAGAGCGCATCTGCCTGCGTTGCACACTCCAACTAATTATAAGTAAGCCATTATACTAGCAAACACTCAGTGTACCTAGTGGCATCCTATACGTGGCTATTGGACCTTGCTATAGTCCCACTAGTGCCAAGACATTTGCAGAGCGCATCTGCCTGCGTTGCACACTCCAACTAATTATAAGTAAGCCATTATACTAGCAAACACTCAGTGTACCTAGTGGCATCCTATACGTGGCTATTGGACCTTGCTATAGTCCCACTAGTGCCAAGACATTTGCAGAGCGCATCTGCCTGCGTTGCACACTCCAACTAATTATAAGTAAGCCATTATACTAGCAAAAACTCAGTGTACCTAGTGGCATCCTATCTGTGGCTATTGGACTTTGCTATAGTCCCACTAGTGCAAAGACATTTGCAGAGCATGTCTGCCTGCATTGCACACTCCAACTTTTTTAAACTAAGCAATTTTACTAGCAAACACTCAGTGTACCTAGTGGCATCCTATACGTGGCTATTGGACTTTGCTATAGTCCCACTAGTGCCAAGACATTTGCAGAGCGCATCTGCCTGCGTTGCACACTCCAACTAATTTTAACTTAGCCATTATACTAGCAAACACTCAGTGTACCTAGTGGCATCCTATACGTGGCTATTGGACTTTGCTATAGTCCCACTAGTGCCAAGACATTTGCAGAGCGCATCTGCCTGCGTTGCACACTCCAACTAATTATAAGTAAGCCATTATACTAGCAAACACTCAGTGTACCTAGTGGCATCCTATACGTGGCTATTGGACCTTGCTATAGTCCCACTAGTGCCAAGACATTTGCAGAGCGCATCTGCCTGCGTTGCACACTCCAACTAATTATAAGTAAGCCATTATACTAGCAAACACTCAGTGTACCTAGTGGCATCCTATACGTGGCTATTGGACTTTGCTATAGTCCCACTAGTGCCAAGACATTTGCAGAGCGCATCTGCCTGCGTTGCACACTCCAACTAATTATAAGTAAGCCATTATACTAGCAAACACTCAGTGTACCTAGTGGCATCCTATACGTGGCTATTGGACCTTGCTATAGTCCCACTAGTGCCAAGACATTTGCAGAGCGCATCTGCCTGCGTTGCACACTCCAACTAATTATAAGTAAGCCATTATACTAGCAAACACTCAGTGTACCTAGTGGCATCCTATCTGTGGCTATTGGACTTTGCTATAGTCCCACTAGTGCCAAGACATTTGCAGAGCGCATCTGCCTGCGTTGCACACTCCAACTAATTATAAATAAGCCATTATACTAGCAAACACTCAGTGTACCTAGTGGCATCCTATACGTGGCTATTGGACTTTGCTATAGTCCCACTAGTGCCAAGACATTTGCAGAGCGCATCTGCCTGCGTTGCACACTCCAACTAATTATAAGTAAGCCATTATACTAGCAAACACTCAGTGTACCTAGTGGCATCCTATACGTGGCTATTGGACTTTGCTATAGTCCCACTAGTGCCAAGACATTTGCAGAGCGCATCTGCCTGCGTTGCACACTCCAACTAATTTTAACTTAGCCATTATACTAGCAAACACTCAGTGTACCTAGTGGCATCCTATACGTGGCTATTGGACTTTGCTATAGTCCCACTAGTGCCAAGACATTTTCAGAGCGCATCTGCCTGCGTTGCACACTCCAACTAATTATAAATAAGCCATTATACTAGCAAACACTCAGTGTACCTAGTGGCATCCTATACGTGGCTATTGGACTTTGCTATAGTCCCACTAGTGCCAAGACATTTGCAGAGCGCATCTGCCTGCGTTGCACACTCCAACTAATTTTAACTTAGCCATTATACTAGCAAACACTCAGTGTACCTAGTGGCATCCTATACGTGGCTATTGGACTTTGCTATAGTCCCACTAGTGCCAAGACATTTGCAGAGCGCATCTGCCTGCGTTGCACACTCCAACTCATTATAACTAAGTTGCATTGTCAGGGATATTTATTCTTTATTATTCTGCTGTTAATAAAGCTAGACCACCACTGCAATCTTCACCACCTCTCAATTTTTACTACCACATTTTCAGTCCACAATCTTGTCGCAATCAACATGAGTGGCAAAATGACAGATGCTGGTGGAAAGGGGAAGAGGCGTGGTGGAAAAGGCAAAAAAGGTTTTGTCTGTGGGGAAAGTGGCAAAGCTCCATTATCATCTGCTGAAGATAGACCATCTACCAGAAAAAGTAAGATGTCTACTACTTACCGTGGACAATCCGATGTGCTCCCTTTTTTACGGACACGAACAACAGGAAGAAAGGTAGATGATGGGCAAAAAAGGAAAATGCTTGAATGGATCTCAAGTGGTCCAACAAGTGCCCTCTCAGCCACTTCAAGTACCGCATCCAAAAAACACCAGTCCTCTGAGTTGTCATCCCAATCACACTTGATTTCTCCCAGCTCTGAAGTCTCCATCAGCCCTGCACAGTATGGTGGAACTGAGATGGCTGAGTCTGCAGAGCTGTTCAGTCACACTATAGCCTGGGAATCAGAGGTCTGCTCCCAAGCTACAGTGAGTACAGAACAGGAAATGGTCTGCAGTGATGCCCAGAACCTTTGTGACTCTGATTCAGGCCGTGAGGACCAAGTTTCTGAGCATAATGTTGACCCTTTGTCACAAACTGTAACACCTGTGGTTATAGACAATGAGGAACATACTGATGAAGATGAGACGCAGATACCCGATTGGGATGACAACTTAAATATTCGGTCAGGGCAAGAAGAGGCTCGGTCTGAGGGGGAGGGGAGTGCAAACACAACAATTGATGATGAAGTTCTAGATTCCACCTACTGTCAACCCCCAGTCTGGCACTCGAGGAGGTCAACAGAGGCGGTGGAGGAGGATGCAACCGACGACGAAGTTACCTTGCGCCTTCCTGGACAGAGTCGGAGCACTGGTAGCACGTCTACAACTGCATCCTCAGCCACCACTCTGCCTATGAGCATTATTCGGGGTGGATCAACAGGTCGCATGGCCTCTAAGCCTTGCCTAGCCTGGTCCTTTTTTGACATAGAAAAAGATCGCCCAAATCATGTGATATGTAAAATTTGTCATGATTCTCTTAGTAGAGGTCAAAACCTCAGCAGTTTGACAACTTCTTCCATGAATCGTCACATGAATAAATATCATAGGTCCCGGTGGGAAGCTCACTGTGCTGCAATGCTGCAAGAGCGAACCATCCACCGCCCGCCCCTTCCAGTGCATCCGCGCGCTCTTCATCTTCTAGGACTGTGGGGACAGCTGTCACACCTGTTTTTCCACGCCAAACTTCCACCACTGTAACCGCAACAGGCAGTTTGCTTGTAAGGTCGTCAGTTGGTTTGGAAGGGGAAACAAGTGAGTGTGTACAGCTCTCTCAGACATCGATAGCACCAACGTTGGATGAAGGCAACATCATGTCTCCGCCTGCACTTTCCTCACAAACCTGCATTTTTCCAGGGACACCCTACTCAACACCGTCTACACACAGCAGCCAGATCTCTGTCCATCAGATGTGGTCAAATAAAAGGCCACTTCCTCCGACCCATGACAAAGCTAAGAGGTTGACTCTATCCCTCTGTAAGCTGTTGGCTACCGAAATGCTGCCTTTCCGCCTAGTGGACACACAGGATTTTAGAGACCTTATGTCTGTCGCTGTGCCCCAGTACCAGATGCCTAGTCGCCACTACTTCTCTAAGAAAGGTGTGCCCACGCTACACCAGCATGTCGCACACAACATCACCGCTTCCTTGAGAAACTCTGTGTGTGAACGGGTGCATTTCACCACCGATACTTGGACCAGTAAGCATGGACAGGGACGTTACATGTCGCTAACTGGGCACTGGGTAACTATGGTGATAGATGGTGAAGGGTCTGCTGCACAAGTCTTGCCGTCCCCACGACTTGTGTGTCAATCCTCTGTCTGTCCAAGTTCCGCCACAGCTTCTGCATCCTCCACCTCATCTGGGTCCTCCACCTCCGCCCCAAGCCTGCCTGGTCAGGCCACCAGCATTCTCACTGCGCAGAAGGAATCACGCACGCCTCATTACTATGCTGGCAGCAGAGCGCAACGGCATCAGGCGGTCTTTAGCTTGACATGTCTTGGGAATAAGAGTCACACAGCTGAGGAGTTGTGGTCAGCTCTGCGGTCCGAGTTTAATAAATGGTTGTCTCCACTCAACCTGCAGCCTGGTAAGGCCGTGTGCGACAATGCTGCAAACCTGGGTGCGGCACTTCGCCTGGGCATTGTGACACACGTACCTTGTATGGCTCACGTGTTGAACCTTGTCGTCCAGCAATTTTTAACACACTATCCCGGCCTAGATGGCCTTCTGAACAGGGCACGAAAACTGTCAGCTCACTTCCGCCGTTCAAGCGCCGCAGCAGAGCGACTTGCATCGCTCCAGAAGTCTTTCGGCCTGCCGGTTCATCGCCTGAAATGCGATGTGGCGACACGCTGGAATTCAACTCTCCACATGTTACAGCGACTGTGGCAGCACCGCAGAGCCCTGGTGCAATACGTCATGACGTATAGCCTGGGCCAACGAGATGCAGAGGTGGGGCAGATCACCCTGATGGAGTGGTCTCAGATCAAGGACCTATGCACCCTTCTGCACAGTTTCGACATGGCGACGAATATGTTTAGCTCTGACAATGCCATTATCAGCATGACGATTCCAGTCATTTACATGCTGGAGCACACGCTAAACACTATTCGGAGTCAGGGGGTGGGACAACATGAAGGGGAGGAACTACAGGAGGATTCATATGCGCAAGGGACAACAACATCACCAAGGTCCAGACGTTCATCATCACCAACGCAGCAGGCATGGGACCATGGGGAACAGGGATCGACAAGGGCGCATAGTAGCAGGCGAAATGTTGAGCAAGGTGCAGGAGAACATGAAGAAATGGAGGACGAACTGTCCATGGACATGGAAGACTCAGCGGATGAGGGAGACCTTGGTCAAATTTCAGTTGAAAGAGGTTGGGGGGAGATGTCAGAGGAAGAAAGAACGGGTAGCACCTCTATGCCACAAACACAGCGTGGACTTGGTCCGCATGGCTGCGCAAGACACATGAGTGCCTTTTTGTTGCACTACCTCCAACATGACAGTCGTATTGTCAAAATTAGAAGTGATGATGACTACTGGATTGCCACACTATTAGATCCCCGGTACAAGTCCAAATTTTGTGACATAATTCCAGCCATAGAAAGGGACGCACGTATGCAGGAGTATCAGCAGAAGCTGTTACTCGATCTTAGCTCGGCTTTTCCACCAAACAACCGTGCAGGTGCAGGGAGGGAATCTCCCAGTTGTAACTTGACAAACATGGGACGGTCTCGTCATCTTCAACAGTCTACCCGTACCAGTAGGACCGTATCTGGTGCCGGTAACAGCAATTTTATGGAATCTTTTCATAATTTTTTTAGACCCTCTTTTGCAAGGCCACCAGAGACAACAAGTCTGACACATACTCAACGGCTGGAGAGGATGATACAGGAGTATCTCCAAATGAACATCGATGCCATGACTGTGCAACTGGAGCCTTGCTCCTTTTGGGCTTCAAACCTAGAAAAATGGCCAGAGCTCTCCAGTTACGCCTTGGAGATTTTGTCGTGTCCAGCTGCCAGCGTAGTCTCTGAACGTGTATTCAGTGCTGCTGGGTGTGTGCTGACAGATAAGCGCACGCGTCTGTCCAGTGACAATGTGGACAGACTGACGTTCATCAAAATGAACAAGTCATGGATCCAGAAGGAATTTACTACCCCTGTGTCATCCTGGGGAGAGTAAATGCTTGTTGATTTGGAATGTGCTTGATGCAAATCAAAACATCCTGTTTGCAACTAGGGCCCAAGTGCTGCCACTGATGGGGTGGGTGTCTGTGTGGCCCAATTTTTGGAAAAAAGGGAGACTCCGCTTGGAGTAACCCTTGCTTGCTGTGTTTTTAAAAGAAGCCAAGATGAACAGAGCTGGGATCAGGAAAGACTTTGCTACCTACCCCGGTGTCATCCTGGGGACGGTTAAGAATAGCGTATTTTTGAATGTGCTTGATGCAAATGTAGCTGTGAAGTGTACAACTGGGGCACAACTGCTGCCACTGAAGGGGTGGGTGTGTGTGGGGCCCAATTTTTGGAAAAAAGGGAGACTCCGCTTGGAGTAACCCTTGCTTGCTGTGTTTTTAAAAGAAGCCAAGATGAACAGAGCTGGGATCAGGAAAGACTTTGCTACCTACCCCGGTGTCATCCTGGGGACGGTTAATTATGGCGTATTTTTGAATGTGCTTGATGCAAATCAAAACATCCTGTTTGCAACTAGGGCCCAAGTGCTGCCACTGATGGGGTGGGTGTCTGTGTGGCCCAATTTTTGGAAAAAAGGGAGACTCCGCTTGGAGTAACCCTTGCTCGCTGTGTTTTTAAAAGAAGCCAAGATGAACAGAGCTGGGATCAGGAAAGACTTTGCTACCTACCCCGGTGTCATCCTGGGGACGGTTAATTATGGCGTATTTTTGAATGTGCTTGATGCAAATCAAAACATCCTGTTTGCAACTAGGGCCCAAGTGCTGCCACTGATGGGGTGGGTGTCTGTGTGGCCCAATTTTTGGAAAAAAGGGAGACTCCGCTTGGAGTAACCCTTGCTTGCTGTGTTTTTAAAAGAAGCCAAGATGAACAGAGCTGGGATCAGGAAAGACTTTGCTACCTACCCCGGTGTCATCCTGGGGACGGTTAAGAATAGCGTATTTTTGAATGTGCTTGATGCAAATGTAGCTGTGAAGTTTACAACTGGGGCACAACTGCTGCCACTGAAGGGGTGGGTGTGTGTGGGGCCCAATTTTTGGAAAAAAGGGAGACTCCGCTTGGAGTAACCCTTGCTTGCTGTGTTTTTAAAAGAAGCCAAGATGAACAGAGCTGGGATCAGGAAAGACTTTGCTACCTACCCCGGTGTCATCCTGGGGACGGTTAATTATGGCGTATTTTTGAATGTGCTTGATGCAAATCAAAACATCCTGTTTGCAACTAGGGCCCAAGTGCTGCCACTGATGGGGTGGGTGTCTGTGTGGCCCAATTTTTGGAAAAAAGGGAGACTCCGCTTGGAGTAACCCTTGCTTGCTGTGTTTTTAAAAGAAGCCAAGATGAACAGAGCTGGGATCAGGAAAGACTTTGCTACCTACCCCGGTGTCATCCTGGGGACGGTTAATTATGGCGTATTTTTGAATGTGCTTGATGCAAATCAAAACATCCTGTTTTCAACTAGGGCCCAAGTGCTGCCACTGATGGGGTGGGTGTCTGTGTGGCCCAATTTTTGGAAAAAAGGGAGACTCCGCTTGGAGTAACCCTTGCTCGCTGTGTTTTTAAAAGAAGCCAAGATGAACAGAGCTGGGATCAGGAAAGACTTTGCTACCTACCCCGGTGTCATCCTGGGGACGGTTAATTATGGCGTATTTTTGAATGTGCTTGATGCAAATCAAAACATCCTGTTTGCAACTAGGGCCCAAGTGCTGCCACTGATGGGGTGGGTGTCTGTGTGGCCCAATTTTTGGAAAAAAGGGAGACTCCGCTTGGAGTAACCCTTGCTTGCTGTGTTTTTAAAAGAAGCCAAGATGAACAGAGCTGGGATCAGGAAAGACTTTGCTACCTACCCCGGTGTCATCCTGGGGACGGTTAAGAATAGCGTATTTTTGAATGTGCTTGATGCAAATGTAGCTGTGAAGTGTACAACTGGGGCACAACTGCTGCCACTGAAGGGGTGGGTGTGTGTGGGGCCCAATTTTTGGAAAAAAGGGAGACTCCGCTTGGAGTAACCCTTGCTTGCTGTGTTTTTAAAAGAAGCCAAGATGAACAGAGCTGGGATCAGGAAAGACTTTGCTACCTACCCCGGTGTCATCCTGGGGACGGTTAATTATGGCGTATTTTTGAATGTGCTTGATGCAAATCAAAACATCCTGTTTGCAACTAGGGCCCAAGTGCTGCCACTGATGGGGTGGGTGTCTGTGTGGCCCAATTTTTGGAAAAAAGGGAGACTCCGCTTGGAGTAACCCTTGCTTGCTGTGTTTTTAAAAGAAGCCAAGATGAACAGAGCTGGGATCAGGAAAGACTTTGCTACCTACCCCGGTGTCATCCTGGGGACGGTTAAGAATAGCGTATTTTTGAATGTGCTTGATGCAAATGTAGCTGTGAAGTGTACAACTGGGGCACAACTGCTGCCACTGAAGGGGTGGGTGTGTGTGGGGCCCAATTTTTGGAAAAAAGGGAGACTCCGCTTGGAGTAACCCTTGCTTGCTGTGTTTTTAAAAGAAGCCAAGATGAACAGAGCTGGGATCAGGAAAGACTTTGCTACCTACCCCGGTGTCATCCTGGGGACGGTTAATTATGGCGTATTTTTGAATGTGCTTGATGCAAATCAAAACATCCTGTTTGCAACTAGGGCCCAAGTGCTGCCACTGATGGGGTGGGTGTCTGTGTGGCCCAATTTTTGGAAAAAAGGGAGACTCCGCTTGGAGTAACCCTTGCTTGCTGTGTTTTTAAAAGAAGCCAAGATGAACAGAGCTGGGATCAGGAAAGACTTTGCTACCTACCCCGGTGTCATCCTGGGGACGGTTAATTATGGCGTATTTTTGAATGTGCTTGATGCAAATCAAAACATCCTGTTTGCAACTAGGGTCCAAGTGCTGCCACTGATGGGGTGGGTGTCTGTGTGGCCCAATTTTTGGAAAAAAGGGAGACTCCGCTTGGAGTAACCCTTGCTTGCTGTGTTTTTAAAAGAAGCCAAGATGAACAGAGCTGGGATCAGGAAAGACTTTGCTACCTACCCCGGTGTCATCCTGGGGACGGTTAATTATGGCGTATTTTTGAATTTGCTTGATGCAAATCAAAACATCCTGTTTGCAACTAGGGCCCAAGTGCTGCCACTGATGGGGTGGGTGTCTGTGTGGCCCAATTTTTGGAAAAAAGGGAGACTCCGCTTGGAGTAACCCTTGCTTGCTGTGTTTTTAAAAGAAGCCAAGATGAACAGAGCTGGGATCAGGAAAGACTTTGCTACCTACCCCGGTGTCATCCTGGGGACGGTTAATTATGGCGTATTTTTGAATGTGCTTGATGCAAATCAAAACATCCTGTTTGCAACTAGGGCCCAAGTGCTGCCACTGATGGGGTGGGTGTCTGTGTGGCCCAATTTTTGGAAAAAAGGGAGACTCCGCTTGGAGTAACCCTTGCTTGCTGTGTTTTTAAAAGAAGCCAAGATGAACAAGTCATGGGTCAGCAAAGACTTTATCTACCTACCCCGGTGTCATCCTGGGGACGGATAAGAATGGCGTATTTTTGAATGTGCTTGATGCAAATCAAAACATCCTGTTTGCAACTAGGGCCCAAGTCCTGCCACTGATGGGGTGGGTGTCTGTGTGGCCCAATTTTTGGAAAAAAGGGAGACTCCGCTTGGAGTAACCCTTGCTTGCTGTGTTTTTAAAAGAAGCCAAGATGAACAGAGCTGGGATCAGGAAAGACTTTGCTACCTACCCCGGTGTCATCCTGGGGACGGTTAATTATGGCGTATTTTTGAATTTGCTTGATGCAAATCAAAACATCCTGTTTGCAACTAGGGCCCAAGTGCTGCCACTGATGGGGTGGGTGTCTGTGTGGCCCAATTTTTGGAAAAAAGGGAGACTCCGCTTGGAGTAACCCTTGCTTGCTGTGTTTTTAAAAGAAGCCAAGATGAACAGAGCTGGGATCAGGAAAGACTTTGCTACCTACCCCGGTGTCATCCTGGGGACGGTTAAGAATAGCGTATTTTTGAATGTGCTTGATGCAAATGTAGCTGTGAAGTGTACAACTGGGGCACAACTGCTGCCACTGAAGGGGTGGGTGTGTGTGGGGCCCAATTTTTGGAAAAAAGGGAGACTCCGCTTGGAGTCACCTTGCGGTGTTTTACATGATTTTAGAATGGCGTGCCATGCCTATATCTGTGTGTCCTCCTCTTTTTCCTTGTCCAGCTGTTTTGTTTTCGCATGAGTATATGTCCTTGTCACTTTCCCATGTGTTTGTGTTGTGTTGTGAGTTGTTTGTCACCTTTTGGACACCTTTGAGGGTGTTTTCTAGGTGTTTTACTGTGTTTGTGATTGCCTGCCATTGTTTCCTATTGGCTCGAGTTCGGTTCGTCGAACGTTCGACGAGCCGAACTCGAACGGGAGCTCCGTTCGGCGAACCGACCTCGAGCCGAACCGGGACCGGTTCGCTCATCTCTACTCCTGGACATAGCATTCGAATTACCAGGTCCCTGAAGGCTGAAATGCGTAGTGGCCGGAAATCATGAACAATTACAATGGGCGTATGTGCTGTAGATCCTGCGTCAGTTGTAGCTTGAAACTTTGTCTTTTCACGGATTTGCCCGTCTCTCATGGTGTTGGGCTATTTTCGGATCAAAATGGTGTGTCCCTCCTTGGCCCGTATCATGGGTTATTTCAGGGGCAAATTTAACTCTCTTAGCACTTTTCTCCTTAATTGTGGCCGTTGAATTGTGGGGTCAAGGTCTATCCAACCAGCATATTTGTTGTTTTTCAGACAATTTAGGGCTCGTGCATAGTAATAATAACACAGGTTTCCAAGGGTAAAAATTTTTGAAAGATGTGATTTTTTTCATACTTTCGATCATTGGACTCAGTAAAAATATTGAAAAAATATCATCACGTACAGTTTTTTCACAAACACTGATTCTATAGGTGTTAGGGCCAGGTGGACGGGCAGACCCAGGAGGTGGATCCACTGGGCCGAACACCTTAATGAAGGCAAGGGGTCCGGTAGCCGGAGCACTACGGGTAGCAGGACAGTCCGTGCAAAAGAGTGGAATGGAGAAGTCCCTGGGACCACGGAGTCACTGATGGTAGTCCGGGTGACGGAGCTCAGGTTCGGAGGCCGAGATGTCAGGCAGAGTCCGGAACCGATGGAGCGAGAGGACGGGTCACCACAGGGATCAGAGATGGTACGGACTGACGGGATGGCAGATAGTCAGCGTTCGGGGTTCGGGAATCGGCAGGACCGGATGGCGAGGCAGGAGCGGCTCTAGAAGAGAGATAGGTAAGTATATCACAGAGACACAAGGAGACCTGACTCCTAGCTTAGGAAACACGAAGAACAGGCCCCGCCCACTTGGACATTAAACCCCTTTATACCCTGTACCTGTGTGTTCAATTTCCTGTCAGTGGACGCTGGCCCTTTAAGAGAGGGTCAATGACCGCGCGCGCGCCCTAATGCGCATGCGCGAGGCCCGGGTGCCAGAAGCCAGGGCAGGGAGCGGTGTATAGGAAGCAGGGGAGCCGGCCTGGAGCAGGGCTGCCGACGGGCGCCGGGAGCGGGGACCGGGCCGCCTGGGGACCGCAGGTGGTGGAGGCTGGAGACCGTGGAGCGGGGGATGTCTGCCAGAGGAGCCGGGGAGCGAAGCAGGGAAGCCGGGGAGCGTGGCAGGTGAGCCGGGGGGCAGAGCAGGGGACCCGGAGAGCGTGACAATAGGTTTCCAAAAGGTTAGAATTCTGAAAAGATTCCCTCCATACTTTTCTGAAGATGGTGCTCTAGTGTATTCAAGCAATGTTCCTGTGCTGATGGAAAATGTAACATTAAGTACAATGTGAGCGAGTGGAGACACGTCATTGTTTCATCCAAAAAGTCTGAAAGCTGTGCTACTGCTCAATGGCAGTAAGTATTCTTCAGTGTGTGTAGGGCATGTGTCGCGGGCAGAGGGGCCACGCACGCTACGCTCGGGTTCGGGGACTTCTGCTGCTGCTGCTGCTCGGTGGCTCGAGCGGAGGGCCAGATCCGGGGACTCGAGCAGCGCTCCTCGCCCACGAGTGAAAAGGGGGTGGTTTGTTTGGGGAGATAGTTAGTGACGTCACCCACAGGTCGTGGTGATAATGGGCACCACCACTGCTGGTGACGGGGATCCCGGGAGCGATGGCAGGGAGCAGCTAGGATGTTGGTTCCCCCTCCGTGGGTAGGGGTTGGTGATCCCGGGGCCCGGTGGCGGTACGGGGAGGCTGGATGGCTGGGGTGTACGTACCGAGGGAGCCCGTTTGCCCGCAGGCGCTGGCCCTTGGATCTCTAGCCTATGGCGGTGGCTTTTTATCCTCACGGTGTGGACGGTTGCCTTCTGTCGGGTCTTGGGTGTTAGGGAACCCCTGGGATTCCGGTCACTCTCGGATTTGACCATTGTCGGCGGCTCCTAGCCTGGTCAGGGTCCAATGGCCCTGCCTTTGTGCTTGGTACAGATCCGCTCACCGGTTCAGTTCCCCTCGGGTCACCGCCCGTCCCCGGTCCTACGGTTCAGCTGACTTGTACCACCTCCTGCAGACGGCCACCACCGTCTGCCGACCTTGCTGACAGTGCCTGGGCTCCTACCCAGACACTAACAGTTTCTGTCCTCTCACTTTCCACTACAAAACTAAACTAACTGCTTTTTCCCGCCTCCAGGCCTGTGAACTCCTCGGTGGGTGGGGCCAACCGCCTGGCTCCGCCCCACCTGGTGTGGACATCAGACCCTGGAGGAGGCAACAAGGATTTTGTGTGACTGATGTAGACTATCCAGGGGAGGGGGTGTGTGTGATTTTGTGTTTGTGACTACCTGGCTAGTCCAGGGCGTCACACATGCTATGCACTTGGAAGAAAGCTGTGAGAATTTAGACTTTATTCTCAAGAAACTTAACTACAAGGAGCATGGATGGTCAATATGTGGTGGTCTAAAAATGTTCTCATTGCTTCTTGGGCAGCAAGGAGGATATATTAAATACCCATGCTGTTCTGCCTCATGGCAGCCTGCTAATAGTCATTCATTGAAATTTCTGTTACAACCCCTAGAGGTCATTGTTATTCTTTTGAATTGCTGAGTTTCCCTTTAAGCTAAATGTATTCTGGGTAAGGAATGCCTCCCTGAGCTGAGAAGAAGCCTGCAGCCATTTTCTCTTTGGATTTGTCAGGAAAGGACATGCCGACTTACCTCTCTGTACATTCACCCCTGCCTAGTGTAATCCGGTGAGCAAAGCAAATTACATGTGTTAGTGATAGAATCCTAGATGGAAGAGTGTAGTAAATGCATTGTACATTGTACTTCTACACCTTTAGTGTCATCCCTGTCTTGTTTGTCTAGATAGGATTTCTATGTATTGCAGATGCAGTGACCTTTCACCTACATTCTCGTAAGAACTGCATCTCATGTACTGTTATGCTATGTTAACTCTGTATTAACACTGTACTGACTGTAATCATTTTCTTGTTATAGTTTTTACCCGTATAAAACAGTATCTTGGATATACCGTATTCTGTCTTCAACTGCATCTTGGATATTCCTATATTCACTGTATATTCCATGTATACTGCAATCAAGTTCACGTTACCAGCTAATAAATCAAGGCTATTGAACTCCACAGTCTGTTTATTTGAAATGTGAACTAGGGTTTAGCTGTATGCTAGAGATTCACAGCATTACGTAAAAGAAGGCAGAACACATGCTTTTTGTGTGAATTGGAAAGCCAGGTTAGGACTCTTCACTGGAGCAAAAAAAATTGGCCAACAAGAACATCTTTGTAACCGGGACTCAAGAACATTGTTGCATAAAGCTTAGTTGATCCCACCTAAAGTTCTCTTGCCACCACTCCACTGTAAGCTTGGACTGATGAAGCTGTTTGTGAAAGCGCTACTGAAAGAAGGAGAGATGTTTAAGTACCTGTGTACCAAGTTTCAGGGACTGTCAGAATCAAGTCTGAAGGAAGGTGTGATGCCCTGACAAAACCAGGTAGTTACAGATAGGCCCCCGCACAACACCTTTCCTCACTTAGGAAACACACAGCCGACCTGAAACCCTAGTCACCTAGGACCCTGAAGCCAGGACCGAAACCAGCGGCCTAGCTAATTAAATGATTGAGGGCAGGATTATAGGTCCTATCCCACCTAAAGTCCCTCAAAGAAGACAACAGCCCACTGATAGGGATAAGGCCACCGCCAGGGCCCTTAGATCCCACGGGCCAGCGCCTGCGGGCACGGCTCCTTAGGCCATATCCAGCCAGGAGCGGACTCCTGAGTTCCAGACCAGGCAGTCCACCATACACAAAAACAAGTGCAGAGTAAAGGACAGCGACCACCAGCCTGGGTGGGGGACCTGAATGCAACCGGCCGGGGCGGCAGGCCACCAGCACCTTTGGTTTACCGAAAGACTCGTGTGATTCATTTACTGTGAGTAACCAAACATCCCCCTGCTTGCTCAGGCGCGCCGGCCCTTGCCATCACCATACCCTGCACAAAGACACTGGGCCCCGGGGCAATCATCCCTACACACGGAGGGGTTAACATCCAGCTGCCACTACATCTCTCCCGGGTATCCCATAACGGCAGCGGTGGTGTCCCACCTCACCACACACCGTTGGTGGCGTCACAAACTTAATACGGCCTAGCCCATACATCTACATTCCTCCTTTTATTCGACATGTCCGCGAGACCCCCGGGTCGAGCCACTCTCTTAGAAGGTCTGGATCCGACCAACGGCGGCTGCTGGCACAGGGGCAGCACAAAAGCATTTTTGTGGGTTCGGATATTCAGAAACCCATGAATGAAGGATGACGTGTTTTAAACAATAATGAAAACTGTTGAAAAAAGGGCTTGGGACTCTTTGAAAGAAGCAATAAATACGTTTCTAGGTAACAACAAAGAATCAAAATTTAAGTCCATCGTGGAGAACATGCTGAAACGTTTCAAAGCCTTGGGTTGTCTAATGAATTTGAAGTTACATTTTTTACATTCCTATTTGGACTACTTGTCTGAAAACCTTGGTGCTGGTGGGAAGAACAAGAAGGTTTTCATCGGAATATCAAGGAGATGGAACGACGATACCAAAGTAAATGAAACGTGAACATGATTGCCGGATGCTTCACAGAGAAGATCCACAGGCCTTCTATAAGAGAAAAGGGGGATCTAGAGAAAAGGAAAAAGTGCAAGAATAAATTTCTAATAAAGTTGCAGAATGACTGTACAATAAATAAATGTATTTTATATATAAAATTGTGAATATTTTTGGTTACAATAAGTATTTTTCTTGTTCATGTCACTTGTATGTAACTTCACACATGGATTGTACAAAATCAATATTTGATGGTTAAAAAAAAATATTTATTTTTTTTTTTAAATCAGGACATTAGAAAACATAATAATCAGTCACTGGATTTGAAGTTTCATAAACCAAAATTTTACATAGCTGTGTAATTTGTCGGGCACCCACCGACAATAGAATAGCGCCAGATTTAGGAAGCTGGCTGAGGTCTGCAAAGTCTGTAGCCAGGTGACAAAATTGTCCAACCTGGGTTTCTTCCTTAAGTAGTCTCTGGTATGATGATATGGTATAATCCTGGCAGCCGGAGTCGAAATCCCTAGATTGCGGTTATGATCTCCAATCGGAATTGGAGCCCCTAGATTGAAGCCATGTAGCCAAGTGATCCTCTAGTTGAAGCCAAAGTCCCTAGACCGAGTCCACAAGGCATCCTGGT
The DNA here is from genome assembly GCF_048569485.1 of Anomaloglossus baeobatrachus. Taxonomy (NCBI): domain Eukaryota; kingdom Metazoa; phylum Chordata; class Amphibia; order Anura; family Aromobatidae; genus Anomaloglossus; species Anomaloglossus baeobatrachus. Next base: position 136,264 of record NW_027445162.1, on the reverse strand, counting down.
TCTGATCCCCTAGCCAGCTCCTAAGAGCTTAGACTAGATCATGCAACATCCATCAACAACCTGGTGACTCCAAGAAGTCCCCTTTTATAGCCATAACCTTCCCTTAGGATATACTGTGCCCTTATCAGATTGGTTGTACAAGGTTGCTTCTCTTATTGGATGAATTTCAAGCTGCATGGATAATGTTCATTTAAATGATGTGGATAGAAAGACTGAAGATATCTACATGTAGTCTGAAATCCATCATGAATCAATACTATTTTACACAGTCATAAGCAGCCCATGGGCATTCACCTGCATTCAAACCAATAACAGCTCATAGACCAGACAATCCATCTACCACTGGACCAAAGACAGGAAGTTAAATCCACTGCCTGCGGTAACCAACTTAATCCTATAGGCTACTCACACAACAAACCCAACAGAAAGGAAAAAAACATGGCTTCGATTATCCATCCAATGAAAACGCATAACCATTGTGAGCCATTGGACAATGCAATTGGACACTTGGTGACATGGTGCACGGCCCAATGAATCAAGTCTTTACTTCATATTCACGGTTTAAGCCCTTGGGTTCTAATGTGCCCAGAGTACATATCCAGAAAGATTCTCTTTCTTTGAGCTAAACACAAGTCAACAATACATTGTAAGCAGATTCTATTACCAGTCCCACACCATTTTGTGACGCATAATCACACAGTGATCCAATTAAGATTCCAAGTCATCGGACATGTCCAAGCCATACGCAGAGGAGGCAATAGAATTAGGAAGCTCAAAGAAAGGGAATCTTTCTGGATATATACTCTGGGCACATTGGAACCCAAAGGCTTAAACCATGAATATGAAGTACAGACTTGATTCATTGGGCCATGCATGGACATAATGGACATAATTCTAATAGGCAGGACAGGTAATAAGGAGCACAAGTTATATGCTAAAATGTGTTGTGTGACAAGACAGACACAGGAAAGGACATGATAACAGGTGTAGGGACCAACAAGGTGAGACAAGGGGTATCAGGATAGGGTCAAGTAGGTATGAATGTAGTAATGGGGCAGGCATAGAGAATTGTATGTGAATGTGAATTACAATAAATCACTAAGGAAAGGAATATGTGAGTGTGTGCCTAATGTAAACTAATATTGTACTGGCAAAATTATAGATGGAAAGGGAGAAGGGGAGGGGGGAGAGAGGAGGCTGTAATTGACTACAAGGGTATGAGTTATGAGTGATCATAGGGATAGTGTTACATAAGTGGAAATACCTATGGAGGACCGGATGTGTAAGCGCATACCTTATACAAACCTATAGAGTGCTGATGGGTGAGAGTGTGATGTTAGATATAAGACATCCTATAGTGAATAGTGAGCCGTAATCAAGTGCAACAGGGATATTTCACGTGACTATGGGAACCTGGAAGGTAAAGAAAGGGGAGAAAAAACTGTTAGACAAGGTAATCAGACATAATGTAACCAGTTGATCAGACATGATCACCTGGTTTGAGACCCCCTGCCTTACACTATATAGATATCATGTTCATTCCCCATCTATCTTGCTCAGGAGAGCATCTCCCTCCCCCGGCACCAAGAGCAGCTCATACTGAATTGTTACATTGACTAGTAACACTGCACACAGAAATGCACCTTAATATTCCACTGTTAACCCTTTCCTCCCAGCAGTAACACACAACTCCTCACCTTGATATCATGGTGATTTATGGTCAGAATGACTTCAATGCGATCAGTGATTTCTATTCTAGCTCTGCTCACATAGATTTTATATCCACACTCAACTATAGGCCGTTCTTCATATTTTGGGGGCTTTTAGTCAGATATACTAGTTTGTGCCTGTATAGTATTGGTGTAGATGGGAGTGTAGGGCATGGGTTACATGGCACTGTGGTGGAATACTGATGGGAGGTATTGGTGCTGTGTTTGATGCTTCTACTGGGTATTTTCCTACAAATACTGGAACAGCTCACTGCTTAGAATGATCCTTCCCAGCTCTATAATATATTATATATACCCCACAATGCAGGCTCACACACACATTTGTCTCAAGTGTGTTGTAGGGACACAGATACAGTCTTGGTCATGTGACTAAAGGCTACTTTACACACTGCGATATCGGTCCCGATATCGCTAGTGTGGGTACCCGCCCCCATCTGTTGCGCGACACGGGCAAATCGCTGCCCATGCCGCACAAACACCGACCAGACCCGTCACACATACTTACCTGCCCGGCGACGTCGCTGTGTCCGGCGAACCGCCTCCTTTCTAAGGGGGCGGTCCGTGCGGCGTCACAGCGACGTCACTGAGCGACCGCCCAATAGCAGCGGAGGGGCGGAGATGAGTGGCCGGAACATCCCGCCCACCTCCTTCCTTCCTCATAGCGGCTGGGAGGCAGGTAAGGAGAGGTTCCTAGTTTCTGCGGTGTCACACGGAGCGATGTGTGCTACCGCAGGAGTGACGAACTACATCGTTACTGCTGCAGTAACGATAATCGAGAATGGAGACCCATGTCACCGATGAGCGATTTTGCACGTTTTTGCAACGATGCAAAATCGCTCATCGGTATCACACGCAGCAACATCGCTAATGCGGCCGGATGTGCGTCACAAATTCCGTGACCCCAACGACTCCGCATTAGCGATGTCGCAGCGTGTAAAGCCCCCTTTAGTGGGAGTGGTGTACAGGGTCTTAGCAGTAAAGAGTATTCCATATTTCTGCCAGATACCCACAGAGATATTGAAATCTGAAAAAAGAGACTTCTGCTCATTGAAGGTAAGAACTGCTCACATAGCGTTCAACTCCACAGCAAACGAGTGCTCTAGCACTGGCATCTCAGCAGGGATATTCCCCTACTACACATGTGTGTCTAGGTCACTGTGACAGTTTACAGGACATAACTCAGGGCACCTAGACAGAAGGCAGAGGGACTACTTTCTATTTCTGGTGTAGAGCTTAGTACAATATATATATATTTATACTATTACATGGGACACATGTACCTTGTATTACCATTATTCGCTGTATATGAACCCCTTTTCTCCGGGCATTATTTGTCTATAGCATTTTTCACGAACCTGAGGCAACTGAGAACCCTTCAGTGAAGGAATTCCACTAACCCTCACAATACCTACCAGGGGCCTCCCTGCAGTAACTCAGGTAGTTGTACCCATTCTCTTTCCGCATTCTATGTGTTCTTCTTCTTTCTTCTTTTTTTTCTTTTTTCTTCTTTTTATTTCTATCATGTAGTTCAGGGGTTTATAGATATATGTCCTGCATCTCATATTTCCTTTAGTGGTGCTTCTTACCCATTCTCATATCATTTACCCTAGTATTTCATGATCCTGAGGCGACTGAGAACCCTTTAATAAAGGAATCCTTTTTCACCTGAATTGTCAAGTGATACTTACCAGTGACTATCACGTAATGTTACAGGTAGTTCCATTTTCTTCCTCTTCTTTCTCTCCTTTCTTCTTTGTCACACGGTCCATTGTGTTATAGCCCACGTGTCATGATAACACTTGTACCATCTTTTCATTTAGATTCCACCTACAATTATTTACCGATTCCAGTTCTGGAATAGGCTTTCATCATCTACTCACTAGAATTCTCAAGTTCATAAGGTACTGAGACATATACATGTTCACACCATTATAAAGAACAAAGTATAAACATTGAGGTTTTTCTCACACCCATGTTCCTGTGTTCTTTGATATGATATGTGTTCATTTCCTTCACTATATAGGATTGCAAGTTTTCCATTTGTACCTTAATGGCAATGACGCTATACAATTGAACACATATCATCCTGTTATCCATATAGGTGTGTATTTACCTGCTTGACTATTTTTGGTTGTTTGATCCAGAATGTTTCTCCAGATAGGTCATGTGGAAATTTTCTTTCCTCAGTACAAATGTTTTCACTATGGCTTTGGAAAATTTTTTTGTATGTGCATCATGGTCATTTGACCCATTGTACTCTCAAGTAGCAATATATTGTACTGTTATGTTGTACTATGTACTAATTACGTGTTTATATGGTTTTGTAACCCTTTATGATCTTAGATAACTTTATCCTTGATAAAGACCTAAAAACAAGTTCAAAACGTTGGATGAATTATCCTTTTGCACAAATAAAGAATTTTCAGCATTCTAAGAGTTCTTTTCTTACGTTATTGATCACTATAGTGTGCCAGAGCTATTTCTATTGAATTAACTCTTATTTTTTCTGAGCACCTGCTATATACACAGTGAGCCAGACATATTCAATTTTCATTCAGAAGGCAGAGGGAAGCCTTAGCAGCTGAGCCTATATCTTGGCTTGTGAGCATTAGAACAGGCCGGCGATTACAGGGTAACATGAAAAATGTCCAGCTTGCATTATGACTAGAACATGACAATATCCTTTTAAGTACTAACCTATGATGCGTTCCTAAGCAGTTGATGTTATATGTTCTACATTTCATTTTCTGCATACTTTACAAGTAGTAGAATTTGCTTTGATATAGGCAACTGGATTTTCACAATGAAAAGGCAAAGGATAACGCCCGAAAAAGACGCCATACATTATGTCAGTGCCATCACTGACAAACCTGGATTGACCATGAAATACATCAATCCCCTTAAAGGTGAGTTAAAACAAGTTTTAACTAAATTGCCTTAATATTGTCATGCATTAGAATGACTGTCTTAGGTAATGATAAATATTTTCTACAGGAAGAGGAGTGTTTGCTGAAACTGAAATCGAAAAAGGGAGTTTTGTTGCAGAATATCGAGGTGAGCTCACGTATGCACTTACGATGGTAGACAACTACTCGAGATTTATGGTTGTGGTACAAGTCAAAGATCTAATGGCCCATACTGCAGCGAAGGTCTTCCAAGCACACTTATGCAGACCTCATGGCTACTCAGAGAGAGTCCTCACAGATCAAGGCACTGCCTTTGAAGCGGAAATCTTCAAGGACTTCTGCAGCTTTTACCGATGCAGGAAGATGCGTACTACACCCTACCATGCTCAAACCAATGGTTATCAACCTGCTCAGGACTTTACCCCATATTCCAGATGTGGCCTTACAAGTGATTTATAGAGGGGTAACAATACGTTGGGATCATCGGATCTAATCTCCCTTTTTATACACCCTAAAATCTTGTTTGCGTTAGAATAAACAATAACATCATAAAGGTATAGCAGTACCGTTTCAAAGTTTCGGTGTCCCAAGCAGCATTCCATCAGCCTCTGGAAGGTTCCTGGCAAATTGCACAGCTCGAAGGGCATGCTTTTGAACTCGCAGAGACCCATCGGGGTGGCAAAGGCGGTCTTCTTCCGGTCTGCCTCAGCAACGGACACTTGCCAATAGTGACTAGTGAGATCAAGGGTAGAAAAATAATTTGCAGTTGTCAATGCAGCTAGCTATTCCTCAATACAGGGGAGTGATGCTGTCCTTCTTCTTTAACAGGACCAACGGAGCTGCCCAGAGGCTACAACTGTCACGGATAACCCCAGCCTCCTTCATGTTGCTCAACATGTCCTTGGTACACTGGTAATGTGCAGGTAGATTTGGCTTATATCTCTCTTTGATGGGTGGGTGTGCACTTGTGGGGATGTAGTGTTTGACCCCTTTTATTTTTCAAAAGTCTAGCGGATGTTTGCTGAAGACTTGCTCGTATTCTTGCACTAGCCTGTAGACCCCCTTCTTGTGATGTGAAGGTGTGGAGTCAGTGCCTACGTGTAATTCCTTACACCACTCCTCTGGCTGACTTGGTGAGCTGTCACTGAATGGGTGGGCTGAAGCAATGGTGGATGCTGCTGTTTGGATAGCATGTGTATCTACTGAGAACAGCTTATCAATGGTGGCAAATCGGAGCAGCTTAATCTTTTGCTCTCCGCAGTTCAACACTCTCATGGGCACTCTTCCCTTCCATATTAATGAATAAAACTATGATGTAAATAGCATATAGATACCCCACAAATGCAGATAAAAGTAGGTTATGGGAAAAGGGGGAAGAGAGAAACAGGAAAATAGTGGAATAAAGTATAACTTCCAGGTGGGAGAGGAAATGGCAGCACAGCCAGTGGAGGTGAAGCAAGGGGAGCCTGCAACTAAAGAGTTGAGAGCGTTATCACATGGTGACTGAGCCTGATTGTAACGGGAGCATAGAGGTGCCGATCCTGTCTTACCTGCGTTGGTGTAGAAGTGGGTGTCCTGTGGTGGAGTCAGCTATGTGCAGTGGTGGCCGTGGGTTCTTTTATGTGCGACCGTAGTAATAGCTGTGCCCACTTCCTGTATGGGAGTGGAATGCAGTGAGGCTAATGGAACGCACGCCTGCGCATTTGTGTTTAACGTCGCGCATGTGCAGAACGGAGAAAAGGCTGCGCTCACTTCCTAATGAAAGGGAGTGAGACGCAGCTGGGAAGGGAAGGGAAAAGATTAGGGTTTGGGGATGATGAAAGGGCTTTCTACGGGCAAGGATGGCAAAGGGTGGCAGTGACGGAAAGTCAGGCAGATGGTCCTGTCCTGTCCTGTCCGTCCGTCTTTTTGTATCATGAATTGGAAAGACTGCAAGGGGGAGGGGAGGTGCTTGTGCCCAAAAGGAGGAGTTATTCAGATTCATTGCAGTGGGCGGCGGCTGCAAAAAGTACCATTCTCCTTGTTTTTGCTCTGCAAAACAGCCTTTTCAAGGGTTTGGCTTGGGTGACAAAATGTCTTCTGTAGGCGTGGGTTTGTCTCCCTCTCCCTAAGATGTGTCCGGTATAGGCCAGGGTGCCACTCAAGGCCGTAACCAATTCGGGTTATAGCTTCTCGGCCTTTTGGCTAAGATCAAGTGTAGTTTCGGAGGACGCTACCTTGGTCGGTACTGGAAGGTGCCTGGGATTGCACGTCTGCCGGCCTTGAGGGAGTGTGTGCGCCTTCTGGTGACACATAGCCCTCTTGTGCCTGGACGGTTCCCAGGCAACGGGAGGCGATCACCTTTGTTATTTTGAAGTCCTACTGATAAACAGAAAAAAAAAAAATTAAATCTTTTCTTATCAGTTTAATATCTGATACGTCCCCTCTCTAGGGACCATATATTAAATGGATTTTTAGAACAAGGAGATGGAAAAAATCTTGCTCTGTCCACTCCACGCATTGACCTGGTATTGCAGTACCTCCAGGACCGGTGCACCCCTTCTTAACCGAGTTTCCAAAAGCAGAACTCAATTCACCTGATTCAAATGAGCCTCATTAGTGAATTGAAAGAAAGCAAAAACTTTATATGCACCTCAATTTGGCCAATTCACTTTTCACACTTTCACCCTTTTTTTTTATCTTTCACACCTTTTACTTGCTTTATTGATGCAAAAGCTGTGCCAAATAGCAAACTCATCTCCACTCAACTTGACCAACTCTGCTATGTCCCGTGCAGTATCTTATTCTCAGTCTTATCTAGATCATTTGCAATTGAATAGAATAGATCCCTTTTGGACACATTGGATTCAGCTGCTGCAGTGACTGCAGGTGTTAGAAGATGCAGACTTGGCATCAGGTGCTGTCTATCAGATTCCACTCCAATTAAAGCTTCCATTGTTTTTCGGTGTTTTCTTTGAGCAATGTCTTTAGTGATCTGTTGGCTCCCTCTCCTGGAGGAAGAGTTTGCTTGCTCTTGGACTTTCAAAAAGAGAGGTCATGATAGACATTTAGCTTCTGAGCCCAATTGGGGACAGTCATGGGTGATGAATGTTTTGCAACCTGCTGCGAAGCCTGATACCGCAATATAAGGAACGTCAAATACTAAGAATGGGCGGCCTATGAAAGAATTAGTACTTTCATTAAGCATACTTAAACGGCTAATTGGGAATAGACAAACTGTAAAAAGCCCTCTGAGAAAGCCCCTCTCTATCCTTTGTCAGTAAGCTTTTCTGTAGTCTGCCTGTTGATGTATTTTCCGTTTGAACAGTGCACAACATGAAGTGACGGAACACTGGCTTGTCACAATGTCCCCCGCTGACATCACAATAGCGCTGCTGCCTAGAAAGCCAGCTGCGCAGCAGAAGTTGCTCTTTGGGTGGGATGGTGGGCTAATGTATCTATTCCTGCTTGGTGAGAGTTTGACATGATCTAGAGCAACGAGTTCCAGCGGCTAGCGGTTGATTATTGGCTGTAATGGGGCTTTCTGGCTGGTGCTAGCCTTTCTTCTTAGCACACAGGAACCACAATCCCTACACCATGCTTCGATGGATTCTCTCATCCCAGCCCAGTAAAACTACATATTTCACACAGTTATAGGCAGCCCATGGGCATTCACCTGGATTAAAACCCATAACAGCTCATAGACCAAACAATCAATCTACCACTGGACCAAAGACAGGAAGCTAAATCCACTGCCTGCGGTAACTAACTTAATCCTATAGGCTACTCACACAACAAACCCAAGAGAAAGGAAAAAAACATGGCTTCGATTATCCATCCAATGAAAACGCATAACCATTGTGAGCCATTGGACAATGCAATTGCACACATGGTGACATGGTGCACGGCCCAATGAATCAAGTCTGTACTTCATATTCACGGTTTAAGCCCTTGGGTTTTAATGTGTCCAGAGTACATATCCAGAAAGATTCCCTTTTTTTGTGCTAAGCACAAGTCAACAATACATTGTAAGCAGATTCTATTACCAGTCCCACACCATTTTGTGACGCATAATCACACAGTGGCCCAATTAAGATTCCAAGTCATCGAACATGTCCCAGCCATACGCAGAGGAGGCAATAGAATTAGGAAGCTCAAAGAAAGGGAATCTTTCTGGATATATACTCTGGGCACGTTGGAACCCAAGGGCTTAAACCATGAATATGAAGAACCGACTTGATTCATTGGGCCGTGCACATTTTTTCTAACGCCCGGATCTTTTTCGTGTTCACACTATATATGGTTCCACTATGTATGGAGTTCCATTCTTCTTTGTTTTTTATTTGTCATGTTTGTCATGTCTGATCAACTGGTTACATTATGTCTGATTACCTTGTCTAACAGTTTTTTCTCCCCTTTCTTTACCTTCCATGTTCCCATAGTCACGTGAAATATCCCTGTTGCACTTGATTACGGCTCACTATTCACTATAGGATGTCTTATATCTAACATCACACTCTCACCCATCAGCACTCTATAGGTTTGTATAAGGTATGCGCTTACACATCCGGTCCTCCATAGGTATTTCCACTTATGTAACACTATCCCTATGATCACTCATAACTCATACCCTTGTAGTCAATTACAGCCTCCTCTCTCCCCCCCTCCCCTTCTCCCTTTCCATCTATAATTTTGCCATATATACTAGCAAACACTCAGTGTACCTAGTGGCATCCTATTCGTGGCTATTGGACCTTGCTATAGTCCCACTAGTGCCAAGACATTTGCAGAGCGCATCTGCCTGCGTTGCACACTCCAACTAATTATAAGTAAGCCATTATACTAGCAAACACTCAGTGTACCTAGTGGCATCCTATTCGTGGCTATTGGACCTTGCTATAGTCCCACTAGTGCAAAGACATTTGCAGAGCACGTCTGCCTGCATTGCACACTCCAACTTTTTTAAACTAAGCAATTTTACTAGCAAACACTCAGTGTACCTAGTGGCATCCTATACGTGGCTATTGGACTTTGCTATAGTCCCACTAGTGCCAAGACATTTGCAGAGCGCATCTGCCTGCGTTGCACACTCCAACTAATTTTAACTTAGCCATTATACTAGCAAACACTCAGTGTACCTAGTGGCATCCTATACGTGGCTATTGGACTTTGCTATAGTCCCACTAGTGCCAAGACATTTGCAGAGCGCATCTGCCTGCGTTGCACACTCCAACTAATTATAAGTAAGCCATTATACTAGCAAACACTCAGTGTACCTAGTGGCATCCTATACGTGGCTATTGGACCTTGCTATAGTCCCACTAGTGCCAAGACATTTGCAGAGCGCATCTGCCTGCGTTGCACACTCCAACTAATTATAAGTAAGCCATTATACTAGCAAACACTCAGTGTACCTAGTGGCATCCTATACGTGGCTATTGGACTTTGCTATAGTCCCACTAGTGCCAAGACATTTGCAGAGCGCATCTGCCTGCGTTGCACACTCCAACTAATTATAAGTAAGCCATTATACTAGCAAACACTCAGTGTACCTAGTGGCATCCTATACGTGGCTATTGGACCTTGCTATAGTCCCACTAGTGCCAAGACATTTGCAGAGCGCATCTGCCTGCGTTGCACACTCCAACTAATTATAAGTAAGCCATTATACTAGCAAATACTCAGTGTACCTAGTGGCATCCTATCTGTGGCTATTGGACTTTGCTATAGTCCCACTAGTGCCAAGACATTTGCAGAGCGCATCTGCCTGCGTTGCACACTCCAACTAATTATAAGTAAGCCATTATACTAGCAAACACTCAGTGTACCTAGTGGCATCCTATACGTGGCTATTGGACTTTGCTATAGTCCCACTAGTGCCAAGACATTTGCAGAGCGCATCTGCCTGCGTTGCACACTCCAACTAATTATAAGTAAGCCATTATACTAGCAAACACTCAGTGTACCTAGTGGCATCCTATACGTGGCTATTGGACTTTGCTATAGTCCCACTAGTGCCAAGACATTTGCAGAGCGCATCTGCCTGCGTTGCACACTCCAACTAATTTTAACTTAGCCATTATACTAGCAAACACTCAGTGTACCTAGTGGCATCCTATACGTGGCTATTGGACTTTGCTATAGTCCCACTAGTGCCAAGACATTTGCAGAGCGCATCTGCCTGCGTTGCACACTCCAACTAATTATAAGTAAGCCATTATACTAGCAAACACTCAGTGTACCTAGTGGCATCCTATACGTGGCTATTGGACTTTGCTATAGTCCCACTAGTGCCAAGACATTTGCAGAGCGCATCTGCCTGCGTTGCACACTCCAACTAATTTTAACTTAGCCATTATACTAGCAAACACTCAGTGTACCTAGTGGCATCCTATACGTGGCTATTGGACTTTGCTATAGTCCCACTAGTGCCAAGACATTTGCAGAGCGCATCTGCCTGCGTTGCACACTCCAACTCATTATAACTAAGTTGCATTGTCAGGGATATTTATTCTTTATTATTCTGCTGTTAATAAAGCTAGACCACCACTGCAATCTTCACCACCTCTCAATTTTTACTACCACATTTTCAGTCCACAATCTTGTCGCAATCAACATGAGTGGCAAAATGACAGATGCTGGTGGAAAGGGGAAGAGGCGTGGTGGAAAAGGCAAAAAAGGTTTTGTCTGTGGGGAAAGTGGCAAAGCTCCATTATCATCTGCTGAAGATAGACCATCTACCAGCAAAAGTAAGATGTCTACTACTTACCGTGGACAATCCGATGTGCTCCCTTTTTTACGGACACGAACAACAGGAAGAAAGGTAGATGATGGGCAAAAAAGGAAAATGCTTGAATGGATCTCAAGTGGTCCAACAAGTGCCCTCTCAGCCACTTCAAGTACCGCATCCAAAAAACACCAGTCCTCTGAGTTGTCATCCCAATCACACTTGATTTCTCCCAGCTCTGAAGTCTCCATCAGCCCTGCACAGTATGGTGGAACTGAGATGGCTGAGTCTGCAGAGCTGTTCAGTCACACTATAGCCTGGGAATCAGAGGTCTGCTCCCAAGCTACAGTGAGTACAGAACAGGAAATGGTCTGCAGTGATGCCCAGAACCTTTGTGACTCTGATTCAGGCCGTGAGGACCAAGTTTCTGAGCATAATGTTGACCCTTTGTCACAAACTGTAACACCTGTGGTTATAGACAATGAGGAACATACTGATGAAGATGAGACGCAGATACCCGATTGGGATGACAACTTAAATATTCGGTCAGGGCAAGAAGAGGCTCGGTCTGAGGGGGAGGGGAGTGCAAACACAACAATTGATGATGAAGTTCTAGATCCCACCTACTGTCAACCCCCAGTCAGGCACTCGAGGAGGTCAACAGAGGCGGTGGAGGAGGATGCAACCGACGACGAAGTTACCTTGCGCCTTCCTGGACAGAGTCGGAGCACTGGTAGCACGTCTACAACTGCATCCTCAGCCACCACTCTGCCTATGAGCATTATTCGGGGTGGATCAACAGGTCGCATGGCCTCTAAGCCTTGCCTAGCCTGGTCCTTTTTTGACATAGAAAAAGATCGCCCAAATCATGTGATATGTAAAATTTGTCATGATTCTCTTAGTAGAGGTCAAAACCTCAGCAGTTTGACAACTTCTTCCATGAATCGTCACATGAATAAATATCATAGGTCCCGGTGGGAAGCTCACTGTGCTGCAATGCTGCAAGAGCGAACCATCCACCGCCCGCCCCTTCCAGTGCATCCGCGCGCTCTTCATCTTCTAGGACTGTGGGGACAGCTGTCACACCTGTTTTTCCACGCCAAACTTCCACCACTGTAACCGCAACAGGCAGTTTGCTTGTAAGGTCGTCAGTTGGTTTGGAAGGGGAAACAAGTGAGTGTGTACAGCTCTCTCAGACATCGATAGCACCAACGTTGGATGAAGGCAACATCATGTCTCCGCCTGCACTTTCCTCACAAACCTGCATTTTTCCAGGGACACCCTACTCAACACCGTCTACACACAGCAGCCAGATCTCTGTCCCTCAGATGTGGTCAAATAAAAGGCCACTTCCTCCGACCCATGACAAAGCTAAGAGGTTGACTCTATCCCTCTGTAAGCTGTTGGCTACCGAAATGCTGCCTTTCCGCCTAGTGGACACACAGGATTTTAGAGACCTTATGTCTGTCGCTGTGCCCCAGTACCAGATGCCTAGTCGCCACTACTTCTCTAAGAAAGGTGTGCCCGTGCTACACCAGCATGTCGCACACAACATCACCGCTTCCTTGAGAAACTCTGTGTGTGAACGGGTGCATTTCACCACCGATACTTGGACCAGTAAGCATGGACAGGGACGTTACATGTCGCTGACTGGGCACTGGGTAACTATGGTGATAGATGGTGAAGGGTCTGCTGCACAAGTCTTGCCGTCCCCACGACTTGTGTGTCAATCCTCTGTCTGTCCAAGTTCCGCCACAGCTTCTGCATCCTCCACCTCATCTGGGTCCTCCACCTCCGCCCCAAGCCTGCCTGGTCAGGCCACCAGCGTTCTCACTGCGCAGAAGGAATCACGCACGCCTCATTACTATGCTGGCAGCAGAGCGTAACGGCATCAGGCGGTCTTTAGCTTGACATGTCTTGGGAATAAGAGTCACACAGCTGAGGAGTTGTGGTCAGCTCTGCGGTCCGAGTTTAATAAATGGTTGTCTCCACTCAACCTGCAGCCTGGTAAGGCCGTGTGCGACAATGCTGCAAACCTGGGTGCGGCACTTCGCCTGGGCATTGTGACACACGTACCTTGTATGGCTCACGTGTTGAACCTTGTCGTCCAGCAATTTTTAACACACTATCCCGGCCTAGATGGCCTTCTGAACAGGGCACGAAAACTGTCAGCTCACTTCCGCCGTTCAAGCGCCGCAGCAGAGCGACTTGCATCGCTCCAGAAGTCTTTCGGCCTGCCGGTTCATCGCCTGAAATGCGATGTGGCGACACGCTGGAATTCAACTCTCCACATGTTACAGCGACTGTGGCAGCACCGCAGAGCCCTGGTGCAATACGTCATGACGTATAGCCTGGGCCAACGAGATGCAGAGGTGGGGCAGATCACCCTGATGGAGTGGTCTCAGATCAAGGACCTATGCACCCTTCTGCACAGTTTCGACATGGCGACGAATATGTTTAGCTCTGACAATGCCATTATCAGCATGACGATTCCAGTCATTTACATGCTGGAGCACACGCTAAACACTATTCGGAGTCAGGGGGTGGGACAACATGAAGGGGAGGAACTACAGGAGGATTCATATGCGCAAGGGACAACAACATCACCAAGGTCCAGACGTTCATCATCACCAACGCAGCAGGCATGGGACCATGGGGAACAGGGATCGACAAGGGCGCATAGTAGCAGGCGAAATGTTGAGCAAGGTGCAGGAGAACATGAAGAAATGGAGGACGAACTGTCCATGGACATGGAAGACTCAGCGGATGAGGGAGACCTTGGTCAAATTTCAGTTGAAAGAGGTTGGGGGGAGATGTCAGAGGAAGAAAGAACGGGTAGCACCTCTATGCCACAAACACAGCGTGGACTTGGTCCGCATGGCTGCGCAAGACACATGAGTGCCTTTTTGTTGCACTACCTCCAACATGACAGTCGTATTGTCAAAATTAGAAGTGATGATGACTACTGGATTGCCACACTATTAGATCCCCGGTACAAGTCCAAATTTTGTGACATAATTCCAGCCATAGAAAGGGACGCACGTATGCAGGAGTATCAGCAGAAGCTGTTACTCGATCTTAGCTCGGCTTTTCCACCAAACAACCGTGCAGGTGCAGGGAGGGAATCTCCCAGTTGTAACTTGACAAACATGGGACGGTCTCGTCATCTTCAACAGTCTACCCGTACCAGTAGGACCGTATCTGGTGCCGGTAACAGCAATTTTATGGAATCTTTTCATAATTTTTTTAGACCCTCTTTTGCAAGGCCACCAGAGACAACAAGTCTGACACATACTCAACGGCTGGAGAGGATGATACAGGAGTATCTCCAAATGAACATCGATGCCATGACTGTGCAACTGGAGCCTTGCTCCTTTTGGGCTTCAAACCTAGAAAAATGGCCAGAGCTCTCCAGTTACGCCTTGGAGATTTTGTCGTGTCCAGCTGCCAGCGTTGTCTCTGAACGTGTATTCAGTGCTGCTGCACTTTCCCCACAGACAAAACCTTTTTTGCCTTTTCCACCACGCCTCTTCCCCTTTCCACCAGCATCTGTCATTTTGCCACTCATGTTGATTGCGACAAGATTGTGGACTGAAAATGTGGTAGTAAAAATTGAGAGGTGGTGAAGATTGCAGTGGTGGTCTAGCTTTATTAACAGCAGAATAATAAAGAATAAATATCCCTGACAATGCAAATTAGTTATAATGAGTTGGAGTGTGCAACGCAGGCAGATGCGCTCTGCAAATGTCTTGGCACTAGTGGGACTATAGCAAAGTCCAATAGCCACGTATAGGATGCCACTAGGTACACTGAGTGTTTGCTAGTATAATGGCTATGTTAAAATTAGTTGGAGTGTGCAACGCAGGCAGATGCGCTCTGCAAATGTCTTGGCACTAGTGGGACTATAGCAAAGTCCAATAGCCACGTATAGGATGCCACTAGGTACACTGAGTGTTTGCTAGTATAATGGCTTACTTATAATTAGTTGGAGTGTGCAACGCAGGCAGATGCGCTCTGCAAATGTCTTGGCACTAGTGGGACTATAGCAAAGTCCAATAGCCACGTATAGGATGCCACTAGGTACACTGAGTGTTTGCTAGTATAATGGCTAAGTTAAAATTAGTTGGAGTGTGCAACGCAGGCAGATGCGCTCTGCAAATGTCTTGGCACTAGTGGGACTATAGCAAAGTCCAATAGCCACGTATAGGATGCCACTAGGTACACTGAGTGTTTGCTAGTATAATGGCTTACTTATAATTAGTTGGAGTGTGCAACGCAGGCAGATGCGCTCTGCAAATGTCTTGGCACTAGTGGGACTATAGCAAAGTCCAATAGCCACGTATAGGATGCCACTAGGTACACTGAGTGTTTGCTAGTATAATGGCTTACTTATAATTAGTTGGAGTGTGCAACGCAGGCAGATGCGCTCTGCAAATGTCTTGGCACTAGTGGGACTATAGCAAAGTCCAATAGCCACAGATAGGATGCCACTAGGTACACTGAGTGTTTGCTAGTATAATGGCTTACTTATAATTAGTTGGAGTGTGCAACGCAGGCAGATGCGCTCTGCAAATGTCTTGGCACTAGTGGGACTATAGCAAGGTCCAATAGCCACGTATAGGATGCCACTAGGTACACTGAGTGTTTGCTAGTATAATGGCTTACTTATAATTAGTTGGAGTGTGCAACGCAGGCAGATGCGCTCTGCAAATGTCTTGGCACTAGTGGGACTATAGCAAAGTCCAATAGCCACGTATAGGATGCCACTAGGTACACTGAGTGTTTGCTAGTATAATGGCTTACTTATAATTAGTTGGAGTGTGCAACGCAGGCAGATGCGCTCTGCAAATGTCTTGGCACTAGTGGGACTATAGCAAGGTCCAATAGCCACGTATTGGATGCCACTAGGTACACTGAGTGTTTGCTAGTATAATGGCTTACTTATAATTAGTTGGAGTGTGCAACGCAGGCAGATGCGCTCTGCAAATGTCTTGGCACTAGTGGGACTATAGCAAAGTCCAATAGCCACGTATAGGATGCCACTAGGTACACTGAGTGTTTGCTAGTATAATTGCTTAGTTTAAAAAAGTTGGAGTGTGCAATGCAGGCAGACGTGCTCTGCAAATGTCTTTTTACTAGTGGGACTATAGCAAAGTCCAATAGCCACGTATAGGATGCCACTAGGTACACTGAGTGTTTGCTAGCATAATGGCTTACTTATAATTAGTTGGAGTGTGCAACGCAGGCAGATGCGCTCTGCAAATGTCTTGGCACTAGTGGGACTATAGCAAGGTCCAATAGCCACGTATAGGATGCTACTAGGTACACTGAGTGTTTGCTAGTATAATGGCTTACTTATAATTAGTTGGAGTGTGCAACGCAGGCAGATGCGCTCTGCAAATGTCTTGGCACTAGTGGGACTATAGCAAAGTCCAATAGCTACAGATAGGATGCCACTAGGTACACTGAGTGTTTGCTAGTATAATGGACCTGACATTACCTCTCTACTAACCAGAATCCCACAATGTCTGTCTGCTATTTCATCCTTCTTCTCTGTGCGATTCCTAAAACTTAACATGGACAAAACAGAATTCATTGTCTTTCCTCCTCCTCACTCATCTCCTCCAACAAGCCTTTCCATCAAACTCGATGGTTGCTTACTCTCCCCAGTCTCACAAGCTCGTTGCCTTGGAGTGACCCTCGACTCTGCTCTATCCTTCAAGCCACACATCCAAGCCCTCTTCACCTCATGCCGATTACAACTCAAAAACATCTCCCGGATCCGTGCTTTCCTTAACCAAGAATCAGCAAAAACATTAGTGCATGCCCTCATCATCTCCCGCCTCGACTACTGCAACCTCCTGCTCTCTGGCCTCCCTTCCAACACTCTTGCACCCCTCCAATCTATCCTAAACTCTGCGGCCCCGCTTAATCCACCTCTCCCCTCGCTACTCCCCAGCCTCGCCACTCTGCCAATCCCTTCACTGGCTTCCCATCACCCAACGACTCCAGTTCAAAACACTAACTATGACATACAAAGCCATGCACAACCTGTCTCCTCCCTACATCTGTGACCTAGTCTCCCGGTACCTACCTGCACGCAACCTCAGATCCTCACAAGATCTCCTTCTCTGCTCCTCCCTTATCTCCTCTTCCCACAATCGCGTACAAGATTTCTCCCGTGCATCCCCCATACTTTGGAATGCTCTACCTCAGCACATCAGACTCTCCCCTACCGTGGAAAGCTTCAAGAGGAACCTCAAGACCCACCTCTTCCAACAAGCCTATAACCTACAACAGCCCTCAGTCCAGTAGACCACTGCGCAACCAGCTCTGTCCTCACCTATTGTACCATCACCCATTCCCTGTAGACTGTAAGCCCTCGCGGGCAGGGTCCTCTCTCCTCCTGTACCAGTCTGTTATGTACTGTTAATGATTGTTGTACGTATACCCTTTCACTTGTAAAGCGCCATGGAATAAATGGCGCTATAATAATAAATAATAATAATAATAATAATAATGGCTTACTTATAATTAGTTGGAGTGTGCAACGCAGGCAGATGCGCTTTGCAAATGTCTTGGCACTAGTGGGACTATAGCAAGGTCCAATAGCCACGTATAGGATGCCACTAGGTACACTGAGTGTTTGCTAGTATAATGGCTTACTTATAATTAGTTGGAGTGTGCAACGCAGGCAGATGCGCTCTGCAAATGTCTTGGCACTAGTGGGACTATAGCAAGGTCCAATAGCCACGTATAGGATGCCACTAGGTACACTGAGTGTTTGCTAGTATAATGGCTTACTTATAATTAGTTGGAGTGTGCAACGCAGGCAGATGCGCTCTGCAAATGTCTTGGCACTAGTGGGACTATAGCAAAGTCCAATAGCCACAGATAGGATGCCACTAGGTACACTGAGTGTTTGCTAGTATAATGGCTTACTTATAATTAGTTGGAGTGTGCAACGCAGGCAGATGCGCTCTGCAAATGTCTTGGCACTAGTGGGACTATAGCAAAGTCCAATAGCCACGTATAGGATGCCACTAGGTACACTGAGTGTTTGCTAGTAAAATTGCTTAGTTTAAAAAAGTTGGAGTGTGCAATGCAGGCAGACGTGCTCTGCAAATGTCTTTGCACTAGTGGGACTATAGCAAAGTCCAATAGCCACGTATAGGATGCCACTAGGTACACTGAGTGTTTGCTAGTATAATGGCTAAGTTAAAATTAGTTGGAGTGTGCAACGCAGGCAGATGCGCTCTGCAAATGTCTTGGCACTAGTGGGACTATAGCAAAGTCCAATAGCCACGTATAGGATGCCACTAGGTACACTGAGTGTTTGCTAGTATAATGGCTTACTTATAATTAGTTGGAGTGTGCAACGCAGGCAGATGCGCTCTGCAAATGTCTTGGCACTAGTGGGACTATAGCAAAGTCCAATAGCCACGTATAGGATGCCACTAGGTACACTGAGTGTTTGCTAGTATAATGGCTAAGTTAAAATTAGTTGGAGTGTGCAACGCAGGCAGATGCGCTCTGCAAATGTCTTGGCACTAGTGGGACTATAGCAAAGTCCAATAGCCACGTATAGGATGCCACTAGGTACACTGAGTGTTTGCTAGTATAATGGCTTACTTATAATTAGTTGGAGTGTGCAACGCAGGCAGATGCGCTCTGCAAATGTCTTGGCACTAGTGGGACTATAGCAAAGTCCAATAGCCACGTATAGGATGCCACTAGGTACACTGAGTGTTTGCTAGTATAATGGCTTACTTATAATTAGTTGGAGTGTGCAACGCAGGCAGATGCGCTCTGCAAATGTCTTGGCACTAGTGGGACTATAGCAAAGTCCAATAGCCACAGATAGGATGCCACTAGGTACACTGAGTGTTTGCTAGTATAATGGCTTACTTATAATTAGTTGGAGTGTGCAACGCAGGCAGATGCGCTCTGCAAATGTCTTGGCACTAGTGGGACTATAGCAAGGTCCAATAGCCACGTATAGGATGCCACTAGGTACACTGAGTGTTTGCTAGTATAATGGCTTACTTATAATTAGTTGGAGTGTGCAACGCAGGCAGATGCGCTCTGCAAATGTCTTGGCACTAGTGGGACTATAGCAAAGTCCAATAGCCACGTATAGGATGCCACTAGGTACACTGAGTGTTTGCTAGTATAATGGCTTACTTATAATTAGATGGAGTGTGCAACGCAGGCAGATGCGCTCTGCAAATGTCTTGGCACTAGTGGGACTATAGCAAGGTCCAATAGCCACGTATAGGATGCCACTAGGTACACTGAGTGTTTGCTAGTATAATGGCTTACTTATAATTAGTTGGAGTGTGCAACGCAGGCAGATGCGCTCTGCAAATGTCTTGGCACTAGTGGGACTATAGCAAAGTCCAATAGCCACGTATAGGATGCCACTAGGTACACTGAGTGTTTGCTAGTAAAATTGCTTAGTTTAAAAAAGTTGGAGTGTGCAATGCAGGCAGACGTGCTCTGCAAATGTCTTTGCACTAGTGGGACTATAGCAAAGTCCAATAGCCACGTATAGGATGCCACTAGGTACACTGAGTGTTTGCTAGTATAATGGCTAAGTTAAAATTAGTTGGAGTGTGCAACGCAGGCAGATGCGCTCTGCAAATGTCTTGGCACTAGTGGGACTATAGCAAAGTCCAATAGCCACGTATAGGATGCCACTAGGTACACTGAGTGTTTGCTAGTATAATGGCTTACTTATAATTAGTTGGAGTGTGCAACGCAGGCAGATGCGCTCTGCAAATGTCTTGGCACTAGTGGGACTATAGCAAAGTCCAATAGCCACGTATAGGATGCCACTAGGTACACTGAGTGTTTGCTAGTATAATGGCTAAGTTAAAATTAGTTGGAGTGTGCAACGCAGGCAGATGCGCTCTGCAAATGTCTTGGCACTAGTGGGACTATAGCAAAGTCCAATAGCCACGTATAGGATGCCACTAGGTACACTGAGTGTTTGCTAGTATAATGGCTTACTTATAATTAGTTGGAGTGTGCAACGCAGGCAGATGCGCTCTGCAAATGTCTTGGCACTAGTGGGACTATAGCAAAGTCCAATAGCCACGTATAGGATGCCACTAGGTACACTGAGTGTTTGCTAGTATAATGGCTTACTTATAATTAGTTGGAGTGTGCAACGCAGGCAGATGTGCTCTGCAAATGTCTTGGCACTAGTGGGACTATAGCAAAGTCCAATAGCCACAGATAGGATGCCACTAGGTACACTGAGTGTTTGCTAGTATAATGGCTTACTTATAATTAGTTGGAGTGTGCAACGCAGGCAGATGCGCTCTGCAAATGTCTTGGCACTAGTGGGACTATAGCAAGGTCCAATAGCCACGTATAGGATGCCACTAGGTACACTGAGTGTTTGCTAGTATAATGGCTTACTTATAATTAGTTGGAGTGTGCAACGCAGGCAGATGCGCTCTGCAAATGTCTTGGCACTAGTGGGACTATAGCAAAGTCCAATAGCCACGTATAGGATGCCACTAGGTACACTGAGTGTTTGCTAGTATAATGGCTTACTTATAATTAGTTGGAGTGTGCAACGCAGGCAGATGCGCTCTGCAAATGTCTTGGCACTAGTGGGACTATAGCAAGGTCCAATAGCCACGTATAGGATGCCACTAGGTACACTGAGTGTTTGCTAGTATAATGGCTTACTTATAATTAGTTGGAGTGTGCAACGCAGGCAGATGCGCTCTGCAAATGTCTTGGCACTAGTGGGACTATAGCAAAGTCCAATAGCCACGTATAGGATGCCATTAGGTACACTGAGTGTTTGCTAGTATAATGGTTAAGTTAAAATTAGTTGGAGTGTGCAACGCAGGCAGATGCGCTCTGCAAATGTCTTGGCACTAGTGGGACTATAGCAAAGTCCAATAGCCACGTATAGGATGCCACTAGGTACACTGAGTGTTTGCTAGTAAAATTGCTTAGTTTAAAAAAGTTGGAGTGTGCAATGCAGGCAGACGTGCTCTGCAAATGTCTTTGCACTAGTGGGACTATAGCAAAGTCCAATAGCCACGTATAGGATGCCACTAGGTACACTGAGTGTTTGCTAGTATAATGGCTTACTTATAATTAGTTGGAGTGTGCAACGCAGGCAGATGCGCTCTGCAAATGTCTTGGCACTAGTGGGACTATAGCAAAGTCCAATAGCCACGTATAGGATGCCACTAGGTACACTGAGTGTTTGCTAGTATAATGGCTAAGTTAAAATTAGTTGGAGTGTGCAACGCAGGCAGATGCGCTCTGCAAATGTCTTGGCACTAGTGGGACTATAGCAAAGTCCAATAGCCACGTATAGGATGCCACTAGGTACACTGAGTGTTTGCTAGTATAATGGCTTACTTATAATTAGTTGGAGTGTGCAACGCAGGCAGATGCGCTCTGCAAATGTCTTGGCACTAGTGGGACTATAGCAAAGTCCAATAGCCACGTATAGGATGCCACTAGGTACACTGAGTGTTTGCTAGTATAATGGCTTACTTATAATTAGTTGGAGTGTGCAACGCAGGCAGATGCGCTCTGCAAATGTCTTGGCACTAGTGGGACTATAGCAAAGTCCAATAGCCACAGATAGGATGCCACTAGGTACCCTGAGTGTTTGCTAGTATAATGGCTTACTTATAATTAGTTGGAGTGTGCAACGCAGGCAGATGCGCTCTGCAAATGTCTTGGCACTAGTGGGACTATAGCAAGGTCCAATAGCCACGTATAGGATGCCACTAGGTACACTGAGTGTTTGCTAGTATAATGGCTTACTTATAATTAGTTGGAGTGTGCAACGCAGGCAGATGCGCTCTGCAAATGTCTTGGCACTAGTGGGACTATAGCAAAGTCCAATAGCCACGTATAGGATGCCACTAGGTACACTGAGTGTTTGCTAGTATAATGGCTTACTTATAATTAGTTGGAGTGTGCAACGCAGGCAGATGCGCTCTGCAAATGTCTTGGCACTAGTGGGACTATAGCAAGGTCCAATAGCCACGTATAGGATGCCACTAGGTACACTGAGTGTTTGCTAGTATAATGGCTTACTTATAATTAGTTGGAGTGTGAAACGCAGGCAGATGCGCTCTGCAAATGTCTTGGCACTAGTGGGACTATAGCAAAGTCCAATAGCCACGTATAGGATGCCACTAGGTACACTGAGTGTTTTCTAGTATAATGGTTAAGTTAAAATTAGTTGGAGTGTGCAACGCAGGCAGATGCGCTCTGCAAATGTCTTGGCACTAGTGGGACTATAGCAAAGTCCAATAGCCACGTATAGGATGCCACTAGGTACACTGAGTGTTTGCTAGTAAAATTGCTTAGTTTAAAAAAGTTGGAGTGTGCAATGCAGGCAGACGTGCTCTGCAAATGTCTTTGCACTAGTGGGACTATAGCAAAGTCCAATAGCCACGTATAGGATGCCACTAGGTACACTGAGTGTTTGCTAGTATAATGGCTTACTTATAATTAGTTGGAGTGTGCAACGCAGGCAGATGCGCTCTGCAAATGTCTTGGCACTAGTGGGACTATAGCAAGGTCCAATAGCCACGTATAGGATGCCACTAGGTACACTGAGTGTTTGCTAGTATAATGGCTTACTTATAATTAGTTGGAGTGTGCAACGCAGGCAGATGCGCTCTGCAAATGTCTTGGCACTAGTGGGACTATAGCAAAGTCCAATAGCCACAGATAGGATGCCACTAGGTACACTGAGTGTTTGCTAGTATAATGGACCTGACATTACCTCTCTACTAACCAGAATCCCACAATGTCTGTCTGCTATTTCATCCTTCTTCTCTGTGCGATTCCTAAAACTTAACATGGACAAAACAGAATTCATTGTCTTTCCTCCTCCTCACTCATCTCCTCCAACAAGCCTTTCCATCAAACTCGATGGTTGCTTACTCTCCCCAGTCTCACAAGCTCGTTGCCTTGGAGTGACCCTCGACTCTGCTCTATCCTTCAAGCCACACATCCAAGCCCTCTTCACCTCATGCCGATTACAACTCAAAAACATCTCCCGGATCCGTGCTTTCCTTAACCAAGAATCAGCAAAAACATTAGTGCATGCCCTCATCATCTCCCGCCTCGACTACTGCAACCTCCTGCTCTCTGGCCTCCCTTCCAACACTCTTGCACCCCTCCAATCTATCCTAAACTCTGCGGCCCGCTTAATCCACCTCTCCCCTCGCTACTCCCCAGCCTCGCCACTCTGCCAATCCCTTCACTGGCTTCCCATCACCCAACGACTCCAGTTCAAAACACTAACCATGACATACAAAGCCATGCACAACCTGTCTCCTCCCTACATCTGTGACCTAGTCTCCCGGTACCTACCTGCACGCAACCTCAGATCCTCACAAGATCTCCTTCTCTGCTCCTCCCTTATCTCCTCTTCCCACAATCGCGTACAAGATTTCTCCCGTGCATCCCCCATACTTTGGAATGCTCTACCTCAGCACATCAGACTCTCCCCTACCGTGGAAAGCTTCAAGAGGAACCTCAAGACCCACCTCTTCCAACAAGCCTATAACCTACAACAGCCCTCAGTCCAGTAGACCACTGCGCAACCAGCTCTGTCCTCACCTATTGTACCATCACCCATTCCCTGTAGACTGTAAGCCCTCGCGGGCAGGGTCCTCTCTCCTCCTGTACCAGTCTGTTATGTACTGTTAATGATTGTTGTACGTATACCCTTTCACTTGTAAAGCGCCATGGAATAAATGGCGCTATAATAATAAATAATAATAATAATAATAATAATGGCTTACTTATAATTAGTTGGAGTGTGCAACGCAGGCAGATGCGCTCTGCAAATGTCTTGGCACTAGTGGGACTATAGCAAGGTCCAATAGCCACGTATAGGATGCCACTAGGTACACTGAGTGTTTGCTAGTATAATGGCTTACTTATAATTAGTTGGAGTGTGCAACGCAGGCAGATGCGCTCTGCAAATGTCTTGGCACTAGTGGGACTATAGCAAAGTCCAATAGCCACAGATAGGATGCCACTAGGTACACTGAGTGTTTGCTAGTATAATGGACCTGACATTACCTCTCTACTAACCAGAATCCCACAATGTCTGTCTGCTATTTCATCCTTCTTCTCTGTGCGATTCCTAAAACTTAACATGGACAAAACAGAATTCATTGTCTTTCCTCCTCCTCACTCATCTCCTCCAACAAGCCTTTCCATCAAACTCGATGGTTGCTTACTCTCCCCAGTCTCACAAGCTCGTTGCCTTGGAGTGACCCTCGACTCTGCTCTATCCTTCAAGCCACACATCCAAGCCCTCTTCACCTCATGCCGATTACAACTCAAAAACATCTCCCGGATCCGTGCTTTCCTTAACCAAGAATCAGCAAAAACATTAGTGCATGCCCTCATCATCTCCCGCCTCGACTACTGCAACCTCCTGCTCTCTGGCCTCCCTTCCAACACTCTTGCACCCCTCCAATCTATCCTAAACTCTGCGGCCCGCTTAATCCACCTCTCCCCTCGCTACTCCCCAGCCTCGCCACTCTGCCAATCCCTTCACTGGCTTCCCATCACCCAACGACTCCAGTTCAAAACACTAACCATGACATACAAAGCCATGCACAACCTGTCTCCTCCCTACATCTGTGACCTAGTCTCCCGGTACCTACCTGCACGCAACCTCAGATCCTCACAAGATCTCCTTCTCTGCTCCTCCCTTATCTCCTCTTCCCACAATCGCGTACAAGATTTCTCCCGTGCATCCCCCATACTTTGGAATGCTCTACCTCAGCACATCAGACTCTCCCCTACCGTGGAAAGCTTCAAGAGGAACCTCAAGACCCACCTCTTCCAACAAGCCTATAACCTACAACAGCCCTCAGTCCAGTAGACCACTGCGCAACCAGCTCTGTCCTCACCTATTGTACCATCACCCATTCCCTGTAGACTGTAAGCCCTCGTGGGCAGGGTCCTCTCTCCTCCTGTACCAGTCTGTTATGTACTGTTAATGATTGTTGTACGTATACCCTTTCACTTGTAAAGCGCCATGGAATAAATGGCGCTATAATAATAAATAATAATAATAATTATAATAATGGCTTACTTATAATTAGTTGGAGTGTGCAACGCAGGCAGATGCGCTCTGCAAATGTCTTGGCACTAGTGGGACTATAGCAAGGTCCAATAGCCACGTATAGGATGCCACTAGGTACACTGAGTGTTTGCTAGTATAATGGCTTACTTATAATTAGTTGGAGTGTGCAACGCAGGCAGATGCGCTCTGCAAATGTCTTGGCACTAGTGGGACTATAGCAAGGTCCAATAGCCACGTATAGGATGCCACTAGGTACACTGAGTGTTTGCTAGTATAATGGCTTACTTATAATTAGTTGGAGTGTGCAACGCAGGCAGATGCGCTCTGCAAATGTCTTGGCACTAGTGGGACTATAGCAAAGTCCAATAGCCACAGATAGGATGCCACTAGGTACACTGAGTGTTTGCTAGTATAATGGCTTACTTATAATTAGTTGGAGTGTGCAACGCAGGCAGATGCGCTCTGCAAATGTCTTGGCACTAGTGGGACTATAGCAAAGTCCAATAGCCACGTATAGGATGCCACTAGGTACACTGAGTGTTTGCTAGTAAAATTGCTTAGTTTAAAAAAGTTGGAGTGTGCAATGCAGGCAGACGTGCTCTGCAAATGTCTTTGCACTAGTGGGACTATAGCAAAGTCCAATAGCCACAGATAGGATGCCACTAGGTACACTGAGTGTTTGCTAGTATAATGGCTTACTTATAATTAGTTGGAGTGTGCAATGCAGGCAGATGCGCTCTGCAAATGTCTTGGCACTAGTGGGACTATAGCAAAGTCCAATAGCCACGTATAGGATGCCACTAGGTACACTGAGTGTTTGCTAGTATAATGGCTAAGTTATAATTAGTTGGAGTGTGCAACGCAGGCAGATGCGCTCTGCAAATGTCTTGGCACTAGTGGGACTATAGCAAAGTCCAATAGCCACGTATAGGATGCCACTAGGTACACTGAGTGTTTGCTAGTAAAATTGCTTAGTTTAAAAAAGTTGGAGTGTGCAATGCAGGCAGACGTGCTCTGCAAATGTCTTTGCACTAGTGGGACTATAGCAAAGTCCAATAGCCACAGATAGGATGCCACTAGGTACACTGAGTGTTTGCTAGTATAATGGCTTAGTTATAATGAGTTGGAGTGTGCAGAGGACAGGAGGGTACAGTGGCAGGATTGTGGTGCTCTGGGTAGAGGAATGGAAGCCTGCCTTTCTATTCCCTCCTAATGGTGAAATGCAGGGAGGAAATCCCTGACCTTGGCTACACAGATGCTGTTGCTGTTTGCAGGACCTGTCACCTATGGCTCTCTGACCCTGCCGGTTTGAGTCCTTAAAAGGACTGCTATAAAGTGCTCTCCCTATGCTGTCTAACGCTGTGTATGGAGCGCATACAGCTGTATCGGCTATAGGACTCAGGAGGACGGAGCTGCGACAGTGATGTCTGACACCAAAGACGCAGAAGGCAGATAATGGCGTCCGTGAAGAAAATGTCCGGTTTTATAATGCAGGGACATGTGACATGCAGATCCTATCACACATGCCGTTGCTTCTCTGGCTCAAAGTCAACTTAGCTGTGTGTGTGTCTGTGATTGGCTGACATGCTGGCCCGCCCCACAAGACGCGCGCACTTAGGGAAGGAAGACAAGAAAAAAAAAAAAAAATGGCGATCGCCATTATAGAAACAGCAGTGATCTGAAGGCGCTGTTCACGCACACTATACACTGAAATGTGATAATAGTTTGATTCACAGAGTGACTTACACTATTACAGCAGAAACCAAGCTATGATTTAGCTGTTTTTTGGCTGCTAGAACCGTTCTCGAACGTTTCTAGAACTATCGAGCTTTTGCAAAAAGCTCGAGTTCTAGTTCGATCTAGAACATGCCCCAAAATCACTCGAGCCTAGAACTGGAGAACCACGAACCACGAACCGCGCTCAACTCTATCCAGGAGCTTTGGTTCCCTGAGTTTCCAATAGCAAATGTCTAGAAAAAACTCTGTCCATTGGCACAACTCAGCAAGAAAACGAGAAGACCGAGAAGATATATTTCATTTATCTTAATGCCACCTTCTTAACAGCACTAAACCCTTCTATTATGTCCCTTAGCCTTTTGAGCTTATCCTCTGGTAAGCGGAAGACCATGCCTCTGGTATCGATCTCAGTGCCTAAAAACTGTATTATAGTAGCCAATCAGAATACAAAAGGATGCATAGGAAGCGTGACTTTATTTCAATATTTTAAAACAATCCAATAAAATGAAGAAAAGTCACTCATACAAGATCCACAGAAGTTGTATAATACATACATAAATCAAAACACTATAAGGCCTGTTTCACACGTCAGTGATTCTGGTACGTTTGTGCTTTTTTTTAAACATAACAGAATCACTGAGATACGCAGATCCATTATAATGAATGGGTCTGCTCACACATCAGTGATTTTTCACTGCACGTGTCTCCGTGCGGCGTACCCGCGTGTCCGTGATTGCTGCACGGAGACATGTCCATTTTTTTCTGGCATCACTGATAGGATGTCCATAAGGTGGCAGCAGAGCATAACAGAAAAAGGTGCCTATTGTGCACTGAAAAGACCCAATGTGATGCACCAGACATATAGAGCCCTAATGGATTCACAAATATAAGATATATCATGAATGACTACTGCATAATGAACGCTAGCATGAAAAAAGAAAGGAATCCATAAAAATAAATAATAAATGGTGCACATATGTTAGAGCCCCACCGAAGGACAAAAAAAGTCTGATGGAAATAGAGAGCATATAGGAACAATAAGAATGTGCAACAGAGAGGAAGGTGAGAATGCAGGATCAATCACTGCCTGTCAGATATTAATAATCAGGGAAATAACTCTGGAGCAGACGCACAAATTAGGGTCTTACCTGGTAAGGTAACAAATAATTAATAGTAGTTGCACTCACCTATTAAGGTTGTGCCAGTCACAACCCCTAAATGCACGTTACAAATGGCGACAGCCGCAGCCCCTAGTAGAAGAGCAATAACGTATAGGAGGAAAATCGGGTGCGTGCCGCGCTGTCACCAAAGGAAACTGATGTTAATTATTTCATCTCTTTATTCTTTTTTCCGGTCAATGTGTTTCAGAGATCACTGTCTCCTTCATCAGGGCAAAAAAAGAACAGTATGCAATCAAAGGAGGAAGAACCTCTATATATACACATATGGAGCTACGTCAGAGGACTGACTGCTGTATTTCAAATACTGCCGGGATGGTCAACTGTTACAATACCGGCCATAAAAGTTCTCAAGTGATATATTGAGAAACATTTATAAAATCACTGGGGTATAGTGTTTCAAATTTCATCAGCTTTTTGAGACAAAAATCAGAAAAAGAAGAAGAAGAAGGACAAAATGAAAAAAAGAAAAAAAAGAAGAAAAAAAAAACAAAAAGGGAGCATTGAGCTCCAGACCCTGTATTGAGTCTTAGAAGTGTAGTGACAAGTGCATCTGTCCACAACCCTGTAAGGGTGAACGGGATGACGGACAAGAAAAATTATGTTCGTGGCAAAAAATGGTGGTGTTGCTATATAAAATTGCATTAAGAATAAAGAAAGGAAAAATTTCTTTATAAAAGTAGTGAAGAAAAAAGTGGAAAAAAGGGGAGTGTAAGCCATTTTACTAATAAATAGTGATGAGCGAGCATGCTTGTTACTACTCGGTACTCGCACGAGTATCACTGTACTCGGTCTACTCGACGGGGACCGAGTAATCTCGCGATACTCGTGCTGTACTCGTGGTCTTCATCCCTGCATGTTGGCGCTCTTTTGAGAGCCAGCCCTCATGCAGGGATTGGCTGGCAGACCACTGCAATGCCACAGCCCTGTTAGTTGTGGAATTGCAGTGATTGGCCGGCCTGCACAGCGTGACCGAGCCTTTATACCGGCGGGCGCGCTGTGCTCTGCTCACAGCTATCCAGACAGTCAGTGCAGGGAGAGGGTCGCTGCTTCAGGGAAAGGTTTGCGGCCCTTTATAGCTATTTCCGTAGCAGGGCTGCAAACAGTGTGACCAAAAGTCCTTCTCAGGACTATTCTAGTTGTATACAGGCAGGCAGGGTATAGCCAGGTCGGAGTACAGTAGCAGAGTCCTTCTCAGGACTATTGTTGCTGTATACAGGCAGGGTATAGCCAGGTTGGAATACAGGCTAGTGACCAAAAGAGTCCTTGTCAGGACTATTGTAGCAGTATACAGGCAGGCAGGCAGGCAGGCAGGGTATATAGCCATTCCTAGTGGTGACCGTATACCAGCCTTCATCATATCTGGGGCTGGTGTACACAGTCTAAAACAGTCCTGATAGTGTCAGACTTCTCAGCAATTGTCGCTCCTAAAACCTGTTAGGTTCTTAGTGCGTCCGTGCTTGCATTTAAAAACCGCACGTGTGTGCCTGTCGGTGGCAGCGTACAGGTGCACTTGTGTGCGTTTTTACCAAACTATTATATAACGCACAAGTGTAGTGTATAATACACGTCAGTCAGCAGTGGCTGATAGTGTCAGAGTTCTCGTCATTAATTTTTGCTCCTAAAACCTGTGTTAGGTTCTTAGTGCGTCCGTGCTTGCATTTAAAAACCGCACGTGTGTGCCTGTCGGTGGCAGCGTACAGGTGCACTTGTGTGCGTTTTTACCAAACTATTATATAACGCACAAGTGTAGTGTATAATACACGTCAGTCAGCAGTGGCTGATAGTGTCAGAGTTCTCGTCATTAATTTTTGCTCCTAAAACCTGTGTTAGGTTCTTAGTGCGTCCGTGCTTGCATTTAAAAACCGCACGTGTGTGCCTGTCGGTGGCAGCGTACAGGTGCACTTGTGTGCGTTTTTACCAAACTATTATATAACGCACAAGTGTAGTGTATAATACACGTCAGTCAGCAGTGGCTGATAGTGTCAGAGTTCTCGTCATTAATTTTTGCTCCTAAAACCTGTGTTAGGTTCTTAGTGCGTCCGTGCTTGCATTTAAAAACCGCACGTGTGTGCCTGTCGGTGGCAGCGTACAGGTGCACTTGTGTGCGTTTTTACCAAACTATTATATAACGCACAAGTGTAGTGTATAATACACGTCAGTCAGCAGTGGCTGATAGTGTCAGAGTTCTCGTCATTAATTTTTGCTCCTAAAACCTGTTAGGTTCTTAGTGCGTCCGTGCTTGCATTTAAAAACCGCACGTGTGTGCCTGTCGGTGGCAGCGTACAGGTGCACTTGTGTGCGTTTTTACCAAACTATTATATAACGCACAAGTGTAGTGTATAATACACGTCAGTCAGCAGTGGCTGATAGTGTCAGAGTTCTCATCATTAATTTTTGCTCCTAAAACCTGTTAGGTTCTTAGTGCGTCCGTGCTTGCATTTAAAAACCGCACGTGTGTGCCTGTCGGTGGCAGCGTACAGGTGCACAATTTGCACAAACTTTGATATAACGCCCAAGTCTAGTGAATACACGTCAGCACAGCATTGCAAAATGCGCAAGGGCGTTGGCAAGGAACAAGGAAGTGGACGTGATGGTGGTGCAGGCAGAGGCCGAGGTCGTGGGCAAGCTCTAATTTTGCCACAACAAAGGGCCACATCTAGTCGCTCGCACGTCCTGTCCCAAATTCTTGGGGACCGCAGCAGTACACCGCTCTTGAACCAAGACCAGTGTCAACAGGTTGTTAGTTGGATAGCGGATAATGCTTCCAGTCAGATTGGCACCACCACAAACACTCTGTCTTCCACACGGTCAAGTGTCAGTAGCCGTGATACTGCACCGCACATTTCAGAACCTGATCCTCCTTCCTACCACAAGGCTGAGTACACGTCCTCGGACATTAATGATCCCACACTTGGACACTCGGAAGAGCTGTTCACGTTTCCATTCGCACATTCTGGCCTCTCGCCAGCTCATGTTGAAGTGGGTCATGAGGAGATCGTATGTACAGATGGCCAAATATTTGAGCAGCCACGTTCTCACGAAGTTGGCAACGTGTCTCAACAAGGGGTGGACGATGATGAGACACAATTGTCAGGAAGTCAGGAGGAGGAGCAGGGTGCGGAAGAGGAAGACGACGTGGTGGATGATCCAGTAACTGACCCAACCTGGCAGGAGGATATGCAGAGCGAGGACAGCAGTGCACAGGGGGAGGGAGGCGTAGCATCCCAACAGGCAGTAAGAAGCAGGGTGGTGGCTCCAGGCAGAAGTCAGGCAACCGTTCCCCGGAACAACAACACGACACAAGGTGCCTGTACAAATGTTAGGTCTTCCCGAGTCTGGCAGTTTTTTAAGTTGGATCCAGATGATTCTAAAAAGGCCATTTGCAACACCTGCCGTGCCAGCATCAGCAGGGGTACCAAAACTAGCAATGAGAATAAGAAAAGGTTTCTTCAGCTCACCTGCTGCCCGGACTGTTCAGCCTTGCGGGTGCCCGGGATCCTTCGGTCTAACCCGACCGGTAACAAGGAACGTGGAAGGCAAAGAGAGAGAAGGCGATCCGGCACAAATTCTCCTTGGGTTAAAATATTCAAGTCTTTATTTGGACATGGTTAAAAAAATATATACACATCGTGAAGACCAAAAAAAGAATCCATTCAGATGGTACAAATTTAGATCATGAAAGCTTTACGCGTTTCGGACTAATAACATAAAAACAAAACAAGTCCTTAATCATAAGTGCTTCATGAAGCCAGGGGAGCTACTAAAATAGCCAAAGCATTAAGGTGAGGAGGGGGGAGGGGTGAGGGTATGCTAATTGCTCTGAAAGAAACACAGGAGAGAGGAAAAGAGGGAAGACAGGTGAGGATTTGGATGCTTATTATGTCCTCCCATATTATAGAGCTACCATTAAAGCTCAGTAAATGGGGATTAAAAATTAACCGTGATATGCAAGGGATGATGTAAATATAAATATAAATATAAGGTTCTGAAGTTAATTAAAGTAACACCCTTTCACCTTTCCACATAGCTATATTAGACTCAAAGGATTAATATTTGCGGCTATAGAATAGATCTCAGGGAATAAAGGATGTATATATGCAAGCACATATATTTATCATGACTGGGTAGTATACCATATTCTGAATGCCACAACCCGTCTCCGGTGCTCATGGAAAGTAAAAAGGCAAAAAAGCTCGAGCAATGACATTCTTGCTAGATAAATAAATGAATATGAATAAAAATAAAAATAAATGTGTGTAAAACAATCTAATTGCGTTGTTATTCCGTTGTTGGTCTTTTGGCCATAAAATTATATATATTAAGGAGTGAAAGAGACCTAGTTCATTAAAAAACGTTACTGGCGATTATATAATTTAATATGGGATAAGTACTTCCCAAATAACGGTGTCAGGACAAGATATGGAAATGAGAAACAGACGATAATTAGATATGCTCTCATAATTGAGTTGCTATATAACCTGGGATAGAATGTATTATTATATTCAAAATAAGAATGGAATGAAACGCCTATAACTAGATAATAAAAAGGTCCTTTTAAATGAACAAATATAACTCCATAAATGAGATAGGATGACAACACAAAATGAAGGTGAAATATGTATATATATATATGAACATATACCAGTAAGGGGTGGGAAAAGGATGAATAAATATGAATATCAAATAATTGGATGGAGGAAACCATCGCCGATTAACTAATAAACAACCTTCTCCTGCCGAGTTCTAATCCATAAAAAATGCAGATAAGGATGGATATAAAGATACACATATATGATGGTAAAAAATGTATATATGGCATATATATGTGAATAAAGAGTGAAAGGGGGGGGGGGGGGGTTAATGTGAGGGTAGAGGTGGATATGAATCGCAATTATCAGGGAGCCTATATGGTATTACCAGCAGTCATGATGTTTTATATGGTTAACCCTAGATAAATTCTGATGTATAATTAAAAGATAAATCGCAGATCCGAACGATAATTAAATCCATTCGGATATCTTGAGTCTAACTTCAGGATCCACTTGGCTTCGGCTAATAATAAGGCTTTAAACCAGTCCCCACCTCGTGGAGGTCTTGGGATAAATTCCAAGCCTGTGATTTTCAGGGTGGAGAAGTCAGCAGCATGACACTCGATGTAGTGCCTGGTTAATCCTGATAAAGAGCGTTTCTTGACTAATGTAGCGTAACTCAGCGAAGTTTTATCTTGGGCAGCTACAGGAATGCGGGTATGTTCTGAAATTCTAGTTCTCAGCGCTCGAGAGGTGCAGCCGACGTAATTTTTACAACAGGAAATACATGTACCAACATAAATTATATGCGTGGAGGAGCAATTGATGAAGGATTTAATTTCAAAACACTCACCATTTTTTCCTGAAAGAAATTTGTTGTTCAGCATAAATTTGCAAAGATTGCACCTATTGGAACCGCATTTATAAGAGCCCTGAACGCTGAGCCAGTTTTTATTCGATCTGCCAGATTTCTTAGGGGTATATCTACTAGGGGCTACAATATTCCCTATTGTACATGCCCTCCTAGCCACTATGTTAACTCCGGATTTGAGGATGTGATTTAAAGTGGTATCCTGGCATAGTAAGGGAACAAAACGTAAAATGGCTTGCTTAATTTGGGGGAAGTCTGAACTATAGGGGGTGGAAAAGGTTACACATTTTTTACGACTAGGGGATGTGGGGCGATCCTCCAGTAATGTGAGCCTGGCACGATTATCAGCGATGGAGGAAGCCCTCTTTAAAGTCTGTTCTGAGTATCCCCTTCGGCTAAGTCTTCCCTTAATGTAAGCTGCCTCTTTATGGTAGGCTTCTCCTGTAGAACATAAACGTTTGGCCCGTAAGAATTCTCCCACAGGTAAATTTTTCAGAGTGTGGGGGGTGTGGCAGCTGGTAGCATGAAGAGAGGAATTTCCACTGGTGGGTTTCCTGTAGAGGGTAGATTTAATGGAACCTGATATTATATCTCCAGATAACATGACGTCCAAAAAGGGGGCAGTTTTTGCATAGAGATTCATTTTGAATTTCAAATTAAGAGGGTTATTATCAAAGTAGGTGTTAATAGCTTTCATGTTCTCCTGGGGGGTATTAGATTGATTATTCCTACAGATTAGTATCTGGTCGTCTATGTACCTGGCATACCAGGCTATGTTATTTATAAAGGGATTGCTGTCTGTATAGATATACTGTTCTTCCCAATAGGCCATGAAAATATTCGCCAAGGCACAGGAGAAACTTGCTCCCATCGGACATCCTGCCATCTGGAGAAAATAGTCACCGTTAAATTCAAAAAAATTGTGAGTCAACAGGAAGCCCGTAGCCATAAGAATGAATTCCTTATGAGTGTCTTCAAAAGGGCTATACTTTTCAAGGTGGTAGTAGAGGGCTTGGATAGCCTCTCTATGTGGGATACTAGGATATAGTGACTCCACGTCACTCATTATCCAATAGGAATCCTCAGTCCATGGAATTTTTTCCAAATTTTGCAAAAGGCTCTTAGTGTCCCTAATATAGCCCACTGAACGTTTAGCTAAGGGTTGGATCTGGTGGTCTATCCAATCACTTAGGTTGCTTAATAGGGACTTGGTACTGGCCACTATAGGTCTAAGTGGTGGAGGAAACAAATCCTTATGCACCTTAGGGAGGCCCTGAAATATGGGGCATATGGGGGAATCAACATATAGGTATTCTTGAACCTTTTTGGTAAGGATACCCCATTCAAAGCCTCGTTGTAAGAGAGTTTGCAATTTGGATGAAATATCCGATGTAGGGTCGCATGTTAGTTTCTTATATGTGGATTCATTACACAAGATGTTATTAATCTCTCTTACATATAAGGCACTGTCCAGTACAACGACGGCGCCCCCTTTGTCAGCCCTGCGGATGACAATATGATCGTTATTCTTTAGAACACCCAGAGCTCTTTTTTCCTTAGATGTAAGGTTTTCATGAATATGGGGCGTTTTGGTCAGTATGTCCCTAACTTCGGACTCCATAAGATCTTGAAAAGTGTCCATAATAGGGGTCCTTGAAGCGATGGGGTAAAAATCAGGGTTCTTAGTTGCAAAATTCGGGGGATTCGGTGTTCTAGTACATGTGTTACCCAGTTCTTGTAAATGTGTCACCGCAATTTGTTCCCTAAGGCTCAGGTGTAAAGGTATATTCGTGGAAATAGTGGTTGGCGATTTTGGTGGATCGTCACTTGTATCACTTTCTTTATCAAAAAAATGTCGTTTTATTGTAAGGTTCCTTATAAATTTATTTATGTCAGTTATAGTTTGGAATAAATCAGCTCTGTTACTAGGGGCAAAATTAAGTCCTTTTTGAAGGATCCCAATCTGAACTGAGTCCAAGATAGAGGCAGATAAATTCACCACTGTGATTTCTGGGGAGTCTTGATGATTCAATTTCTCCAATAACGGTGTTTTCTGGACCTGAGGTAATATCTCCTCCCTCCTCCGTCTGTGCTTCCTGCCCCCTCTCCGTGGGTTGCGTCTCTTGCTGGAAAGTTTTTTGACGCATGTGGGGGTTGGGTACCCCTGTTGGATTCATATGAGCTGGTGCTGTCGTTGGCAGAATCATTTTCTGTAGAGGAAAAATAAACTGTCCTTCCATTGCGTTGTCCTTGATTTTGTTTTTTTAAAATGGATTTGGACTTGGTGTTGAGATGCCACGTGTAAACCTGGTTGGACTCGTAGTCCTTGGTGTCTCTCCTGTATTTATTTTGTTTTAAGTCCATTATATCGGATTCTACTTTATCAACAGTATTCCTGAGTCGCATATTAAGTCTGTCGAAATCCGTGGGATCATATGTCTCCACCAAATAAGTGTGAACTTTTTTAATTTGGTCATCCAGATTTTGAATGCGTTTTTTTTCCTCTAGGATAATCAGATCCATAAGCTTCAACGAGCAGGATGAGAGGATAGAATTCCAGCTCTCTTTAAATTCCTCAGAAAAGGAAAATGTAGGGGATTTTTTAAGACGTAATCCCCTCGGGATCATTTGTTTTTCCGTGTATTTATGCAGGGTCATAGAATCCCACCAGGTTTTTAAACGCTGAATGGAGAGTTTCTCCAGATCCCAAAAGGTATAGGTTGGCTCTCCCTGATGATGGCTAGTCTGTGTGTTATTGGGATTTTTTTGGGCGGAAAAAACATCCTCCAACCTCTTCCTCCGTTCCTCACAATCCAAAAAACCCAAGGTATCCATACTAGGAGTAGTGGGTAAATGATGGTAATCCTGGTAGTAGCTCTAAAAGCAGTCTTAGATAGATAGACTGGGTAACGGTTCCCAAAAAGGTCTTCACAAGAAAGCGAAAGGAGAAACAGTAAAATAAACTGTGTATAACCGCAATAGAAGGCTTTAAAAATATATACTGGGGTATGATGGTTTATATACTAGACACAGTCCACACCAAGGGGCCGCAGGGAGCACGTAAGAAGAGGGTAGAACAGTTCAATGAGAATAAGAAAAGGTTTCTTCAGCTCACCTGCTGCCCGGACTGTTCAGCCTTGCGGGTGCCCGGGATCCTTCGGTCTAACCCGACCGGTAACAAGGAACGTGGAAGGCAAAGAGAGAGAAGGCGATCCGGCACAAATTCTCCTTGGGTTAAAATATTCAAGTCTTTATTTGGACATGGTTAAAAAAATATATACACATCGTGAAGACCAAAAAAAGAATCCATTCAGATGGTACAAATTTAGATCACGAAAGCTTTACGCGTTTCGGACTAATAACATAAAAACAAAACAAGTCCTTAATCATAAGTGCTTCATGAAGCCAGGGGAGCTACTAAAATAGCCAAAGCATTAAGGTGAGGAGGGGGGAGGGGTGAGGGTATGCTAATTGCTCTGAAAGAAACACAGGAGAGAGGAAAAGAGGGAAGACAGGTGAGGATTTGGATGCTTATTATGTCCTCCCATATTATAGAGCTACCATTAAAGCTCAGTAAATGGGGATTAAAAATTAACCGTGATATGCAAGGGATGATGTAAATATAAATATAAATATAAGGTTCTGAAGTTAATTAAAGTAACACCCTTTCACCTTTCCACATAGCTATATTAGACTCAAAGGATTAATATTTGCGGCTATAGAATAGATCTCAGGGAATAAAGGATGTATATATGCAAGCACATATATTTTAACCCAAGGAGAATTTGTGCCGGATCGCCTTCTCTCTCTTTGCCTTCCACGTACCAAAACTAGCAGCCTGACCACCACCAGCATGATCAGGCACATGTCAGCCAAGCACCCGACTTTGTGGGAAGTACAACAGAGTCGAGGAGCAGTGCTTGCTAATGTCACTGCTACGTCTTCGCTGGTTGTGCATGCGAGCCAATCCCCTGTCCATGCTGCCTGCGAACAAGCCTCCTCCGGTCCTGCACCTGCAGTTGCCTACTCAGAAATAACACCATCATCAAGCACGTCCTTGTCCCAGCGCAGCGTTCAGTTATCCATTCAGCAAACCTTTGAACGCAGGCGCAAATACACTGCCAACACCCCACATGCCACAGTTCTAAATGCTAACATTTCGCGACTGCTTGCGCTGGAAATGTTGCCTTTTAGGCTGGTGGAGACAGAAGCATTCCGCGACCTGATGGCGGCAGCTGTCCCACGTTACTCGGTCCCCAGCCGCCACTATTTCTCCCGGTGTGCCGTCCCCGCGTTGCATAACCACGTGTCACAAAACATCACACGTGCCCTGAACAACGCTGTTTCACCCAAAGTCCACCTAACCACAGACACATGGTGACGATTATCTCGAGAGTGCAAAGTAGCCAAATGAAACTTTTACTGGATTTCCACTTACTTTATCAAATCTCATCTCCACCACAGTTTGCATCTGTTATAGTTTTGGAGAAAATTGTGGTCATTTCATTTTTGCGCGAATGTGTTCAGATTCCTTTTTTATTGCCCTGCCTAAGGGCTATACTATAATACACCCACTTCCTGACAATGGACACTTAATGTTTTGAGGCCCTCATGCACGTCTCTATCCAGGGACAACGTGGAGCCTCCCAATTTTTGGCTGCCCTGCCAAAGGGCTATACTATAATACACCCACTTCCTGACAATGGACACTTAATGTTTTGAGGCCCTCATGCACGTCTCTATCCAGGGACAACGTGGAGCCTCCCAATTTTTGGCTGCCCTGCCAAAGGGCTATACTACAAAAGACCCACTTCCTTCCAATGGGCACTTCAGGTTTACAGGCCCTCATGCACGTCTCTATCCAGGGACAACGTGGAGCCTCCCAATTTTTGGCTGCCCTGCCTAAGGGCTATACTATAATACACCCACTTCCTGACAATGGACACTTAATGTTTTGAGGCCCTCATGCATGTCTCTATCCAGGGACAACGTGGAGCCTCCCAATTATTGGCTGCCCTGCCAAAGGGCTATACTACAAAAGACCCACTTCCTTCCAATGGGCACTTCAGGTTTACAGGCCCTCATGCACGTCTCTATCCAGGGACAACGTGGAGCCTCCCAATTTTTGGCTGCCCTGCCAAAGGGCTATACTACAAAAGACCCACTTCCTTCCAATGGGCACTTCAGGTTTACAGGCCCTCATGCACGTCTCTATCCAGGGACAACGTGGAGCCTCCCAATTTTTGGCTGCCCTGCCTAAGGGCTATACTATAATACACCCACTTCCTGACACTGGACACTTAATGTTTTGAGGCCCTCATGCACGTCTCTATCCAGGGACAACGTGGAGCCTCCCAATTTTTGGCTGCCCTGCCTAAGGGCTATACTACAATAGACCCACTTCCTTACAATGGGCACTTCAGGTTTACAGGCCATCATGCACGTCTGTATGCAGGGGCATTGGTGAACCTCACAATTTTGGACTGCCCTGGCAAAGGAAAATACTACAAAGACTCAGTTCCTCAAAATGGGCACATTAGACTCAGAGGCCTTTATGTACGTCTCTTCTCAGGGACATCGGAGTGCCACACAATGTTTTACGTAAAATCTTTCATGTATTGATCTCAAAAAGTAACATACATTAGCTCTATCTCACTATTGGGTATGTGCCCTTAACATTTCCGCTATGAAAAATCATTTTGGTGTCATTTTGGAAGGTTTTCTGGTGAGTCCGTAAAAATGGCGTAAAACGCGGACAAAATTATTCACAGCTGTGACTTTTGAGTGATAAATGCTTCAAGGGGTCTTCCCCATGCTGTTGCCATGTCATTTGAGCACTCTTCGGAGACTTTTGTGCCATTTTTAGGGTTTCTACATGCTGCCGGTGGTCATTTCACAAAAATACTCGGGTCTCCCATAGGATAACATTGGGCTCGGTGCTCGGGCCGAGTACACGAGTATCTTGGGAGGCTCGGCCCGAGCTTCGAGCACCCGAGTTTTTTAGTACTCGCTCATCACTACTAATAAACCTAAAAAATAAAAATAAATTGAATAAAAATCATGAATGTTGTGTTATAACAGGAAATTCGGTGTAAGAATGAATATCCGGGATGAGAGTTCAGCGAATGAGTTATAGAAATTGTTACAAAAAGGAGTGTGTACGGTTTATGCGTAAATTTTCAGAATGCGTACATGAAAATTATATGTATGTGAGAATGTCCCCCATGCTTTGTAAAAAGTTATTTATGAAAATGTAAATAAGATATATAAAAATGCCTAATTATTTATAATTTATGAGAAAGATATATATGTATGGAAGAATGTTATAAGGTGTCCAAGAACCATAAAGAAAAAGGGTGCATATATAATGTTAGAGGTCTAGAGTTCCACCAGGCTATATCACCCCTAAAGAAATAGAAAGAAGACCTTACTACCTGTGTACCCCAAAAAAAGCTATATTTCTTAGCCAGGATTATGGTGGAGATATGCACAAGTGAAATAAGAATATAAAGTAATACAATAAGATTATAAAACCAATATGTGTGTAATACTATTGTATGTTTTGAGGATTTCGATAGCGTTAGGGCAATGACAACCAGAGACGAGTTTGTGGTACAAGATGTTTATAATATGTAACCACGGTAGATACACAGCGGAAATACACAAAACACATGAAAATACCTTTCTGAAACGGAGCGAAGGGGATTCCCGGGGCCACGCACCGGACTCCCCCAGGGAGACCACCAGAGCGAACCCCTATACAGGGACTGTCCGGCAATCAACCCCGGAAGGCCTAAATGCGCCGCAGCCGGGACACAAGGGGCAAGTGGTAAAGTCCAGAAGTGTCCGTACGGGATGAAAGTCCAGAATGGTTATGAGCCGGAAGAAACCGGGCAGACGTGCTGACCAAAGACGGCAGACGGAGTCCGGGCACAGCTTGAAGAAACCGGGTATGGTCCAGAGTCGGTCGGTAGACTTTCAGGAGGATCCAAAGGTAATCAAGAAGTAGCAGCAGCAGCAAAGCAGGAGCACACAGCAAGCCGTATACTCAGGCACTGGACTAGGCTTAGAGGCGGCCTTTTAAGCAGCTGGACAGGAAGTAGGGCAACAGAACATAAAACTCCATGTTAACCGAGGGCAAGCTCATGCAAAAAAGAGAACTGGAAAACCCGGAAACCTGACATTACTCCCCCCCCCAGAAACGGCCTCAGGACGGGTCAGGGCCTGGCTTGTCCGGGTACCGTCGATGAAACTGAGCGATCTTCCGGGGAGCTCGAATGTTACCCACCGGTTCCCAGGAATCGTCCTCGGGGGCGTACCCCTGCCAACGTACCAGATACTGAAGCCGACGACGATGGAGCCGGGAGTCAATAATGTCCTCAACCACGAACTGCTCCTCGCCGTCGACCATCACAGGCGGAGGAGGAGGCACGACACGACCATGAAACGTATTGGGAGAGACGGATTTGAGGAGAGAAACATGAAAGACCGGGTGTACCTTGAGATGGTGCGGTAACCGCAGCCGACAGGCCACAGGGCTCACGATCCCGGTGATCTTAAATGGACCGATGAATTTTTGTCCCAGCTTCTGCGAAGGGACACCCAATCTCAGGTTCTTGGTGGACAACCATACAGAGTCCCCTACCTTATACATGGGTGCCGGTTTCCGGTGAGTGTCTGCCGACCTCTTGTAACGCTCCTGGGCCGTAGCCACACTGTCCTTTAGAACCTCCAGATTTTGTCGAAGCTCTGTCAATCTGTCCTCCACCGCAGGCACTGAGACCGCAACCGGTGACCTAGGCAAAATAGTCGGATGGTAACCCAAGTTAGCAAAAAAGGGCGTTACCTTAGTGGAGCTGCTCTGAGTGTTGTTATACGAGAACTCCGCCAACGGAAGCATCTTCAACCAATCGTCCTGCAGATGGCTGACATAACATCGAAGGTATTGTTCCAGGGTTTGATTGGTCCGTTCGGTTTGCCCATTTGTCTGAGGATGGTATGCAGAAGACAAACAGACATCAATCTGGAGTGCCGTACAAAACCCCTTCCAGAACCTAGACATGAACTGCACGCCCCGGTCAGAGATGATCTCGTCTGGTACCCCATGCAATCGGAATACGTTCTGGATAACCAAATCCACTGTCTCTGCGGCTGAGGGAAGACCGGCACACGGAATAAAGTGAGCAGCTTTAGTCAACCGATCCACCACCACTAAAATGGTATTGTGACCGTCTGAGACGGGCAACTCCACAATAAAATCCATTGAGATAGACCCCCAAGGGCGAGATGGCACGGGTAACGGTTGGAGGAGTCCTGTAGGAGCCACACGAGGGACCTTGCACCGGGCACAAACCACACATGAGTGGACATAGTCCTTTACGTCCTTTAAACAGGTAGGCCACCAGAAGAAACGGTTCAGAAATTCCTGCGTCTTCTGTACCCCCCTATGACCAGCCAACACGGAGTCATGGACCAACTTGAGAACCCGAAGTCTTACGGCCTCCGGGACATAAATGCGTCGCTCTCTCAACCACACACCATTCCGAAGAACAAGAGTTACATCATTCGGGGGGGCAGCAAGAAATACGTCACCATCATAGGCCAGCTTGATGTCCTTCCACAAGTCCTGGTCCTGGATTACTCCAACGAAATTGGCATACGATAACACGGTCTGAGACGGGGTTCCAGGCACGGAGTCCACGGCGTGGATTCGGGACAAGGCATCGGCTTTCCCATTACGTGAACCTGGACGGTATGTAACGACAAAATTGAACTGGTTAAGGAATAGGCTCCAACGGGCTTGCCGTGGAGACAGGCACCTGGCAGACTTAAGAAACTCCAGATTACGATGATCTGTGAGTACTATCACTTGCTGCGCGGCTCCCTGTAAGTGGTGTCTCCATTCCTTGAAGGCGGAAATAATCGCTAACAATTCTTTGTCCGCAATGTCATAGTTCCTTTCTGCAGGGGACAACCGGCGGGAAAAGAAAGCACACGGATGTAAGAGACTCTTGTCCCCAGTCCTTTGAGAAAGGATGGCCCCTAATGCGTAGTCGGAAGCGTCGACTTCCACGATAAAGGGAAGTGCGGGATTCGGATGTACCAATATAGGCGCTGAGGTAAAACAGACCTTGAGACGATGGAAGGCTTCCTGGGCCTGGGCGGACCACACAAACTTCTGTCCTTTCTTGGTTAACAGAGTGATGGGACGAACGATTTCTGAAAAATTACGGATAAAACGTCGGTAAAAGTTGGCAAAACCGACAAAGCGTTGTACCTCTTTGATGTTTCCCGGTTCCGGCCAGTCTAGAATCGCTTGTATTTTGCCAGACTCCATGTTCAGTCCCTGA
Organism: Anomaloglossus baeobatrachus; assembly: GCF_048569485.1. Lineage (NCBI taxonomy): Eukaryota > Metazoa > Chordata > Amphibia > Anura > Aromobatidae > Anomaloglossus > Anomaloglossus baeobatrachus. The sequence goes on along the minus strand of NW_027445162.1, from coordinate 93,147 downwards.
GGAGAGATGACATAACCTAAGAATTGTATCTGTGAGCAATGGAATTCGCATTTCTCCAGTTTGATGTACAGGTGGTTTTCCCTCAGCCGGGTAAGTACGGTCTTGACGTGCTCCTGGTGTTCCTGTAGGGAATCAGAAAAGATTAGGATATCGTCCAGATAAATCACCATGAATTGGTCCATGATATCCCTAAAAATATCGTTAACTAGATGTTGGAAAGCCGCGGGAGCGTTACAAAGTCCAAAAGGCATCACTAGGTACTCAAAATGTCCATACCGACATCGGAACGCGGTCTTCCACTCGTCTCCGGGACGTATGCGGAGTAGATTGTATGCCCCACGGAGGTCCAATTTGGTGAATATTTTTGCCTGTTGGACCCTCTCCAATAGCTCAGGAATCAATGGTAACGGATACCGGTTCCGGATGGTTATTTTATTCAGTTCCCGGTAGTCAATACAGGGTCTTAGAGTCCCCTCTTTCTTTTTCACAAAAAAGATGGGTGCCCCTGCTGGTGAGGTAGACGGACGAATAAATCCCTTCGCCAGACTTTCATCAATGTAGTTTTTTAGTGCTTCTAGCTCAGGTGCCGCCAACGGGTAGACATGACCAAACGGGATCTCCGCCCCTGGGAGTAAGTCTATGGGGCAATCATACGGTCTATGCGGGGGAAGCCGATCGGCTTTTCTTTTGTCGCATATGTCCGCAAAGTCGTTATACACTGGGGGTAGAACAGGTACCTGTACAGTGCCCTCCGCATTCGGCGTTACTGGAACCGGAACAGTTGGACTAATGGTCGGAATACTCTGCGGTGGGAAGGATATTTCCTTAGTTTCCCAATCGATGACCGGATTTGTAGACCGTAGCCACGGAATACCTAAAATAATCGGAAAATGAGGAGAAGAAATTAGCATGAAAACAAGGGTCTCCTGCTGACCTGGCTTCATGACGCACTCTAGCGGTACGGTTTCCCGATCAACTGGTCCAGAGATTAACGGAGATCCGTCTACCGTCTCCATGGTAACCGGTGAGGCTCTTTGCTGAGTCCGGATACCGTGTTTCCTGGCAAAAGAGGAGTCCATGAAATTTCCCCCTGCCCCAGAATCTATCATTGCAGAGGTAGGTATTAGCTGTCCCCAGGGCCGGCGTCAGCACCCGGCAAACCCGGGCAAATGCCGGGGCCCTGGAGAGCCGGGGGGGCCCACTCGGCCTCGTCAGTTCTCCTGTCCCTTGGCCGGGGCCCACTCGCTTTTACAGTTCTGCGGTCCCTGGCCGAGTTCCGGGGACCGCAGTCCTCGGCAGCAATCTGCGGCGCCGTCACTTTAAGGCGCGCAGACATCCTGGTTTGAATTTCATCTGTGGGCGGAGCTACCGCCTTCTCAGTCCCACAGATGAAGGAGGCGAGCTTCTGTCCGGCGCTGTGTGGGCCCCCTCTCCACCGTGACCTAATCGGGTAAGTGCCCTCCCCGCCTCCCCATTATGGGCCCCGGTGAGCTGCTTCTAACCCCCCAGATGTATGCCCTGGCCCCTGCCAATGCCCCCACCCGCCGATTCCGCGGGTGCTGTACCCACCGAGCCGCGGGTGCTGGCCCTGCCGAGCCGCGGGTGTGGGCCCTGCCGAGCCGCGGGTGCTGTACCCACCGAGCCGCGGGTGTGGGCCCCGCCGAGCTGCGGGTGCTGCCGCGGGTGCTGTCCCCGCCGAGCCGCGGGTGTGGGCCCCGCCGAGCCGCGGGTGCTGCCGTAGGTGCTGTCCCCGCCAAGCGGCGGGTGCTGCCGCGGGTGCTGTACCCGCCGAGCCGCGGGTGTGGGCCCCGCCGAGCCGCGGGTGCTGTCCCCGCCGAGCCGCGGGTGTGGGCCCCGCCGAGCCGCGGGTGCTGCTGCGGGTGCTGTACTGCCGAGCCGCGGGTGTGGGCCCAACAGAGCAGCAGAGTTGTGTGCATTTGTCTGAATGTAGCAGAGTTGTGTGTGTTTGTCTGTATGTAGCAGAGTTGTATGTGTTTGTCTGTATGTAGTAGAGTTGTATATGTTTGTCTGTATGTAGCAGAGTTGTATGTGTTTGTATGTAGCAGAGTTGTATGTGTTTGTCTGTATGTAGCAGAGTTGTATGTGTTTGTCTGTATGTAGCAGAGTTGTATGTGTTTGTCTGTATGTAGCAGAGTTGTATGTGTTTGTCTGTATGTAGCAGAGTTGTGTGTGTTTGTCTGTATGTAGCAGAGTTGTATGTGTTTGTCTGTATGTAGCAGAGTTGTGTGTGTTTGTCTGTATGTAGCAGAGTTGTATGTGTTTGTCTGTATGTAGCAGAGTTGTATGTGTTTGTCTGTATGTAGCAGAGTTGTATGTGTTTGTCTGTATGTAGTAGAGTTGTGTGTGTTTGTCTGTATGTAGCAGAGTTGTGTATGTGTTTGTCTGTATGTAGCAGAGTTTTGTATGTGTTTGTCTGTATGTAGCAGAGTTGTGTGTGTTTGTCTGTATGTAGCAGAGTTGTGTGTGTTTGTCTGTATGTAGCAGAGTTGTGTATGTGTTTGTCTGTATGTAGCAGAGTTGTATGTGTTTGTATGTAGCAGAGTTGTGTGTTTGTCTGTATGTAGTAGAGTTGTGTGTGTTTGTCTGTATGTAGCAGAGTTGTGTGTGTTTGTCTGTATGTAGCAGAGTTGTATGTGTTTGTCTGTATGTAGCAGAGTTGTGTGTGTTTGTATGTAGCAGAGTTGTGTGTGTTTGTCTGTATGTAGCAGAGTTGTGTGTGTTTGTCTGTATGTAGCAGAGTTGTGTGTGTTTGTCTGTATGTAGCAGAGTTGTGTGTGTTTGTCTGTATGTAGCAGAGTTGTATGTGTTTGTCTGTATGTAGCAGAGTTGTGTGTGTTTGTATGTAGCAGAGTTGTGTGTGTTTGTCTGTATGTAGCAGAGTTGTGTGTGTTTGTCTGTATGTAGCAGAGTTGTGTGTGTTTGTCTGTATGTAGCAGAGTTGTGTGTGTGTTTGTATGTAGCAGAGTTGTGTGTGTGTTTGTCTGTACGTAGCAGAGTTGTGTGTGTTTGTCTGTATGTAGCAGAGTTGTGTGTGTTTGTATGTAGCAGAGTTGTGTGTGTTTGTCTGTATGTAGCAGAGTTGTGTGTGTTTGTCTGTTTGTAGCAGAGTTGTGTGTGTTTGTCTGTATGTAGCAGAGTTGTGTGTGTTTGTCTGTATGTAGCAGACTTGTGTGTGTGTGTCTGTCTGTATGCAGCAGACTTGTGTTTGTGTGTGTGTGTGTGTCTGTCTGTAAGTGTATATGACTGTATAGATTTGTCTGTTTATATGTATTTTTGTGAGTTTGTCTTTAAATATGTATATGTACGTGTTCGTATCGGTGTCTGTGTGTGGATGGGGCCCACTGGGACTCTTCCGCCCGGGGCCCACAAAAACCTGGAGCCGGCCCTGGCTGTCCCTCCCACCGGATCTGAATGGGGAGCGAGCAATGGGTATATTTCCCTTCCGAGTCCTTCGGTGAGGTTGACATTACAGTCAAGGGAAATACCGCATCCAAGTGTCCACTTGCCTCAGAGATATCGGACTCTGCGTCCGTGTTGTCACACTCTGCCATGGCTGCCAATACCTTATTTGGGCGATTCGGACGTTTCGGGCAGTCGATCAAGAAATGGTCTGATTGACCGCAATAGAAACACAGACGCTCACGGAGCCGGTGTTCGCGACGTTCATTGGTCTCTCGCTTTTGCAGAGAGTCCACTTGCATAGGAACGTCCTCGGCCTCCCGTGGCGTCCTGAGAGCGGGTTCTCTGGAAGGAAATGCAAAGTTGTTTACACGGTTTACAGCTGCCCATTTTTCCTGTCTACGTTCCGTCAAGCGGGTATCAATACGCACACAGTGCTGGAGAAACAGTTCAAAATCCCCTGGAGATTCAGAACGAGCTAACTCGTCCTTGATGGTACCGGACAACCCCTTTCTGAAAACAGACAATAATGCATTGTTTCCCCAGTCGGTGTCTACCACTAACCTCTTGAACTCAGTGGCATATTCAACTACAGAACGCTTTCCCTGACGTAAGGAAAGGAGAGCCGATTCAGCGGTAGCACGGCGATTCGGATCATCAAACATCTGCGCCATTGCGGTCAGAAAATCATCTAGGTGATTTAAACGGATGTCCCGGTTCTCTATCATAGGATTAGCCCAAGCCAGTGCTTGTGAGGTTAATAACATAATTATACATAACACTTTGGACCGGTCAGAACGGTAATAATCAGCATGTACATCAAAAAACAGTATACATTGGTTCACAAATCCACGAAACTGACTACGGTCACCATTGAAACGGAATGGGGGTAACCTAGGCATACCGGCAGCTGATACGGACGTAGTGGGGCCGGCTTCCTGAGCCTCCACTCTGACTTGCAAGTCCTGTATAGCCGGACCCAGTACCTGGTGATCATGGCCCAGCTGTGCCTCCATATCTCTAAGTTTAGTCTGCACCACCTCCATCTCCTGCTGCAAGGAGTTAATCATAGAAAAGAGCTGATCTACTCCTCGTGTCTCAGTCATTGCCCCAGTGAAATCCTCTTGTGGCCTGAGTATAATGTAATACTATTGTATGTTTTGAGGATTTCGATAGCGTTAGGGCAATGACAGCCAGAGACGAGTTTGTGGTACAAGATGTTTATGATATGTAACCATGGTAGATACACAACGGAAATACACAGTATAACAAACACATGAAAATACCTTTCTGAAACGGAGCGAAGGGGATTCCTGGGGCCACGCACCAGACTCCCCCAGGGAGACCACCAGAGCGAACCCCTATACAGGGACTGTCCGGCAATCAACCCCGGAAGGCCTAAATGCGCCGCAGCCGGGACACAAGGGGCAAGCGGTAAAGTCCAGAAGTGTCCGTACGGGATGAAAGTCCAGAATGGTTATGAACCGGAAGAAACCGGGCAGACGTGCTGACCAAAGACGGCAGACGGAGTCCGGGCACAGTTTGAAGAAACCGGGTGTGGTCCAGAGTCGGTCGGTAGATTTTCAGGAGGATCCAAAGGTAATCAAGTAGCAGCAGCAGCAAAGCAGGAGCACACAGCAAGCAGTATACTCAGGCACTGGACTAGGCTTAGAGGCGGCCTTTTAAGCAGCTGGACAGGAAGTAGGGCAACAGAACATAAAACTCCATGTTAACCGAGGGCAAGCTCTTTCAAAAGAGGACTGGAAAACCCGGAAACCTGACAATGTGTGCATTCATGCACCACCCGGTACGCTACCCTTGCCAAATTGCTCACTCTAGATCCCCACACGATCCATGAAGCCGTTCCCCCGGTCACACCGCCTGCTGCCGGTTCCCACTCATCCCTGGGGGAGTTAGGCGAGTGGTATCGAGAGCTACATGTCGGCACTGATGATACCCCCATACACCACAAGGAAGGGGTATACCGGGTGGTACAGGAGTATGAGCGGGTTTTTAGCAAGCACCCTCTAGATTTTGGGCAGATTAAAGGGGTTCAACACCACATCCCTACCGGTACACACTCCCCTATTAAAGAGAGATACAGGCCTATTCCCCCTGCCCACTACCAATGCGCCAAAGACATGTTGAGGAACATGAAGGAGGCAGGGGTTATTAGGGACAGCTGTAGTCCCTGGGCCGCTCCGTTGGTGCTGGTTAAGAAGAAGGATGGCACCATGCGGATGTGTGTGGATTACCGGAAGATTAACCAGATAACGCATAAGGATGCTTACCCTCTGCCCCGCATCAAAGAGTCCCTGGCCTCGCTGAGAACCGCTAACTACTTCTCCACCCTTGACCTCACCAGCGGGTACTGGCAGGTGGCCGTGGCACCGGAAGACCGAGAGAAGACTGCCTATGGGACCGTTTTGCTGTACTTGGATGATGTGATTGTGTACTCACAGACGTATGAAGCCCACCTGGAGCACCTAGCCGAGGTGTTCGCGTCCCTTGCCAAGTATGGGATGAAGTTGAAGCCCTCAAAGTGTCATCTGCTGAAACCCAGAGTGCAGTACCTAGGACATGTGGTTGGTGCGGAAGGTGTCGCCCCCAACCCCGAGAAGATCACCGCCATCCAAGACTGGCCGAGACCGACCACAGTGAGGGAAGTGAGGCAGTTTCTGGGCCTGGTGGGATATTACCGTCGCTTCATTAAGGGGTACACAAAGATGGCTGCCCCCATGCAAGACCTCCTCGTAGGACAGACCAAGGGTGGTAGATCCCTAGTAGCCCCATTGGTGTGGGAAGAAAAGCATGAGGAATCCTTCCGCCAGCTGAGAACAGCCCTGACCGGAGAGGAAATCCTAGCGTACCCTGACTACAGCCGCCCATTCATCCTCTACACCGACGCCAGCAATGTGGGCTTGGGGGCTGTTCTATCCCAGGTCCAAGACAGAAGGGAAAAGGTAATAGCTTATGCTAGCCGAAAACTCCGACCGACTGAGAGGAACCCTGAGAACTACATCTCCTTCAAGCTTGAGCTCTTGGCACTGGTGTGGGCTATCACCGAGCGGTTCCGCCATTACCTGGCAGCAGCCAAGTTCACCGCGTACACAGACAATAACCTGCTGACCCATCTAGATACGGCCAAGCTGGGCGCGTTGGAGCAGCGGTGGGTGACCAGGTTAGCCAACTACGATTTCACCATCAAGTACCGGGCCGGCCGTACCAACGTCAATGCCAATGCACTCTCCCGGATGCCCCACCTGTCGGAAGAGGGGCCAGAGGATGATGACCTCGAAGAGATCGAGTTGCCTGCATTTCACCGGCCATTCACTGAGAAGGTGCACGTCTACCAACAACGGGTGAACCTGGATCCGCTGCCCCGACAGGACTGGCAGGAAGCTCAGGACCAGGCACCTGCTGTCCGCCTGGTCAAGACTCTAGTGGAACAGGGTTCTGCTGGGATAGACCCTGCTGCCCCTGCCGAAGCCCAACGTCTGTGGCAAGAATGGACCCGGCTATACCAACACCAGGGGAAGTTGTATCGCGAGCTGATTAATCCAAAGACTCACGAGAAGATCCGCCAGCTGGTGATTCCCCAGGCTAACGTGCCCACCGTCCTGCAAGCATACCATGATGGTGCAGTGCACTTCGGGTGGAAGAAGCTAGAGATGTTGTTAAGAGAGCGGTTCTATTGGAGTGGAATGCGGGAATCTGTGGAGGCCTGGTGCCGAGAATGTGGCCCTTGCGCATTGAGAAGGAAGGACGAGGCCAGCCAGAAGGCACCCCTACACCCGATCATTACACACCAACCGCTGGAGCTGGTTGCCCTTGACCATGTAAAGCTCACCCCCAGCCGAAGTGGGTACACCTACGCTCTGACCATCGTAGACCACTACTCGAGGTTCCTGGTGGTTGTCCCAGTTAAGGACTTAACCGGCCGCACCGCTGCTAAGGCTTTCCAGGCTTATTTCTGTTGACCGCATTGGTACCCGGAGAGGGTGCTTACCGACCAGGGTCCGGCCTTTGAAGCAGAGGTATTCCAGGAATTCTGCCAGTTGTACGGCTGCAAGAAAATCCGGACCACGCCTTACCACGCCCAAACCAATGGCATTTGTGAAAAGATGAACCACTTGGTCCTGGGCCTCCTCAAGACGTTACCACTGGAAGAGCGGAACCTGTGGCTGGAGAATCTACCTGACCTGGTCGATATGTACAACAACATCCCTTCCAGCTCTACGAAATGCACTCCAGCATACCTGATGAGAGCTCGTCCCGGCCGGCTACCAGTGGATCTGGAAATGGGCTTGGAAGCTTCAGAAGCACTCCTGTCGACAGCTGAATGGGACACTCGGCGGAGGACACAGTACCGACAGGTCCAGGAGTATGTTGAAAAGAACTTGTGCCGGAGTCGGGGACAACAGGAGCAGTGCTTCAACAAGAAGGCGCCTGCCGGTTCCTTCCAACCTGGGGATGTAGTGCTGAAGCGGAAAAGAAGGGCCCACAAGCTGGATGATCAATGGGAAAAAACCCCGTATGTAGTCCAGCCCACAGGATGGGAGAATGGGAAGGCCTACCAGATCAGCCGTGACCAGGGGGGGACTTTGGCCACGGTTTCCCGAGACCACCTGAAGAAGTGCCCACCAGCATTGAGAGTAGCGGATGAGGCTCCAGTTCCCAGTCCAGTGGAGAAGGAAAAAGAGGTAATCCACACCATGATGGGTGATTTTCCAGCAGACTGGCCTACACAGAACGGTGCGGTGATCCTTCCAGTGATACTGTTCCCACAACCCGTGGATGAAGAAATGATGGAAACGGTTAACCGCGAGCCAGTGCCCAGGGATGTACCTGTACCCAGCTCCCCTACGCCTCCGCCTGCCCCACATGATAGCAGGGAGGAGGAACTGACTGTTCCCTCTGCCCCACTGCCTGTCACCACTGACACCGGATCCCGAAGGTCCACTCGCCCCAACCTAGGTAGACCCCCACTTAGGTACAGGGAAACTACTCTTTAAAAGGGGGGGGCTTTATGTGTTGAGTGTACCAGTTTGAAAGTTTTAAATGATAAGTAAAGATGATCAACCAAAGAAGTTTACCTGATTGAACCGTGATTAAACCGGCCGTTGCCGGCAACTGTTGTCCCCGTAGGGACTGTGCAACCATTGCGTAAGGAACTGCTTACGGACAAGCCCGAGAACTTGCAGGGCAACCACAAACTTAGTGCAATGTAAATAAAAATGTTTGTTGGCTTGACACCGTTACCGCCTCCGGAGAGGCTGATTTGGGAGGATGGGCCTGGAGGAAAGGGATGGCCTAGGCCCGCCACTACCGTAACCGGTGGCGATCCTCCGGGGGTTCAGGGGTCCCCTTGGACGTGGGCCCCCTGAAAGAGACAGAACCCGCTCGGGCAACTTGGTGCTGGACTGGGGTCAAGGGGTGCTGCCCGCTTCTTAGGGGCAGCATCAGGGCCAGGTTGTTTGGGTGGGAGAAGAGCGGAAGCTGTACCGTTGTAAAATGTTTATGATGCTTTTACATGTTTTACCGTTTTATTCTTTTTCAGTTGTGAAAATAAAACCGGTGATGGACGGGCAGCCCGCGGACGGTCTGCATTTTACTATAGGGGAATGTGGCGCCCTGGACAAGCCAGGTCGTCACAGGTACTACACCAACACGCTCTACACTCCGGCTAGGCACACCGAAGCTAAACACAAATCCTAGTTGCCTTCCTCCAGGGGCTGATGTCCACACCAGGGGGTGGGCCAGGCGGTTGATCCCACCCACCGAGGAGTTCACAGTCCTGGAGGCGGGAAAAGGAGTCAGATTAGAGATCAGTTTTGGAGTTAGAGAAGTGAAGAGGAGAGGAGACTGACCGTGTCCGTGTGTGTGGCCCGGGCACTCAGCAAGGTTGGCAGACGGTGGTGACCTTCTGCAGGAGAGGCTGATTGGAGTGAACCGTACGGACCGGGGATGGGCGGTGGCCCGCCGGTACCAGATCGGGGAGTGAAGAGAAGCCAGCACCATCCGGCAGGGCCTACGGACCCCGACCAGGCTAGGAGTCGCCGTAAAACCGGTCAAATCCGTTAGCGACAGGAACCTCCAGGGTTTCCCAGCAGTCAAGACCCGATTGAAGGCAACAGCTCACACCGTAGAGGGAAGCACAGTCACCGCCAAGGCTACAGTTCCCAGGGCCAGAGCCTGCGGGCAAAAGGGGCTCCCTCAGCATCCATCCAAGCTGGGGAGCGGGTTACCGGTGGGAAGCCCGCTAGATTTTGGGGGAATAAAAGGGGTCCACCACCACATCCCCACAGGTGCACACCCACCCATCAAAGAGAGCTATAAGCCAATACCACCTTCACATTGCCAGTGTACCAAGGACATGTTGAGCAACATGAAGGCGGCTGGGGTTATCCGTGACAGTTGTAGCCTTTGGGCAGCTCTGTTGATCCTGTTAAAAAAGAAGGACGGCACCATTCCCCGTATTGAGGAATCGCTAGCTGCATTGAGAACTGCAAATTATTTTTCTACCCTTGATCTCACTAGTCACTATTGGCAAGTGTCCGTTGCTGAGGCAGACCGGGAGAAGACCGCCTTCGCCACCCCTATGGGTCTCTGCGAGTTCAAAAGCATGCCCTTCGAGCTGTGCAATGCGCCAGGAACCTTCCAGAGGCTGATGGAATGCTGCTTGGGACAAGATTTTAGGGTGTATAAAAAGGGAGATTAGATCCCGTGATCCCAACGTATTGTTACACATCTATAAATCACTTGTAAGGCTACATCTGGAATATGGGAACCAGTTTTGGGCTCCACATTTTAATAAGGACATTCAGAAGTTAGAGTCAGTTCAAAGGTGGGCAACTAGACTACTACAAGGAATGGAAGGCCTCCCATATGATGACAAGTTGAAAAAGTTATTAAGTGATTATTGGCTGCAATGGGGCTTTCTGGCTGGTGCCAGCCTCTCTTCTTAGCACACAGGAACCACAATCCCTACACCATGCTTCAATGGATTCTCTCATCCCAGCCCAGTAAAACTACATATTTTACACAGTCATAAGCAGCCAAAAGGGATCTATTCTATTCAATTGCAAATGATCTAGATAAGACTGAGAATAAGATACTGCACGGGACATAGCAGAGTTGGTCAAGTTGAGTGGAGATGAGTTTGCTATTTGGCACAGCTTTTTGCATCAATAAAGCAAGTAAAAGGTGTGAAAGATAAAAAAAAGGGTGAAAGTGTGAAAAGTGAATTGGCCAAATTGAGGTGCATATAAAGTTTTTGCTTTCTTTCAATTCACTAATGGGGCTCATTTGAATCAGGTGAATTGAGTTCTGCTTTTGGAAACTGGGTTAAGAAGGGGTGCACCGGTCCTGGAGGTACTGCAATACCAGGTCAATGCGTGGAGTGGACAGAGCAAGATTTTTTCCATCTCCTTGTTCTAAAAATCCATTTAATATATGGTCCCCAGAGAGGGGACGTATCAGATATTAAACTGATAAGAACAGATTTAATTTTTTTTTTTTTCTGTTTATCAGTAGGACTTCAAAATAACAAAGGTGATCGCCTCCCGTTGCCTGGGAACCGTCCAGGCACAAGAGGGCTATGTGTCACCAGAAGGCGCACACACTTCCTCAAGGCCGGCAGACGTGCAATCCCAGGCACCTTCCAGTACCGACCAAGGTAGCGTCCTCCGAAACTACACTTGATCTTAGCCAAAAGGCCGAGAAGCTATAACCCGAATTGGTTACGGCCTTGAGTGGCACCCTGGCCTATACCGGACACATCTTAGGGAGAGGGAGACAAACCCACGCCTACAGAAGACATTTTGTCACCCAAGCCAACCCTTGAAAAGGCTGTTTTGCAGAGCAAAAACAAGAAGAATGGTGCTTTTTGCAGCCGCCGCCCACTGCAATGAATCTGAATAACTCCTCCTTTTGGACACAAGCACCTCCCCTCCCCCTTGCAGTCTTTCCAATTCATGATACAAAAAGACGGACGGACAGGACAGGACAGGACAGGCTGCCTGACTTTCCGTCACTGCCACCCTTTGCCATCCTTGCCCGTAGAAAGCCCTTTCATCATCCCCAAACCCTAATCTTTTCCCTTCCCTTCCCAGATGCGTCTCACTCCCTTTCATTAGGAAGTGAGCGCAGCCTTTTCTCCGTTCTGCACATGCGCGACGTTAAACACAAATGCGCAGGCGTGCGTTCCATTACCCTCACTGCATTCCACTCCCATACAGGAAGTGGGCGCAGCTATTACTACGGTCGCACATAAAAGAACCCACGGCCACCACTGCACATAGCTTACTCCACCACAGGACACCCACTTCTACACCAACACAGGTAAGACAGGATCGGCACCTCTATGCTCCTGTTACAATCAGGCTCAGTCACCATGTGATAACGCTCTCAACTCTTTAGTTGCAGGCTCCCCTTGCTTCACCTCCACTGGCTGTGCTGCCATTTCCTCTCCCACCTGGAAGGTATACTTTATTCCACTATTTTCCTGTTTCTCTCTTCCCCCTTTTCCCATAACCTACTTTTATCTGCATTTGTGGGGTATCTATATGCTATTTACATCATAGTTTTATTCATTAATATGGAAGGGAAGAGTGCCCATGAGAGTGTTGAACTGCGGAGAGCAAGAGATTAAGCTGCTCCGATTTGCCACCATTGATAAGCTGTTCTCAGTAGATACACATGCTATCCAAACAGCAGCATCCACCATTGCTTCAGCCCACCCATTCAGTGACAGCTCACCAAGTCAGCCAGAGGAGTGGTGTAAGGAATTACACGTAGGCACTGACTCCACACCTTCACATCACAAGAAGGGGGTCTACAGGCTAGTGCAAGAATACGAGCAAGTCTTCAGCAAACATCCGCTAGACTTTTGAAGAATAAAAGGGGTCAAACACTACATCCCCACAAGTGCACACCCACCCATCAAAGAGAGATATAAGCCAAAACTACCTGCACATTACCAGTGTACCAAGGACATGTTGAGCAACATGAAGGAGGCTGGGGTTATCCGTGACAGTTGTAGCCTCTGGGCAGCTCCATTGGTCCTGTTAAAGAAGAAGGACAGCACCACTCCCCTGTATTGAGGAATAGCTAGCTGCATTGAGAACTGCAAATTATTTTTCTACCCTTGATCTCACTAGTCGCTATTGGCAAGTGTCCGTTGCTGAGGCAGACCGGGAGAAGACCGCCTTTGCCACCCCGATGGGTCTCTGCGAGTTCAAAAGCATGCCCTTCGAGCTGTGCAATTTGCCAGGAACCTTCCAGAGGCTGATGGAATGCTGCTTGGGACACCGAAACTTTGAAACGGTACTGCTATACCTTTATGATGTTATTGTTTATTCTAAAGCAAACAAGATTTTAGGGTGTATAAAAAGGGAGATTAGATCCGGTGATCCCAACGTATTGTTACCCCTCTATAAATCACTTGTAAGGCCACATCTGGAATATGGGGTAAAGTCCTGAGCAGGTTGATAACCATTGGTTTGAGCATGGTAGGGTGTAGTGCGCATCTTCCTGCATCGGTAAAAGCTGCAGAAGTCCTTGAAGATTTCCGCTTCAAAGGCTGTGCCTTGATCTGTGAGGACTCTCTCTGAGTAGCCATGAGGTCTGCATAAGTGTGCTTGGAAGACCTTCGCTGCAGTATGGGCCATTAGATCTTTGACTTGTACCACAACCATAAATCTCGAGTAGTTGTCTACCATCGTAAGTGCATACGTGAGCTCGCCTCGATATTCTGCAACAAAACTCCCTTTTTCGATTTCAGTTTCAGCAAACACTCCTCTTCCTGTAGAAAATATTTATCATTACCTAAGACAGTCATTCTAATGCATGACAATATTAAGGCAATTTAGTTAAAACTTGTTTTAACTCACCTTTAAGGGGATTGATGTATTTCATGGTCAATCCAGGTTTGTCAGTGATGGCACTGACATAATGTATGGCGTCTTTTTCGGGCGTTATCCTTTGCCTTTTCATTGTGAAAATCCAGTTGCCTATATCAAAGCAAATTCTACTACTTGTAAAGTATGCAGAAAATGAAATGTAGAACATATAACATCAACTGCTTAGGAACGCATCATAGGTTAGTACTTAAAAGGATATTGTCATGTTCTAGTCATAATGCAAGCTGGACATTTTTCATGTTACCCTGTAATCGCCGGCCTGTTCTAATGCTCACAAGCCAAGATATAGGCTCAGCTGCTAAGGCTTCCCTCTGCCTTCTGAATGAAACTTGAATATGTCTGGGTCACTGTGTATATAGCAGGTGCTCAGAAAAAATAAGAGTCAATTCAATAGAAATAGCTCTGGCACACTATAGTGATCAATAACGTAAGAAAAGAACTCTTGGAATGCTGAAAATTCTTTATTTGTGCAAAAGGATAATTCATCCAACGTTTCGACCTTGTTTTTAGGTCTTTATCAAGGATAAAGTTATCTAAGATCATAAAGGGTTACAAAACCATATAAACACGTAATTAGTACATAGTACAACATAACAGTACAATATATTGCTACTTGAGAGTACAATGGGTCAAATGACCATGATGCACATACAAAAAATTTTTCCAAAGCCATAGTGAAAACATTTGTACTGAGGAAAGAAAATTTCCACATGACCTATCTGGAGAAACATTCTGGATCAAACAACCAAAAATAGTCAAGCAGGTAAATACACACCTATATGGATAACAGGATGATATGTGTTCAATTGTATAGCGTCATTGCCATTAAGGTACAAATGGAAAACTTGCAATCCTATATAGTGAAGGAAATGAACACATATCATATCAAAGAACACAGGAACATGGGTGTGAGAAAAACCTCAATGTTTATACTTTGTTCTTTATAATGGTGTGAACATGTATATGTCTCAGTACCTTATGCACTTGAGAATTCTAGTGAGTAGATCATGAAAGCCTATTTCAGAACTGGAATCGGTAAATAATTGTAGGTGGAATCTAAATGAAAAGATGGTACAAGTGTTATCATGACTAGAGATGAGCGAACCGGTCGCGGTTCGGCTCGAGGTTGGTTCGCCGAACGGACCTCCCGTTCGAGTTCGGTTCGTCGAACGTTCGACGAACCGAACTCGAGCCAATAGGAAACAATGGCAGGCAATCACAAACACAGAAAAACACCTAGAAAACACCCTCAAAGGTGTCCTAAAGGTGACAAACAACTCAAACACATTGGAAAGTGACAAGGACATATACTCATGCGAAAACAAAACAGCTGGACAAGGAAAAAGAGGAGGACACACAGATATATGAGTATATGCAAGGAAACATCGATTCCATTAATGTGCAACTTGAGCCCTGCTCATTCTTGGCTTCCAATCTTGATAAATTGCCTGAGCTCGCCACGTACGTCTTGGGGATCTTGTCGTGTCCTGCAGCCAGCGTTCTCTCGGAACCTGTCTTCAGTGCTGCTGTGGGTCTGCTGGCAGATAAGCACACGTGTCTGTCCACTGACAATGTGGACATGGCTCTCAGAGGACTTTTCTTCCCCTGGGTCAGCCAGGGGACGGGAAAGGCACGCGTATTTTTGAGAGTGCTTCATGCAAAGCATCTTTTTCTTTTTCAAAAGGGAGCTCAACCGATGCCAGTCAAGTGGGGTGTGTGTGGCCCAGTGAGTGGAAACGAGGGAGACTGTGGTTGGAGTCCCCTCGCTGTGTCTCTAAAAGAACCAAGATGAACAAGTCATGGCTCTCAGAGGACTTTTCTTCCCCTGGGTCAGCCAGGGGACGGGAAAGGCACGCGTATTTTTGAGAGTGCTTCATGCAAAGCATCTTTTTCTTTTTCAAAAGGGAGCTCAACCGATGCCAGTCAAGTGGGGTGTGTGTGGCCCAGTGAGTGGCAACGAGGGAGACTGTGGTTGGAGTCCCCTCGCTGTGTCTCTAAAAGAACCAAGATGAACAAGTCATGGCTCTCAGAGGACTTTTCTTCCCCTGGGTCAGCCAGGGGACGGGAAAGGCACGCGTATTTTTGAGAGTGCTTCATGCAAAGCATCTTTTTCTTTTTCAAAAGGGAGCTCAACCGATGCCAGTCAAGTGGGGTGTGTGTGGCCCAGTGAGTGGCAACGAGGGAGACTGTGGTTGAAGTCCCCTCGCTGTGTCTCTAAAAGAACCAAGATGAACAAGTCATGGCTCTCAGAGGACTTTTCTTCCCCTGGGTCAGCCAGGGGACGGGAAAGGCACGCGTATTTTTGAGAGTGCTTCATGCAAAGCATCTTTTTCTTTTTCAAAAGGGAGCTCAACCGATGCCAGTCAAGTGGGGTGTGTGTGGCCCAGTGAGTGGCAACGAGGGAGACTGTGGTTGGAGTCCCCTCGCTGTGTCTCTAAAAGAACCAAGATGAACAAGTCATGGCTCTCAGAGGACTTTTCTTCCCCTGGGTCAGCCAGGGGACGGGAAAGGCACGCGTATTTTTGAGAGTGCTTCATGCAAAGCATCTTTTTCTTTTTCAAAAGGGAGCTCAACCGATGCCAGTCAAGTGGGGTGTGTGTGGCCCAGTGAGTGGCAACGAGGGAGACTGTGGTTGGAGTCCCCTCGCTGTGTCTCTAAAAGAACCAAGATGAACAAGTCATGGCTCTCAGAGGACTTTTCTTCCCCTGGGTCAGCCAGGGGACGGGAAAGGCACGCGTATTTTTGAGAGTGCTTCATGCAAAGCATCTTTTTCTTTTTCAAAAGGGAGCTCAACCGATGCCAGTCAAGTGGGGTGTGTGTGGCCCAGTGAGTGGCAACTAGGGAGACTGTGGTTGGAGTCCCCTCGCTGTGTCTCTAAAAGAACCAAGATGAACAAGTCATGGCTCTCAGAGGACTTTTCTTCCCCTGGGTCAGCCAGGGGACGGGAAAGGCACGCGTATTTTTGAGAGTGCTTCATGCAAAGCATCTTTTTCTTTTTCAAAAGGGAGCTCAACCGATGCCAGTCAAGTGGGGTGTGTGTGGCCCAGTGAGTGGCAACGAGGGAGACTGTGGTTGGAGTCCCCTCGCTGTGTCTCTAAAAGAACCAAGATGAACAAGTCATGGCTCTCAGAGGACTTTTCTTCCCCTGGGTCAGCCAGGGGACGGGAAAGGCACGCGTATTTTTGAGAGTGCTTCATGCAAAGCATCTTTTTCTTTTTCAAAAGGGAGCTCAACCGATGCCAGTCAAGTGGGGTGTGTGTGGCCCAGTGAGTGGCAACGAGGGAGACTGTGGTTGGAGTCCCCTCGCTGTGTCTCTAAAAGAACCAAGATGAACAAGTCATGGCTCTCAGAGGACTTTTCTTCCCCTGGGTCAGCCAGGGGACGGGAAAGGCACGCGTATTTTTGAGAGTGCTTCATGCAAAGCATCTTTTTCTTTTTCAAAAGGGAGCTCAACCGATGCCAGTCAAGTGGGGTGTGTGTGGCCCAGTGAGTGGCAACGAGGGAGACTGTGGTTGGAGTCCCCTCGCTGTGTCTCTAAAAGAACCAAGATGAACAAGTCATGGCTCTCAGAGGACTTTTCTTCCCCTGGGTCAGCCAGGGGACGGGAAAGGCACGCAAATTTTTGAGAGTGCTTCATGCAAAGCATCTTTTTCTTTTTCAAAAGGGAGCTCAACCGATGCCAGTCAAGTGGGGTGTGTGTGGCCCAGTGAGTGGAAACGAGGGAGACTGTGGTTGGAGTCCCCTCGCTGTGTCTCTAAAAGAACCAAGATGAACAAGTCATGGCTCTCAGAGGACTTTTCTTCCCCTGGGTCAGCCAGGGGACGGGAAAGGCACGCGTATTTTTGAGAGTGCTTCATGCAAAGCATCTTTTTCTTTTTCAAAAGGGAGCTCAACCGATGCCAGTCAAGTGGGGTGTGTGTGGCCCAGTGAGTGGAAACGAGGGAGACTGTGGTTGGAGTCCCCTCGCTGTGTCTCTAAAAGAACCAAGATGAACAAGTCATGGCTCTCAGAGGACTTTTCTTCCCCTGGGTCAGCCAGGGGACGGGAAAGGCACGCGTATTTTTGAGAGTGCTTCATGCAAAGCATCTTTTTCTTTTTCAAAAGGGAGCTCAACCGATGCCAGTCAAGTGGGGTGTGTGTGGCCCAGTGAGTGGCAACGAGGGAGACTGTGGTTGGAGTCCCCTCGCTGTGTCTCTAAAAGAACCAAGATGAACAAGTCATGGCTCTCAGAGGACTTTTCTTCCCCTGGGTCAGCCAGGGGACGGGAAAGGCACGCGTATTTTTGAGAGTGCTTCATGCAAAGCATCTTTTTCTTTTTCAAAAGGGAGCTCAACCGATGCCAGTCAAGTGGGGTGTGTGTGGCCCAGTGAGTGGCAACGAGGGAGACTGTGGTTGGAGTCCCCTCGCTGTGTCTCTAAAAGAACCAAGATGAACAAGTCATGGCTCTCAGAGGACTTTTCTTCCCCTGGGTCAGCCAGGGGACGGGAAAGGCACGCGTATTTTTGAGAGTGCTTCATGCAAAGCATCTTTTTCTTTTTCAAAAGGGAGCTCAACCGATGCCAGTCAAGTGGGGTGTGTGTGGCCCAGTGAGTGGCAACGAGGGAGACTGTGGTTGGAGTCCCCTCGCTGTGTCTCTAAAAGAACCAAGATGAACAAGTCATGGCTCTCAGAGGACTTTTCTTCCCCTGGGTCAGCCAGGGGACGGGAAAGGCACGCGTATTTTTGAGAGTGCTTCATGCAAAGCATCTTTTTCTTTTTCAAAAGGGAGCTCAACCGATGCCAGTCAAGTGGGGTGTGTGTGGCCCAGTGAGTGGCAACGAGGGGAGACTGTGGTTGGAGTCCCCTCGCTGTGTTATACATGCTTTTAGAAGGGCATGACATGGCTTGGAGGTTGACTTTCATAAAATGCAAACTGTTGGCTACCAAAATGCTGCCTTTCCAACAACTGTGGTTATAGGCAATGAGGAACATACTGATGAAGATGAGACGCAGATACCCGATTGGGATGACAACTTAAATATTCGGTCAGGGCAAGAAGAGGCTCGGTCTGAGGGGGAGGGTAGTGCAAACACAACAATTGATGATGAAGTTCTAGATCCCACCTACTGTCAACCCCCAGTCAGGCACTCGAGGAGGTCAACAGAGGCGGTGGAGGAGGATGCAACCGACGACGAAATTACCTTGCGCCTTCCTGGACAGAGTCGGAGCACTGGTAGCACGTCTACAACTGCATCCTCAGCCACCACTCTGCCTGATGAGCATTATTCGGGGTGCATCAACAGGTCGCATGGCCTCTAAGCCTTGCCTAGCCTGTTCCTTTTTTGACATAGAAAAAGATCGCCCAAATCATGTGATATGTAAAATTTGTCATGATTCTCTTAGTAGAGGTCAAAACCTCAGCAGTTTGACAACTTCTTCCATGAATCGTCACATGAATAAATATCATAGGTCCCGGTGGGAAGCTCACTGTGCTGCAATGCGGCCTAGCGGAGCGAACCATCCACCGCCCGCCCCTTCCAGTGCATCCGCGCGCTCTTCATCTTCTAGGACTGTGGGGACAGCTGTCACACCTGTTTTTCCACGCAAAACTTCCACCACTGTAACCGCAACAGGCAGTTTGCTTGGTAGGTCGTCAGTTGGTTTGGCAAGGGGAAACAAGTGAGTGTGTACAGCTCTCTCAGACATCGATAGCACCTACGTTGGATGAAGGCAACATCATGTCTCCGCCTGCACTTTCCTCACAAACCTGCATTTTTCCAGGGACACCCTACTCAACACCGTCTACACACAGCAGCCAGATCTCTGTCCCTCAGATGTGGTCAAATAAAAGGCCACTTCCTCCGACCCATGACAAAGCTAAGAGGTTGACTCTATCCCTCTGTAAGCTGTTGGCTACCGAAATGCTGCCTTTCCGCCTAGTGGACACACAGGATTTTAGAGACCTTATGTCTGTCGCTGTGCCCCAGTACCAGATGCCTAGTCGCCACTACTTCTCTAAGAAAGGTGTGCCCGCGCTACACCAGCATGTCGCACACAACATCACCGCTTCCTTGAGAAACTCTGTGTGTGAACGGGTGCATTTCACCACCGATACTTGGACCAGTAAGCATGGACAGGGACGTTACATGTCGCTGACTGGGCACTCGGTAACTATGTTGATAGATGGTGAAGGGTCTGCTGCACAAGTCTTGCCGTCCCCACGACTTGTGTGTCAATCCTCTGTCTGTCCAAGTTCCGCCACTGCTTCTGCATCCTCCACCTCATCTGGGTCCTCCACCTCCGCCCCAAGCCTGCCTGGTCAGGCCACCAGCGTTCTCACTGCGCAGAAGGAATCACGCACCCCTCATTACTATGCTGGCAGCAGAGCGCAACGGCATCAGGCGGTCTTTAGCTTGACATGTCTTGGGAATAAGAGTCACACAGCTGAGGAGTTGTGGTCAGCTCTGCGGTCCGAGTTTAATAAATGGTTGTCTCCACTCAACCTGCAGCCTGGTAAGGCCGTGTGCGACAATGCTGCAAACCTGGGTGCGGCCCTTCGCCTGGGCAAGGTGACACACGTGCCTTGTATGGCTCACGTGTTGAACCTTGTTGTCCAGCAATTTTTAACACACTATCCCGGCCTAGATGGCCTTCTGACCAGGGCACGTAAACTGTCTGCAGTGCTCACTTCCGCCGTTCAACCGCCGCAGCTGAGCGACTTGCATCGCTCCAGAAGTCTTTCGGCCTGCCGGTTCATCGCCTGAAATGCGATGTGGCGACACGCTGGAATTCAACTCTCCACATGTTACAGCGACTGTGGCAGCACCGGCGAGCCCTGGTGCAATACGTCATGATGGGCCAACGAGATGCAGAAGTGGGGCAGATCACCCTGATGGAGTGATCTCAGATCAAGGACCTATGCACCGTTCTGCACAGTTTCGACATGGCGACGAATATGTTTAGCGCTGACAATGCCATTATCAGCATGACGATTACAGTCATTTACATGCTGGAGCACACGCTAAACACTATTCGGAGTCAGGGGGTGGGACAACAGGAAGGGGAGGAACTACAGGAGGATTCATATGCGCAAGACACAACAACATCACCAAGGTCCAGACGTTCATCATCACCAACGCGGCAGGCATGGGACCATGGGGGACAGGGATCAACAAGGGCGCATGGTAGCAGGCGAGATGTTGAGGAAGGTGCAGGAGGACATGAAGATATGGAGGACGAACTGTCCATGGACATGGAAGACTCAGCGGATGAGGGAGACCTTGGTCAAAATTCAGTTGAAAGAGGTTGGGGGGAGATGTCAGAGGAAGAAAGAACGGTTAGCACCTCTATGCCACAAACACAGCGTGGACTTGGTCCGCATGGCTGCGCAAGACACATGAGTGCCTTCTTGTTGCACTACCTCCAACATGACCCTCGGATTGTCAAAATTAGAAGTGATGATGACTACTGGCTTGCCACACTATTAGATCCCCGGGACAAGTCCAAATTTTGTGACATAATTCCACCCATAGAAAGGGACGCACGTATGCTGGAGTATCAGCATAAGCTGTTACTCGATCTTAGCTCGGCTTTTACACCAAACAACCGTGCAGGTGAAGGGAGTGATTCTCCCAGTTGTAACTTGACAAACATGGGACGGCATCGTCATCTTCAACAGTCTACCCGTACCAGTAGGACCGTATCTGGTGCTGGTAACAGCAATTTTATGGAATATTTTCATAATTTTTTTAGACCCTCCTTTGCAAGGCCACCAGAGACAACAAGTCTGACACATAGTCAACGGATGGAGAGGATGATACAGGAGTATCTCGAAATGAACATCGATGCAATGACTTTGCAAATGGAGCCTTGCTCCTTTTGGGCTTCAAATCTAGAAAAATTGACAGAGCTCTCCAGTTACGCCTTGGAGATTTTGTCGTGTGCAGCTGCCAGCGTTGTCTCTGAACGTGTCTTCTTCAGTGCTGCTGGGTGTGTGCTGACAGATAAGCGCACGCGTCTGTCCAGTGACAATGTGGACACACTGACGTTCATCAAAATGAACAAGTCATGGATCCAGAAGGAATTTACTACCCCTGTGTCATCCTGGGGAGAGTAAATGCTTGTGGATTTGGAATGTGCTTGATGCAAATCAAAACATCCTGTTTGCAACTAGGGCACAAGTGCTGCCACTGATGGGGTGTCTGTGTGCCCAATGTTGGGAAAAAAGGTAGACTCCGCTTGGAGTAACCCTTGCTTGATGTGTTTTTTAAAAATGATACAAGATGAACAGATCTGAAGGCAAGATGAAGGCAACATCATGTCTCCGCCTGCACTTTTCTCACAAACCTGCATTTTTCCAGGGACACCCTACTCAACACCGTCTACAGACAGCAGCCAGATCTCTTTCCCTCAGATGTGGTCAAATAAAAGGCCACTTACTGCGACCCATGACAAAGCTAAGTGGTTGACTCTATCCCTCTGTAAGCTGTTGGCTACCGAAATGCTGCCTTTACGCGTAGTGGACACACAGGATTTTACAGACCTTATGTCTGTCGCTGTGCCCCAGTACCACATGCCCAATCACCACTGCTTCTCCAAGAAAAGCATGCCCGCGCTACACCAGCATGTCGCACACAACATCACCACTTCCTTGAGAAAATCTGTGTGCGACAGGGTGCATTTCAACACAGATACTTGGACCAGTAAGCATAGACAGGGTCATTACATGTCACTGACTGGGCACTGGCAAACTATGGTGAGAGATGGAGAAGGGTCTGCTGTACAAGTCTTGCCGTCCCCACGAGTTGTTTCAATCCTTGTTCTGTATGTAGAAGTTAATACACTGCTTCTGCCTCTTCAACCTCGTGTGGGTCCTCTACCTTGGCGCAAACCCTGTGTGGTCAGGCCACCCTTCCTTGCAACTGCGCACAAGGACTACCACACACCTCCTTACTATGCTGGCAGCAGAGCTCAATGCCATCAGGCGGTCAAAGCTTTACTTTGAAATGTATGGGAAATGTGAGTCACACCGCTATTACAGAGAATAGTAGTCAGGCAGGGTCAAAACATTAATTGAGGAACAGGAACAGAATGGGACGGCCAGGAAAGAATCAGAAAACAAGCAGAGTTGAAATGCGTATCGGCCAACAAGGTACATAAACAGCAAGCAGGAAAAGTAGTCAGGTAACAAGCACACAAAATCATAAAACTGAACTGGGGGTAAAATTAACCAGAGGTTCATAGCTATGTCTGGCAGTGGTCTGCAGACAGGATGGGCATAAAAAAGGGTGTGGTGTCTTCCCATTGGTTGTAGCTGAATGATGGTATTTCATCTGTGAGATACCCACCAGCTACATTCAGCCAGAGATTCTGCATCTGTCAAGGTAATGCAGCCCAGTGGGTGAGCATAACCTGCGTCCACCTGCGCCGCTGGCATCGACTACTCTCACATCATCAGCACTATTCATGAAAGGAACACGTTGTCACCTGGCAACCGGAGTACAAATTGACGGAGCGGACTACGTTGGTGACTTAACAGCCGTGTGCGGCAATGATGCAAACCTGGCTGCGGGCCATCCTCAGGGCAATGTGACACACGTGCCTTTTAGGGCTCACGTGTTGAACCGAATTCGCCAGCAATTTTTAAAACACCATCACGGCCTACATGGCCTTGTGCAGTGGGCACGCTCGCTATGTGCTCACTTCCATCGTGCGCACACAGCAGCTCAACAACTTTCATCACTCCGGAAGTCTTAGGGT
Source organism: Anomaloglossus baeobatrachus (assembly GCF_048569485.1). NCBI lineage: Eukaryota > Metazoa > Chordata > Amphibia > Anura > Aromobatidae > Anomaloglossus > Anomaloglossus baeobatrachus. The sequence continues at coordinate 70,066 of NW_027445162.1, read as the reverse complement.
CTGGCAGTTAAACGCCGTAAATGCGATGTTTCGACACGCAGGAATTGGAATCTGCACATGTTGCAGCGTGTGTGGCAGCACCGCAGAGCCCTGCTGAAATACGGTAAGACATATAGCCTGGGATAACTTGATCCAGAGGTGGTGCAGATCACGCTGCTGGAGTGGTGTCAGATCAAGGACCTATGCACCCTGCTACACAGTTTTGAAATGTCGACGAAGATGTTTAGCACTGGCAATGTCATTCTCAGCGTGACAATTCTGGTCATCTACATGATGGAGCACACTGTAATTATTATTCTGAGTCAGGTGTTGGGACAAGAGGAAGGGGAGGAAGTACAGGAGGAGTCATATGCGGAAGGGATAACAAGATCTACGAGGTCCAGATGGTCAGCGGCACCTATGCGGCATTCATGGTGAGGGAGAGGGATTAACAAGGGCGCATAGTATCAGCAAAAAGTGTTGATGAAAGTGCAGGAGCCCATGAAGAAATGGAGGACGAACTGGCGATGGGCATGGAAGACTCAGCAGATGAGTGAGAGCTTGCTCACATTTCGGTTGTGCGAGGTTGTGGGTAGAGGGCAGAGGAAGGATGCACGATTCTCACCTCTCTGCCACCAACACACCAAGGACTTGGTCCTCCTGGATGCACAAGACACATGAGCGCCTTCTTGCTGCACTACCTACATGACCCTCGGATTGTATGAATTTGAACTAATCCTGAATACTGGGTTGCCACACTGTTAGATCCCCGGTACAAGACAAAATTTGGCGAACTAATTCCTGCCATAGAAATAGACGCACGTATACAGGAGTATCTGCAGAATGTGGTACGCAATCTTAGATCTACTTGTCCACTAAACACCAGTGCTGCACAGAGTGAATCTCAACGCTTTGTCATGGATAGGAGGAAATGGTCTTTTACTTGTCCACATCGGAGGGACCGAGGGATGGCTGCTGTGCTGAGATGGCGTTGAGTACGGTGTCCCTGCACAGTTGCACTTTTGGTCATATCCCAAAATGAGTTGAAAAAGGACAGATGCTGTTGGAAAGGGGAACAGGTGTGTTGGAAAGGGGAAAAAAGTTTTGGTCCGTGGATTTGGTGGTTAAGCAACTGTAACATTTGCTGAAGAAACAACATCTGTTACAGTGGGACTGGCAGATTTGGATAAAGTGGTATATAATCTGTGACCGCTATATAACGAAAATTAATAAGAAAAGAAAGAGAAAGGTATATATCCCCATCACCAGTCAGTGTCCACCGTGCTCCCAGTTGGAAAAGGAGAGGTTGGCAACTTGAAGGTTTGGTGGAGGATACAGAGCTGTGTGGCTATGAAACTAATAGTAGCCTGAACCGAGTTAGACGCCATTCGATCTGGAGACTGTGAGCCCTGTTAGCGTCACAGGGTCCACATGCCCACCCAGCCCAGGAACTCCCTGTTAACAACACAGGGGCCATTGAGTACGCTGACCGTGTGCGTAGGGGCCACACCTGTGGACAGCAGGCGCATCAGCAGCAGCAGGCCTGTTAATGCCACTGGGCTGCACAAGCAGGACTGTTAGGACAGGAGCTGGTCTTAACCGTTCTGCGTTACCAACTGTGGTGGTGGCCTGCATCCACCACCCGATCCCTGCCTACCTCTGGCCTAAAGCCGCAATGGGTTCAACACATGGAGGTGTGCTCTTTCGGAGCATAATAGAAGACTGCGCACCTCCTGGTTGGCTCCAGCCCCTTTTATAACCTGGGTCCGCCCCAAACCAGGGTGAACCACAATGCACCTCCTGGAGACAAAAGTAGAGTGACACGTCATGAGTGGCATAACTAGCGTCCTATTTGGAAACGCAACTTCAATGATGACCTCATGGCTGCCATGACCCAAACACCTCACCAGTCATCGTCTGAGCATCAATAATGCGGTGACAAGTCATAGGTGTGGGCCTCTGCAAGCCATTTGGGAGGACACCTGATGCCCTGTGGTCTATATGGGACCCCCACATCAGGGCCAGGGCCAAAGAGTTCATTACCGGACCTAGTCTCTGATGCAGGAAGTGCCTGAGCATGCTCAGTAGCATGAAATACAGTCTCTGAAAAAAGACTATCAGCTTTAGCATGGTGTCTATGCCCAAAACAGGACTTAGACCCGGCACGGAATGCAAGCACCTGTGCAAAGAGGCTTTTCACACTTAGTGTGGGAGCATGCGCTGTATCCCGAAATGAAAACTTAGCGTCAGGAATGGCACAGTCAGGCTGAGCATACTCACTAGGCGAAACACTGTAATTATGCTGCAGCTGGGGTACATCGGCACACGCATGCGCACTAGCTGCCTCTCCACACTTAGACGTGGAGGGGAAATTTGTCTTGGAGATGCTGTCTATGAAAAGAAGGAAAAGCTAAAGGAAGCCTGACTTTCTATCCCTCCGAATTATGAAATGCAGCAATGAATTCCATGAGTTTGCTATAACATTAGCGTAGCAAAATGTGCATGAGGGTGTGATGTAGAGGTGCTAGAAATAGCTTGTCACCAGTGGGGCACTAATGGAATACAACAGCCAGTTCTATGATGCCACAAAATGGCAGTATTTTGTGCTATCATTATAGCTTATTAAAAACAGAGCACGAGGTTGTCATGCAGAGGTGCTGCACATAGATTTGCAGTAGTGTGAATTGACAAAAGTACAATAGCCACGTTTAGGATACAACTAGGTACAGTGAGTGTTTGCTAGTAAAATTGCTTAGTTTAAAAAAGTTGTAGTGTGCAATGCAGGCAGACGTGCTATGCAAATGTCTTTGCACTAGTGGGACTATAGCAAAGTCCAATAGCCACGTATAGGATGCCACTAGGTACACTGAGTGTGTGCTAGTATAATGGCTTCGTTATAATTTGTTGGAGTGTGCAACGCAGGCAGATGCGCTCTGCAAATGTCTTGGCACTAGTGGGACTATAGCAAAGTCCAATAGCCACGTATAGGATGCCACTAGGTACACTGTGTGTTTGCTAGTATAATGGATGAGTTTAAAAAAGATAGAGTGTGCAATGCAGGCAGACGTGCTGCAAATAACGTTCCAATACTGTGAATTGACAAAAGTACAATAGCCACGTTTAGGATACAACTAGGTACAGTGAGTGTTTGCTAGTATAATGGCTTCGTTATAATTAGTTGGAGTGTGCAACGCAGGCAGATGCGCTCTGCAAATGTCTTGGCACTAGTGGGACTATAGCAAAGTCCAATAGCCACGTATAGGATGCCACTAGGTACACTGACTGTTTGGTAGTATAATGGCTGAGTTTAAAAAAGTTAGAGTGTGCAATGCAGGCAGACGTGCTGCAAATAACGTTCCAATACTGTGAATTGACAAAAGTACAATAGCCACGTTTAGGATGCCACTAGGTACACTGACTGTTTGCTAGTATAATGGCTGAGTTTAAAAAAGTTAGAGTGTGCAATGCAGGCAGACGTGCTGCAAATAACGTTCCAATACTGTGAATTGACAAAAGTACAATAGCCACGTATAGGATGCCACTAGGTACACTGACTGTTTGCTAGTATAATGGCTGAGTTTAAAAAAGTTAGAGTGTGCAATGCAGGCAGACGTGCTGCAAATAACGTTCCAATACTGTGAATTGACAAAAGTACAATAGCCACGTTTAGGATGCCACTAGGTACACTGACTGTTTGCTAGTATAATGGCTGAGTTTAAAAAAGTTAGAGTGTGCAATGCAGGCAGACGTGCTGCAAATAACGTTCCAATACTGTGAATTGACAAAAGTACAATAGCCACGTTTAGGATGCCACTAGGTACACTGACTGTTTGGTAGTATAATGGCTGAGTTTAAAAAAGTTAGAGTGTGCAATGCAGGCAGACGTGCTGCAAATAACGTTCCAATACTGTGAATTGACAAAAGTACAATAGCCACGTTTAGGATACAACTAGGTACAGTGAGTGTTTGCTAGTATAATGGCTGAGTTTAAAAAAGTTAGAGTGTGCAATGCAGGCAGACGTGCTGCAAATAACGTTCCAATACTGTGAATTGACAAAAGTACAATAGCCACGTTTAGGATGCCACTAGGTACAGTGAGTGTTTGCTAGTATAATGGCTGAGTTTAAAAAAGTTAGAGTGTGCAATGCAGGCAGACGTGCTGCAAATAACGTTCCAATACTGTGAATTGACAAAAGTACAATAGCCACGTCTTAGGATGCCACTAGGTACACTGACTGTTTGCTAGTATAATGGCTGAGTTTAAAAAAGTTAGAGTGTGCAATGCAGGCAGACGTGCTGCAAATAATGTTCCAATACTGTGAATTGACAAAAGTACAATAGCCACGTTTAGGATGCCACTAGGTACACTGACTGTTTGGTAGTATAATGGCTGAGTTTAAAAAAGTTAGAGTGTGCAATGCAGGCAGACGTGCTGCAAATAACGTTCCAATACTGTGAATTGACAAAAGTATAATAGCCACGTTTAGGATGCCACTAGGTACACTGACTGTTTGGTAGTATAATGGCTGAGTTTAAAAAAGTTAGAGTGTGCAATGCAGGCAGACGTGCTGCAAATAACGTTCCAATACTGTGAATTGACAAAAGTACAATAGCCACGTTTAGGATACAACTAGGTACAGTGAGTGTTTGCTAGTATAATGGCTGAGTTTAAAAAAAGTTAGAGTGTGCAATGCAGGCAGACGTGCTGCAAATAACGTTCCAATACTGTGAATTGACAAAAGTACAATAGCCACGTTTAGGATACAACTAGGTACAGTGAGTGTTTGCTAGTATAATGGCTGAGTTTAAAAAAGTTAGAGTGTGCAATGCAGGCAGACGTGCTGCAAATAACGTTCCAATACTGTGAATTGACAAAAGTACAATAGCCACGTTTAGGATGCCACTAGGTACAGTGAGTGTTTGCTAGTATAATGGCTGAGTTTAAAAAAGTTAGAGTGTGCAATGCAGGCAGACGTGCTGCAAATAACGTTCTAATACTGTGAATTGACAAAAGTACAATAGCCACGTTTAGGATGCCACTAGGTACAGTGAGTGTTTGCTAGTATAATGGCTGAGTTTAAAAAAGTTAGAGTGTGCAATGCAGGCAGACGTGCTGCAAATAACGTTCCAATACTGTGAATTGACAAAAGTACAATAGCCACGTTTAGGATGCCACTAGGTACACTGACTGTTTGCTAGTATAATGGCTGAGTTTAAAAAACTTGGAGTGTGCAATGCAGGCAGATGTGCTCTGCAAATGTCTTGGCACTAGTGGGACTATAGCAAAGTCCAATAGCCACGTATAGGATGCCACTAGGTACACTGAGTGTGTGCTAGTATAATGGCTTCGTTATAATTTGTTGGAGTGTGCAACGCAGGCAGATGCGCTCTGCAAATGTCTTGGCACTAGTGGGACTATAGCAAAGTCCAATAGCCACGTATAGGATGCCACTAGGTACACTGAGTGTTTGCTAGTATAATGGCTTCGTTATAATTAGTTGGAGTGTGCAACGCAGGCAGATGCGCTCTGCAAATGTCTTGGCACTAGTGGGACTATAGCAAAGTCCAATAGCCACGTATAGGATGCCACTAGGTACACTGAGTGTTTGCTAGTATAATGGCTGAGTTTAAAAAACTTGGAGTGTGCAATGCAGGCAGATGTGCTCTGCTAATGTCTTTGCACTAGTGGGACTATAGCAAAGTCCAATAGCCACGTATAGGATGCCACTGGGTACACTGAGTGTGTGGTAGTATAATGGCTTAGTTATAATTCGTTGGAGTGTGCAACGCAGGCAGACGTGCTGCAAATGTCTTGGCACTAGTGGGACTATAGCAAAGTCCAATAGCCACGTATAGGATGCCACTAGGTACACTGAGTGTTTGCTAGTATAATGGCTTCGTTATAATTTGTTGGAGTGTGCAACGCAGGCAGATGCGCTCTGCAAATGTCTTGGCCCTAGTGGGACTATAGCAAAGTCCAATAGCCACGTATAGGATGCCACTAGGTACACTGAGTGTTTGCTAGTATAATGGCTGAGTTTAAAAAACTTGGAGTGTGCAATGCAGGCAGATGTGCTCTGCTAATGTCTTTGCACTAGTGGGACTATAGCAAAGTCCAATAGCCACGTATAGGATGCCACTAGGTACACTGAGTGTTTGCTAGTAAAATTGCTTAGTTTAAAAAACTTGGAGTGTGCAATGCAGGCAGATGTGCTCTGCAAATGTCTTTGCACTAGTGGGACTATAGCAAAGTCCAATAGCCACAGATAGGATGCCACTAGGTACACTGAGTGTTTGCTAGTATAATGGCTTACTTAGAATGAGTTGGAGTGTGCAGAGGACAAGAGGGTACAGTGGCAGGATTGTGGTGCTCTGGGTAGAGGAATGGAAGCCTGCCTTTCTATTCCCTCCTAATGGTGAAATGCAGGGAGGAAATCCCTGACCTGGGCTACACAGACGCTGTTGCTGTTTGCAGGACCTGTCACCTATGGCTCTCTGACCCTGCCGGTACGAGCCCTTAAAAGGACTGCTAGAATGTGCTCTCCCTAAGCTGTCTAACGCTGTGTATGCAGCGCATACAGCTGTATCGGCGATAGGACAAAGGACGGATCTGCGACAGTGATGTCTGACACCAAAGACGCAGAAGGCAGATAATGGCGATCGTGAAGAAAATGTCCGGTTTTATAATGCAGGGACATGTGACATGCAGATCCTATCACACATGCCGTTGCTTCTCTGCCTCAAAGTCCACTTAGGTGTGTGTGTGTCTGTGATTGGCTGACATGCTGGCCAGCCCCACAAGACGCGCGCGCTTAGGGAAGGAAGACAAGAAAAGAAAAAAAAAAAAAAAAATGGCGATCGCCATTATAGAAACAGCAGTGATCTGAAGGCGCTGTTCACGCACACTATACACTGAAATGTGATAATAGTTTGATTCACAGAGTGACTTACACTATTACAGCAGAAACCAAGCTAAGATTTAGCTGTTTTTTGGCTGCTAGAACCGTTCTCGAACGTTTCTAGAACTATCGAGCTTTTGCAAAAAGCTCGAGTTCTAGTTCGATCTAGAACATGCCCCAAAATCACTCGAGCCTAGAACTGGAGAACCACGAACCACGAACCGCGCTCAACTCTAATCATGACACGTGGGCTATAACACAATGGACCGTGTGACAAAGAAGAAAGGAGAGAAAGAAGAGGAAGAAAATGCAACTACCTGTAACATTACGTGATAGTCACTGGTAAGTATCACTTGACAATTCAAGTGAAAAAGGATTCCTTTATTAAAGGGTTCTCAGTCGCCTCAGGATCATGAAATACTAGGGTAAATGATATGAGAATGGGTAAGAAGCACCACTAAAGGAAATATGAGATGCAGGACATATATCTATAAACCCCTGAACTACATGATAGAAATAAAAAGAAGAAAAAAGAAAAAAAAGAAGAAAGAAGAAGAACACATAGAATGCGGAAAGAGAATGGGTACAACTACATGAGTTACTGCAGGGAGGCCCCTGGTTGGTATTGTGAGGGTTAGTGGAATTCCTTCACTGAAGGGTTCTCAGTTGCCTCAGGTTCGTGAAAAATGCTATAGACAAATAATGCCCGGAGAAAAGGGGTTCATATACAGCGAATAATGGTAATACAAGGTACATGTGTCACATGTAATAGTATATATATATATATTGTACTAAGCTCTACACCAGAAATAGAAAGTAGTCCCTCTGCCTTCTGTCTAGGTGCCCTGAGTTATGTCCTGTAAACTGTCACAGGGACCCAGACACACATGTGTAGTAGGGGAATATCCCTGCTGAGATGCCAGTGCTAGAGCACTCGTTTGCTGTGGAGTTGAACGCTATGTGAGCAGTTCTTACCTTCAATGAGCAGAAGTCTCTTTTTTCAGATTTCAATATCTCTGTGGGTATCTGGCAGAAATATGGAATACTCTTTACTGCTAAGACCCTGTACACCACTCCCACTAAAGGGGGCTTTACACGCTGCGACATCGCTAATGCGGAGTCGTTGGGGTCACGGAATTTGTGACGCACATCCGGCCGCATTAGCGATGTTGCTGCGTGTGACACCGATGAGCGATTTTGCATCGCTGCAAAAACGTGCAAAATCGCTCATCGGTGACATGGGTCTCCATTCTCGATTATCGTTACTGCAGCAGTAACGATGTAGTTCGTCGCTCCTGCGGCAGCACACATCGCTCCGTGTGACACCGCAGAAACGAGGAACCTCTCCTTACCTGCCTCCCAGCCGCTATGAGGAAGGAAGGAGGTGGGCGGGATGTTCCGGCCACTCATCTCCGCCCCTCCGCTGCTATTGGGCGGTCGCTCAGTGACGTCGCTGTGACGCCGCACGGACCGCCCCCTTAGAAAGGAGGCGGTTCGCCGGTCACAGCGACGTCGCCGGGCAGGTAAGTATGTGTGACGGGTCTGGTCGGTGTTGTGCAGCATGGGCAGCGATTTGCCCGTGTCGCGCAACAGATGGGGGCGGGTATCCACACTAGCGATATCGGGACCGATATCGCAGTGTGTAAAGTAGCCTTTAATAAACTGTGTAAAGGATTTTAAGTAAAAATCCACAATAAACCAGCGCTAGATGGGTTTTTATAATTTTATTAATAGACCACAAATAAAAAATTTTTTGCTATCCTTGTTTCAAGACAGAGTATTTGATAATATACAATACACTGATTATTACTAAAACCAAGGACCACATAAAACAAGGACCACATAAAATAAAAAATGAAAGTAATGAGAATAAAATTATTTTGTATAACCAATTAACTTCGAGGTGATACAATATTCACATTCATTTAGTTTTACCAGTCTAATGTAATGCCCCGGCCGGTGGCATATATTTTGTTTGGTTAATAATTTAGACTTATACAATGAAAGATGTACTATACCACCCCTGGCTAACTTACAAGTTTTAAGTTGTACAATATAAGTTTGCGACGTTATATTCGCCCCCAGGGCCTGGGGGAATAAACCTCACAACAACTTGACCGCAAAAAACACCCCGGATTTCTCCGTTGATTAGGCTGGAACCGCTATGTACAGGATTGACCTGTTAGACTTCCAGAGCGGACGTTTTGAGGCCAGTGGCCGCGACTAGTGCTGGCTCTGGGGGAGATGTATGGTTACCGACATCCCTCTTTACAGAGCCTTTATAACACTTCACAAGGCCACAAACCAGCCGGTCCCGTATTCTCCCAAATGTACTTTCGAAATCAAGCAGTACGAAGCCACTGAAAGCACCAAGATGTTGGCTGCGGACAACAATAAGATCAGCGGTAACTACTCAGCCTCTCCAGCGGGCAGTCCAGACCGTATCCAGTGTCAGCTGACTGATTCCACACAGGAGGAAGTTGCTTGGCAGGTTAGCACCACACAAGGCTCCGATCCGCTTCCAAACGAGCAATGCAGAACCGCTGGAGGTACCAATGTATCCTGGTTGCAGACAAAGGAAATGTCAGCGGTAACCTCTCAACCTCTCCAGCAGGCAATCCGTACCGTGTCCAGTGGAAGCCGGTTGATTCCACACGAGGGAGAGATTACTTGGCAGGTTATCAACGCACAGGTGAGGTAGGCTAAAAAAAAGAAAACTGATCCGACGCGCGTTTCGGGGGCGTGTAACGGCCCCCTTCCTCAAGGATAACTCAGCTGTTGCCTAGAGCACTATTTATGCATATATTTAATTGGTTATAATTTGCATAAAATTAAACAATGTTTAAATTCAACCAACATTCAATGACCACTACATATATCAATTTGTGAAAGACCGTTCATAATAGCCATATAATATAATTATGTGCAAAGGTTTTTCTAAAGGTTTTTCTAAAAAGATATAGCCTTGCTTGTATCATCATATACTGGGAAGACAATGTGTATATATGCATATGCTTTTTTTCAACAATAAATTTAACAAAAGGACATCATAAAGGTGTAATATAAATTTGCTATAATATGAAAAGCCCCTTATATCTACATCAACCTTGGGCAAGTGAAGCACCAATTTTAATATATATTATGCATATATACACATATATCTCCATGACAATCGCTTTTTTTTTTTTTTTTTTTTTTTCCTTCTCTCCGTATTATTATCAGTACCTATTACTCCTCTACCTATAAAAATATAAATTAATTAAAAGCAAACAGTTCTATATCATTATTGAGTCCATATGGTTTCAAGGTGTTCAATTCAAAAATCCATTGGCTTTCTGCTCGTGACATTTTTTTAATGAAATCGCCACCTCTCCAATCCTTAGTTATTTTTTGTACGCCCCATACTTGGGATCCTTTAAAGGACCCTCCATGTTTTAACACATAATGTCTGGATAGGGGGTGCTTAGTACATTTATTTTTAACACTTCTAATGTGCTCACCCACCCTTTTCCATAGGGGTCTAATAGTTCTCCCAATGTATTTTTTCTGACAGGGACATTGAATGCAATATACTACTCCCTTTGATTGACATGTAATAAATTCTCTAATCATGACTTCTGACTGCCCCTGTAAGAAGGATTTCCGTGAAATATTTTTTGTATTCTTACATACTATACAGCTTTTGCATGGAAAAAAACCTTTCAGGCCAAATAATCCTCCCTTATTAGGTGCTGTAAGATTACGTATGGTGGGTGCCACTAAATTGCCAATATTGTTTGCCTTCCTATATATGAATATAACGTCGCAAACTTATATTGTACAACTTAAAACTTGTAAGTTAGCCAGGGGTGGTATAGTACATCTTTCATTGTATAAGTCTAAATTATTAACCAAACAAAATATATGCCACCGGCCGGGGCATTACATTAGACTGGTAAAACTAAATCAATGTGAATATTGTATCACCTCGAAGTTAATTGGTTATACAAAAGAATTTTATTCTCATTACTTTCATTTTTTATTTTATGTGGTCCTTGTTTTATGTGGTCCTTGGTTTTAGTAATAATCAGTGTATTGTATATTATCAAATACTCTGTCTTGAAACAAGGATAGCAAAAAATGTTTTATTTGTGGTCTATTAATAAAATTATAAAAACCCATCTAGCGCTGGTTTATTGTGGATTTTTACTTAAAATCCTTTACACAGTTTATTAAAGGCTACTTTACACACTGCGATATCGGTCCCGATATCGCTAGTGTGGATACCCGCCCCCATCTGTTGCGCGACACGGGCAAATCGCTGCCCATGCTGCACAACACCGACCAGACCCGTCACACATACTTACCTACCAGGCGACGTCGCTGTGACCGGCGAACCGCCTCCTTTCTAAGGGGGCGGTCCGTGCGGCGTCACAGCGACGTCACTGAGCGACCGCCCAATAGCAGCGGAGGGGCGGAGATGAGTGGCCGGAACATCCCGCCCACCTCCTTCCTTCCTCATAGCGGCTGGGAGGCAGGTAAGGAGAGGTTCCTCGTTTCTGCGGTGTCACACGGAGCGATGTGTGCTGCCGCAGGAGCGACGAACTACATCGTTACTGCTGCAGTAACGATAATCGAGAATGGAGACCCATGTCACCGATGAGCGATTTTGCACGTTTTTGCAGCGATGCAAAATCGCTCATCGGTGTCACACGCAGCAACATCGCTAATGCGGCCGGATGTGCGTCACAAATTCCGTGACCCCAACGACTCCGCATTAGCGATGTCGCAGCGTGTAAAGCCCCCTTTAGTGGGAGTGGTGTACAGGGTCTTAGCAGTAAAGAGTATTCTATATTTCTGCCAGATACCCACAGAGATATTGAAATCTGAAAAAAGAGACTTCTGCTCATTGAAGGTAAGAACTGCTCACATAGCGTTCAACTCCACAGCAAACGAGTGCTCTAGCACTGGCATCTCAGCAGGGATATTCCCCTACTACACATGTGTGTCTGGGTCCCTGTGACAGTTTACAGGACATAACTCAGGGCACCTAGACAGAAGGCAGAGGGACTACTTTCTATTTCTGTTGTAGAGCTTAGTACAATATATATATATATACTATTACATGTGACACATGTACCTTGTATTACCATTATTCGCTGTATATGAACCCCTTTTCTCCGGGCATTATTTGTCTATAGCATTTTTCACGAACCTGAGGCAACTGAGAACCCTTCAGTGAAGGAATTCCACTAACCCTCACAATACCAACCAGGGGCCTCCCTGCAGTAACTCAGGTAGTTGTACCCATTCTCTTTCCGCATTCTATGTGTTCTTCTTCTTTCTTCTTTTTTTTTCTTTTTTCTTCTTTTTATTTCTATCATGTAGTTCAGGGGTTTATAGATATATGTCCTGCATCTCATATTTCCTTTAGTGGTGCTTCTTACCCATTCTCATATCATTTACCCTAGTATTTCATGATCCTGAGGCGACTGAGAACCCTTTAATAAAGGAATCCTTTTTCACTTGAATTGTCAAGTGATACTTACCAGTGACTATCACGTAATGTTACAGGTAGTTCCATTTTCTTCCTCTTCTTTCTCTCCTTTCTTCTTTGTCACACGGTCCAGACTGCCAGGACCCAACTACCACCATTTTTCCCCCCCTAGAAAGACACGACACCGTTCTCTTATAAATTAAAATACTTTTATTTGAATTTTCCATTTTGGAGAGAGGCATGGAGAAAAAACCACTCTCATCTTTTGGCATAAAATTTGGTCGCAGCTTTAAACCAGGCATTAACTTGCCAACATCACGGGGTTCAGGTAAATGTACCGCCTTCCGGCCGTCCGGCGCGGGTATTTCACCACCACTTTTTCTACCCCTTCCGCTGCTGCGACTTAAACACAGAAAACTCAATCAACTTGGAAAACAAAAAGGGAGGGAGGGTGGGAAAACAGGTCCGGGTCCTGCAGCCGAGAGGCTGGAAGCTGGGCAGCACGGTGATATGTATCCAGGAGGCGGGGCTTAGGCCAGTCACACCACAGGAGGCGGGGGCGGCAGGTCAGTGTCTTTCTAGGGGGAGACCTCTATTTAAACATGCATAGGGGCCAGCAGTCAGGGGGCAGCATCTCAAGTTTCTGGCTGCAGTGCCCCTCAGACTGCCAGGACCCAACTACCACCATTTTTCCCCCCTAGAAAGACACGACACCGTTCTCTTATAAATTAAAATACTTTTATTTGAATTTTCCATTTTGGAGAGAGGCATGGAGAAAAAACCACTCTCATCTTTTGGCATAAAATTTGGTCGCAGCTTTAAACCAGGCATTAACTTGCCAACATCACGGGGTTCAGGTAAATGTACCGCCTTCCGGCCGTCCGGCGCGGGTATTTCACCACCACTTTTTCTACCCCTTCCGCCAAGGAGCAGCACCGCGCCAGCAAGCTGCGACCCCCCCCAAAAACTGAAATACCTGAGCCGTCCCAGGCATTTCCGAAACCACCATATCCATAACATCATCATTTTGGGGTGTACCCATCCGAGCTTAAGGACAGCCAAATATTGCCTTCCAGCTGGCGGTGCCAGACCAACAACCTCTTTTTTTTTTTTTTTTTTTTTTTTTAAAAAACACTTTAACAGCACAACTTGGGTAGGCCCTGATCGACCATGCGCCAGGAGAGATCCTTATCACATTCTTCCATAGCTCCAAGCCACCTGGGCCAGAGGGTAACCTTCGACCGGATCGTTGTAACACTCCACACTAAAACAGGGAAACTTGTACCTCTCTGACCGGATAAGGGTAAGAGGCCTAGCTAGACGGCCTTGGACCAGCTACTTGAAGCCTATGTGTATCACCAAGTCGGTTGTAGAAAAGAGAGCTCACGCAATCTTGATCGCCTCTGATAGACCCACAGCTGAGCCAAGCTCCGGCAACCTTTCCAATTACTTTCACTGTAACAGGAACCAAGAACCGACCACCAAGGCGAAGAGGCGAAGATCCGCTCTCCTCGCAGACAACATACATGGAAGTAACCTCGGACCCAATCACTGGGCCGACTTGGATCTGAAAGGCAAAAACACTGTCAGAACAGGGAATTCTCGTAACCATCAAACACCTCGTCTCTCCAAGGTGGTACTGACAAAAAGACAAAAACCCACAAAAAATTTTTTTTTTTTTTTTTTTGGATAAACAAATCACAATCATGTCATTTTACATTAGCCCTGTACACTGTTCTGAATCTCCTTACGTGTCGAATAAAACCCGATTTCAAAAAACCAACTCCGACCTGACGTCCCTCATAATGCATTTCCATTGTCGTTACCTGATCCACTGAAAACTGTGCTCATGTATGCTGGCTCCTGAAGCCTTGTAGCACCCCAACTCTGGGAGAGTACGTGCCGGGTACCACGGCTGGCAAACACCAAAATAACGAGTAACCGTCGCATTACCAACCAAAAACCAGCCCACAAAATGGAGGACCAACTACGTAACGCTAAAATGAAGGGCCGTCGTCATGGGTAAAAACTGGTCCCATACACCCGCTCGCCTAAGAGACATAAACGACAACGCCGGGACACCCGCCGAGTGAGGGAAAAAGATCCAAAATATCAATGTATAGATTTGCAATGGGGCGAACAATCCAAACCCCCACTTTTTTCTTTTTTTTTTTTTTTTTTTTTTTTAAAACAAAACAAACAATCTTCGGCTAAAAAAGAATAGGCCTACTGTGCTCCACTCGCTTACCATAATCATCCAACCCTTCAATACCTTTCACCCCACAAGACCCTCATCGCTTCAGTACCGTTCCGCAATTTAAAAATGGGAAGACCGACCTCGTAACAGTTTGCTTGCAACCGAAATTGGTGCACATTCGCTGAATACTGCAGGGTGTGTATTACTAGAGGGTGGCTTGTAAAATCGTCACGCACATCAACCACCAGAGCAACACCCGCTGAATAACGTACCATCGAACCGTCAGGTCAATGCAAAATGGAGGCCCGGATCATAGGCCTAACTTCACCGAGCACCCCACCATCTAGCTGAGAACTCCAACCTTGATCCTGCTGGTGGGTTGAGTTACCAAAATACCTGAGATTGGGATTGCAATAAGGTGCCCGATACTAACCCGGAACCCAGATGCCTGTTTTGCCTTCAACCCTGCGTTGACCCATAATCATTCCAAGCCACAAAAACCTAATCAGCCTGATTACTTATTCGAGGAAAGGGCTGTAGTTGGTTAAGGCTTTTACCCACCGGCATCGTCGGACCACTGGTCATTCTCCTATTTCCCAGTCCACCCCCCCTTTTGTGTAGCTGGAACCGAAATAGGGGGAAAGGCGCAATCAAAGTTAGGTTAATGGACCATGTCCCCCCGGGCCCAGCATAAGGAGCATTTTTTTTTTTTTTTTTTTTTTTTTTTTATATATAACTATATAAACACTTTGTATCGCAAATGATCCCAAACAGCTGGCCCTGCAACGCCGTAATACTCCATCTACAAATCTGTCTGTTCCTGCTCTTGAAACTATTATGGCATGGCACGGTGGCTCAATGGCTAGCTGCAGCCCTGGGGTCCTGGGCCCAAATCCCGCCAAGGACACCATCCGCAAGGAGCCTGTACGTTCTCCCCGTGACTGCGTGGGTCTACTCCGGGCACTCTAGCCTCCTCCCACACCCCCATAAACATACAGATAGGGAATCCAGACCGTAAGCCCCGATGGGGCAGCGTCCCCAATCCATGCAACGCACACAAAAACTAAAAGTGAATTTATACCTTTTAGAATATGTATGTGGAAGTAATTGTCCAGAAAATATTAGCGGGCATAATTATTCTGCGAATAGCTAACATTGCCGGTTTTCCCATCTCACTTGTTTATTTTCAGTTCTTACGGTAAGGAAAACCAATTAAAACATACGTAATTAACCAAAGAGGGAAAATCTAGTAAAAAAGGATGAAAATTACTTCACTACAAAAAAGAAGCAGTTTTAGAAAAACAATCAAACCATGCAAATGTACAGAGATATACTTCTCACATTTCGATAAAACTAACTGTGACCAATATAGATCCCTTCTTTCAATTACAGCATGACATTAGGGGTAAAACAGGGGGGTTAGATCCCGTGATCCCATAATATTGTCACTAATCAATAAATCACTTGAAGGGTCAGTTAACCGGTGGCAACAAGATTATTACAAGGAATGGAGGCCGCCTGTATTAAACTAAGGTTGAAAAATTAAGATATGTTTAATTTTTGAAAGACGTCTCAGAGGATATCTCATTTGTACCTCTTCCGACAGGCCTACAAGCTGCCGTAACCCTCAGTCCGATACAGCGCCGCACAATCAGCTCTGCCCTCATCTACTGTCTCCTCACCCATCCCCTGTAGACTGTGAGCCCTCGCGGGCAGGGTCCTCTCTCCCCCTGTACCAGTCTGTGCCTTGTACGGTTTATGATTATTATACTGGTACCTATTATGTAAAAACCCCTTTCGCATGCAAAGCGCCATGAATTATATGGCGCATAATAAATAATAATAATTTGTATAAATACCCGTGTGGTCAATATAAATAAACTGCCACCAAACTTAATCCTCCGAAATAGGGAAGGCTTCTTTACAGTTAGAGCAGGTAGATTGTGGAATGCTGTCTACAAGGGGTAGGAATGCTAGATACCATCACAGCTTTTAACAGAAACGGGGGAGGGCGATTCCCTCAGCACCAATAACATTGTTATAAATAACTTAGTGACAACATGTAGAGCTGGGCGGGACGCCTGTTACCTGTGACGTCACGTTATCCTCCCTAGGGGGACTTATCCCACCCCGCATTCCCCATCAGGGTACTCACCTGGTGATTCAGGAAATGACAAGACGACTGGATCTAGATCTACCCACGTAACGCCTGCTACGACGACGCTCACACCTATCCAAGGGTTAAGATGACAGACTCCGGACATGGTGGCTACCCATGCCAAAGCTTGCTACCGTGACCCCTGCACATGACCGTACAACGCGATAGTCGGCACCGCACCCACCGCCGCCATAACATGCTGAAATCCCCTGTGTGACAACGGGGCGGGGCTGTTAACAGTCACCATTGTCATAATGTCAAATGGAGTGTGTTTTGGCCTGGGAGGGGGCTTGGTGTAGGTGTGGTATCAGCAGGAGGGAAAACACGCCACCTGCTGACTGTTGCTTCTTGCCCCTGTTCACTACCAGCCCCCCTCAATTTGAACATTGAAGTCCTAACAGAATCCCTTAACCCGCCCGCTCACTGGGAGACCCACATGGTCCCTGGTTCATTCCCAGGCTAGCCCCCTTGGCATTCCCGGGGCATACAAACGGAGGGGAGGGGAAGTTCAGTGCGTGTGGGATGGGGTGATTTGACTCTTGCAGGTTAGTGCCTGCATACTAGATTCTCCCCTACCGTGCCTCCAACCTGCGCTGTGACAGGGACTGCACTGAGTCTGCACTTCAATTAGGCTGTGTGCCTAATTCATGCGTCCTGCGTCCCCTGCACAGTCTATGGAGACTGTGTAGAGGCCGTACGCACGTTGCATAGTAGAACGCAGCGATTCAGCTGTTGCCCGAATCGCTGTGTTCTAAGAAGTGACATGTCACTTCCGTGCGCTTTGCCGGCAGCTCCTGCTCTGTCTATGGCAGGAGCTGCAGGCTGAGCGCACGTTCTCTACCGGCACCATGCGCCTCAGAACGGAGCTTTTCAGCTGCGCTCTGAGGCACACCTTTTAGGTGCCGTGCAGAGCGCACACAGCCCTACCCAGCTCCTCCTCGGCACTGGCGACGGTGTCTGGTCGGCGGTTGCTGGGCGGCGGGTGGGCGGGGCCAATGACAAAGAGCGCGAAGCGCTCTTTTTCAAACTTAATGGCGGCTCAAGCTGACCGGCGGGCGGGTAGTTCCCTCAGAACGCCGCTCGCCGGCGCACGTAGCTTGAGCCTCAGCAGGGAGGGAGCCGCTCATAGCAAACAGCGCCGTGAGCAGAACGCTTTCCTCCATGCTGATTTTAGGGGAGGAGGGGGGGGGGTGGGAGGAGGGGGGGGGGGTGGGGGGAGGGGGGGGGGTGAGGTTGTTAAATAATGGCGAGCACAAGCGGACCAGCGGGCGGGTAGTTCCCTTAGAACGCCGCGCTCACCGGTCACACATCGCTTGTGCCTCAGCATAGAGGGAGCCGCTCACAGCTAACAGTGCTGTGAGCTGAAACGCTTACCTCCCTGCTGATAGCTCTCTTACCGCCTCCAGGAGCGGGTCCCTGTGTCCGGCTGCCCAAACAGGTCCGGGTCCTGCAGCCGAGAGGCTGGAAGCTGGGCAGCACGGTGATATGTATCCAGGAGGCGGGGCTTAGGCCAGTCACACCACAGGAGGCGGGGGCGGCAGGTCAGTGTCTTTCTAGGGGGAGACCTCTATTTAAACATGCATAGGGGCCAGCAGTCAGGGGGCAGCATCTCAAGTTTCTGGCTGCAGTGCCCCTCATTGTGTTATAGCCCACGTGTCATGATAACACTTGTACCATCTTTTCATTTAGATTCCACCTACAATTATTTACCGATTCCAGTTCTGAAATAGGCTTTCATGATCTACTCACTAGAATTCTCAAGTGCATAAGGTACTGAGACATATACATGTTCACACCATTATAAAGAACAAAGTATAAACATTGAGGTTTTTCTCACACCCATGTTCCTGTGTTCTTTGATATGATATGTGTTCATTTCCTTCACTATATAGGATTGCAAGTTTTCCATTTGTACCTTAATGGCAATGACGCTATACAATTGAACACATATCATCCTGTTATCCATATAGGTGTGTATTTACCTGCTTGACTATTTTTGGTTGTTTGATCCAGAATGTTTCTCCAGATAGGTCATGTGGAAATTTTCTTTCCTCAGTACAAATGTTTTCACTATGGCTTTGGAAAAATTTTTTGTATGTGCATCATGGTCATTTGACCCATTGTACTCTCAAGTAGCAATATATTGTACTGTTATGTTGTACTATGTACTAATTACGTGTTTATATGGTTTTGTAACCCTTTATGATCTTAGATAACTTTATCCTTGATAAAGACCTAAAAACAAGGTCGAAACGTTGGATGAATTATCCTTTTGCACAAATAAAGAATTTTCAGCATTCCAAGAGTTCTTTTCTTACGTTATTGATCACTATAGTGTGCCAGAGCTATTTCTATTGAATTGACTCTTATTTTTTCTGAGCACCTGCTATATACACAGTGACCCAGACATATTCAAGTTTCATTCAGAAGGCAGAGGGAAGCCTTAGCAGCTGAGCCTATATCTTGGCTTGTGAGCATTAGAACAGGCCGGCGATTACAGGGTAACATGAAAAATGTCCAGCTTGCATTATGACTAGAACATGACAATATCCTTTTAAGTACTAACCTATGATGCGTTCCTAAGCAGTTGATGTTATATGTTCTACATTTCATTTTCTGCATACTTTACAAGTAGTAGAATTTGCTTTGATATAGGCAACTGGATTTTCACAATGAAAAGGCAAAGGATAACGCCCGAAAAAGACGCCATACATTATGTCAGTGCCATCACTGACAAACCTGGATTGACCATGAAATACATCAATCCCCTTAAAGGTGAGTTAAAACAAGTTTTAACTAAATTGCCTTAATATTGTCATGCATTAGAATGACTGTCTTAGGTAATGATAAATATTTTCTACAGGAAGAGGAGTGTTTGCTGAAACTGAAATCGAAAAAGGGAGTTTTGTTGCAGAATATCGAGGCGAGCTCACGTATGCACTTACGATGGTAGACAACTACTCGAGATTTATGGTTGTGGTACAAGTCAAAGATCTAATGGCCCATACTGCAGCGAAGGTCTTCCAAGCACACTTATGCAGACCTCATGGCTACTCAGAGAGAGTCCTCACAGATCAAGGCACAGCCTTTGAAGCGGAAATCTTCAAGGACTTCTGCAGCTTTTACCGATGCAGGAAGATGCGCACTACACCCTACCATGCTCAAACCAATGGTTATCAACCTGCTCAGGACTTTACCCCATATTCCAGATGTGGCCTTACAAGTGATTTATAGAGGGGTAACAATACGTTGGGATCACCGGATCTAATCTCCCTTTTTATACACCCTAAAATCTTGTTTGCTTTAGAATAAACAATAACATCATAAAGGTATAGCAGTACCGTTTCAAAGTTTCGGTGTCCCAAGCAGCATTCCATCAGCCTCTGGAAGGTTCCTGGCAAATTGCACAGCTCGAAGGGCATGCTTTTGAACTCGCAGAGACCCATCGGGGTGGCAAAGGCGGTCTTCTCCCGGTCTGCCTCAGCAACGGACACTTGCCAATAGCGACTAGTGAGATCAAGGGTAGAAAAATAATTTGCAGTTCTCAATGCAGCTAGCTATTCCTCAATACAGGGGAGTGGTGCTGTCCTTCTTCTTTAACAGGACCAACGGAGCTGCCCAGAGGCTACAACTGTCACGGATAACCCCAGCCTCCTTCATGTTGCTCAACATGTCCTTGGTACACTGGTAATGTGCAGGTAGTTTTGGCTTATATCTCTCTTTGATGGGTGGGTGTGCACTTGTGGGGATGTAGTGTTTGACCCCTTTTATTCTTCAAAAGTCTAGCGGATGTTTGCTGAAGACTTGCTCGTATTCTTGCACTAGCCTGTAGACCCCCTTCTTGTGATGTGAAGGTGTGGAGTCAGTGCCTACGTGTAATTCCTTACACCACTCCTCTGGCTGACTTGGTGAGCTGTCACTGAATGGGTGGGCTGAAGCAATGGTGGATGCTGCTGTTTGGATAGCATGTGTATCTACTGAGAACAGCTTATCAATGGTGGCAAATCGGAGCAGCTTAATCTCTTGCTCTCCGCAGTTCAACACTCTCATGGGCACTCTTCCCTTCCATATTAATGAATAAAACTATGATGTAAATAGCATATAGATACCCCACAAATGCAGATAAAAGTAGGTTATGGGAAAAGGGGGAAGAGAGAAACAGGAAAATAGTGGAATAAAGTATACCTTCCAGGTGGGAGAGGAAATGGCAGCACAGCCAGTGGAGGTGAAGCAAGGGGAGCCTGCAACTAAAGAGTTGAGAGCGTTATCACATGGTGACTGAGCCTGATTGTAACGGGAGCATAGAGGTGCCGATCCTGTCTTACCTGCGTTGGTGTAGAAGTGGGTGTCCTGTGGTGGAGTCAGCTATGTGCAGTGGTGGCCGTGGGTTCTTTTATGTGCGACCGTAGTAATAGCTGCGCCCACTTCCTGTATGGGAGTGGAATGCAGTGAGGGTAATGGAACGCACGCCTGCGCATTTGTGTTTAACGTCGCGCATGTGCAGAACGGAGAAAAGGCTGCGCTCACTTCCTAATGAAAGGGAGTGAGACGCATCTGGGAAGGGAAGGGAAAAGATTAGGGTTTGGGGATGATGAAAGGGCTTTCTACGGGCAAGGATGGCAAAGGGTGGCAGTGACGGAAAGTCAGGCAGCCTGTCCTGTCCTGTCCTGTCCGTCCGTCTTTTTGTATCATGAATTGGAAAGACTGCAAGGGGGAGGGGAGGTGCTTGTGTCCAAAAGGAGGAGTTATTCAGATTCATTGCAGTGGGCGGCGGCTGCAAAAAGCACCATTCTTCTTGTTTTTGCTCTGCAAAACAGCCTTTTCAAGGGTTGGCTTGGGTGACAAAATGTCTTCTGTAGGCGTGGGTTTGTCTCCCTCTCCCTAAGATGTGTCCGGTATAGGCCAGGGTGCCACTCAAGGCCGTAACCAATTCGGGTTATAGCTTCTCGGCCTTTTGGCTAAGATCAAGTGTAGTTTCGGAGGACGCTACCTTGGTCGGTACTGGAAGGTGCCTGGGATTGCACGTCTGCCGGCCTTGAGGAAGTGTGTGCGCCTTCTGGTGACACATAGCCCTCTTGTGCCTGGACGGTTCCCAGGCAACGGGAGGCGATCACCTTTGTTATTTTGAAGTCCTACTGATAAACAGAAAAAAAAAAAAATTAAATCTGTTCTTATCAGTTTAATATCTGATACGTCCCCTCTCTGGGGACCATATATTAAATGGATTTTTAGAACAAGGAGATGGAAAAAATCTTTCTCTGTCCACTGCACGCATTGACCTGGTTATGCAGTACCTCCAGGACCGGTGCACCCCTTCTTAACCCAGTTTCCAAAAGCAGAACTCAATTCACCTGATTCAAATGAGCCCCATTAGTTAATTGAAAGAAAGCAAAAACTTTATATGCACCTCAATTTGGCCAATTCACTTTTCACACTTTCACCCTTTTTTTTATCTTTCACACCTTTTACTTGCTTTATTGATGCAAAAAGCTGTGCCAAATAGCAAACTCATCTCCACTCAACTTGACCAACTCTGCTATGTCCCGTGCAGTATCTTATTCTCAGTCTTATCTAGATCATTTGCAATTGAATAGAATAGATCCCTTTTGGCTGCTTATGACTGTGTAAAATATGTAGTTTTACTGGGCTGGGATGAGAGAATCCATTGAAGCATGGTGTAGGGATTGTGGTTCCTGTGTGCTAAGAAGAGAGGCTGGCACCAGCCAGAAAGCCCCATTGCAGCCAATAATCACTTAATAACTTTTTCAACTTGTCATCATATGGGAGGCCTTCCATTCCTTGTAGTAGTCTAGTTGCCCAACTTTGAACTGACTCTAACTTCTGAATGTCCTTATTAAAATGTGGAGCCCAAAACTGGTTCCCATATTCCAGATGTAGCCTTACAAGTGATTTATAGAGGTGTAACAATACGTTGGGATCACGGGATCTAATCTCCCTTTTTATACACCCTAAAATCTTGTCCCAAGCAGCATTCCATCAGCCTCTGGAAGGTTCCTGGCGCATTGCACAGCTCGAAGGGCATGCTTTTGAACTCGCAGAGACCCATAGGGGTGGCGAAGGCGGTCTTCTCCCGGTCTGCCTCAGCAACGGACACTTGCCAATAGTGACTAGTGAGATCAAGGGTAGAAAAATAATTTGCAGTTCTCAATGCAGCTAGCGATTCCTCAATACGGGGAGTGGTGCCGTCCTTCTTTTTTAACAGGATCAACAGAGCTGCCCAAAGGCTACAACTGTCACGGATAACCCCAGCCGCCTTCATGTTGCTCAACATGTACTTGGTACACTGGCAATGTGAAGGTGGTATTGGCTTATAGCTCTCTTTGATGGGTGGGTGTGCACCTGTGGGGATGTGGTGTTGGACCCCTTTTATTCCCCCAAAATCTAGCGGGCTTCCCACCGGTAACCCGCTCCCCAGCTTGGATGGATGCTGAGGGAGCCCCTTTTGCCCGCAGGCTCTGGCCCTGGGAACTGTAGCCTTGGCGGTGACTGTGCTTCCCTCTACGGTGTGAGCTGTTGCCTTCAATCGGGTCTTGACTGCTGGGAAACCCTGGAGGTTCCTGTCGCTAACGGATTTGACCGGTTTTACGGCGACTCCTAGCCTGGTCGGGGTCCGTAGGCCCTGCCGGATGGTGCTGGCTTCTCTTCACTCCCCGATCTGGTACCGGCGGGCCACCGCCCATCCCCGGTCCGTACGGTTCACTCCAATCAGCCTCTCCTGCAGAAGGTCACCACCGTCTGCCAACCTTGCTGAGTGCCCGGGCCACACACCCGGACACGGTCAGTCTCCTCTCCTCTTCACTTCTCTAACTCCAAAACTGATCTCTAATCTGACTCCTTTTCCCGCCTCCAGGACTGTGAACTCCTCGGTGGGTGGGATCAACCGCCTGGCCCACCCCCTGGTGTGGACATCAGCCCCTGGAGGAAGGCAACTAGGATTTGTGTTTAGCTTCGGTGTGCCTAGCCGGAGTGTAGAGTGTGTTGGTGTAGTACCTGTGACGACCTGGCTTGTCCAGGGCGCCCATGTGGGGTGTTGGCAGTGTATTTGCGCCTGCGTTCAAAGGTTTGCTGAATGGATAACTGAACGCTGCGCTGGGACAAGGACGTGCTTGATGATGGTGTTATTTCTGAGTAGGCAACTGCAGGTGCAGGACCGGAGGAGGCTTGTTCGCAGGCAGCATGGACAGGGGATTGGCTCGCATGCACAACCAGCGAAGACGTAGCAGTGACATTAGCAAGCACTGCTCCTCGACTGTGTTGTACTTCCCACAAAGTCGGGTGCTTGGCTGACATGTGCCTGATCATGCTGGTGGTGGTCAGGCTGCTAGTTTTGGTACCCCTGCTGATGCTGGCACGGCAGGTGTTGCAAATGGCCTTTTTAGAATCATCTGGATCCAACTTAAAAAACTGCCAGACTCGGGAAGACCTAACATTTGTACAGGCACCTTGTGTCGTGTTGTTGTTCCGGGGAACGGTTGCCTGACTTCTGCCTGGAGCCACCACCCTGCTTCTTACTGCCTGTTGGGATGCTACGCCTCCCTCCCCCTGTGCACTGCTGTCCTCGCTCTGCATATCCTCCTGCCAGGTTGGGTCAGTTACTGGATCATCCACCACGTCGTCTTCCTCTTCCGCACCCTGCTCCTCCTCCTGACTTCCTGACAATTGTGTCTCATCATCGTCCACCCCTTGTTGAGACACGTTGCCAACTTCGTGAGAACGTGGCTGCTCAAATATTTGGCCATCTGTACATACGATCTCCTCATGACCCACTTCAACATGAGCTGGCGAGAGGCCAGAATGTGCGAATGGAAATGTGAACAGCTCTTCCGAGTGTCCAAGTGTGGGATCATTAATGTCCGAGGACGTGTACTCAGCCTTGTGGTAGGAAGGAGGATCAGGTTCTGAAATGTGCGGTGCAGTATCACGGCTACTGACACTTGACCGTGTGGAAGACAGAGTGTTTGTGGTGGTGCCAATCTGACTGGAAGCATTATCCGCTATCCAACTAACAACCTGTTGACACTGGTCTTGGTTCAAGAGCGGTGTACTGCTGCGGTCCCCAAGAATTTGGGACAGGACGTGCGAGCGACTAGATGTGGCCCTTTGTTGTGGCAAAATTAGAGCTTGCCCACGACCTCGGCCTCTGCCTGCACCACCATCACGTCCACTTCCTTGTTCCTTGCCAACGCCCTTGCGCATTTTGCAATGCTGTGCTGACGTGTATTCACTAGACTTGGGCGTTATATCAAAGTTTGTGCAAATTGTGCACCTGTACGCTGCCACCGACAGGCACACACGTGCGGTTTTTAAATGCAAGCACGGACGCACTAAGAACCTAACAGGTTTTAGGAGCAAAAATTAATGACGAGAACTCTGACACTATCAGCCACTGCTGACTGACGTGTATTATACACTACACTTGTGCGTTATATAATAGTTTGGTAAAAACGCACACAAGTGCACCTGTACGCTGCCACCGACAGGCACACACGTGCGGTTTTTAAATGCAAGCACGGACGCACTAAGAACCTAACACAGGTTTTAGGAGCAAAAATTAATGACGAGAACTCTGACACTATCAGCCACTGCTGACTGACGTGTATTATACACTACACTTGTGCGTTATATAATAGTTTGGTAAAAACGCACACAAGTGCACCTGTACGCTGCCACCGACAGGCACACACGTGCGGTTTTTAAATGCAAGCACGGACGCACTAAGAACCTAACACAGGTTTTAGGAGCAAAAATTAATGACGAGAACTCTGACACTATCAGCCACTGCTGACTGACGTGTATTATACACTACACTTGTGCGTTATATAATAGTTTGGTAAAAACGCACACAAGTGCACCTGTACGCTGCCACCGACAGGCACACACGTGCGGTTTTTAAATGCAAGCACGGACGCACTAAGAACCTAACACAGGTTTTAGGAGCAAAAATTAATGACGAGAACTCTGACACTATCAGCCACTGCTGACTGACGTGTATTATACACTACACTTGTGCGTTATATAATAGTTTGGTAAAAACGCACACAAGTGCACCTGTACGCTGCCACCGACAGGCACACACATGCGGTTTTTAAATGCAAGCACGGACGCACTAAGAACCTAACAGGTTTTAGGAGCGACAATTGCTGAGAAGTCTGACACTATCAGGACTGTTTTAGACTGTGTACACCAGCCCCAGATATGATGAAGGCTGGTATACGGTCACCACTAGGAATGGCTATATACCCTGCCTGCCTGCCTGCCTGCCTGCCTGTATACTGCTACAATAGTCCTGACAAGGACTCTTTTGGTCACTAGCCTGTATTCCAACCTGGCTATACCCTGCCTGTATACAGCAACAATAGTCCTGAGAAGGACTCTGCTACTGTACTCCGACCTGGCTATACCCTGCCTGCCTGTATACAACTAGAATAGTCCTGAGAAGGACTTTTGGTCACACTGTTTGCAGCCCTGCTACGGAAATAGCTATAAAGGGCCGCAAACCTTTCCCTGAAGCAGCGACCCTCTCCCTGCACTGACTGTCTGGATAGCTGTGAGCAGAGCACAGCGCGCCCGCCGGTATAAAGGCTCGGTCACGCTGTGCAGGCCGGCCAATCACTGCAATTCCACAACTAACAGGGCTGTGGCATTGCAGTGGTCTGCCAGCCAATCCCTGCATGAGGGCTGGCTCTCAAAAGAGCGCCAACATGCAGGGATGAAGACCACGAGTACAGCACGAGTATCGCGAGATTACTCGGTCCCCGTCGAGTAGACCGAGTACAGTGATACTCGTGCGAGTACCGAGTAGTAACAAGCATGCTCGCTCATCACTATTTATTAGTAAAATGGCTTACACTCCCCTTTTTTCCACTTTTTTCTTCACTACTTTTATAAAGAAATTTTTCCTTTCTTTATTCTTAATGCAATTTTATATAGCAACACCACCATTTTTTGCCACGAACATAATTTTTCTTGTCCGTCATCCCGTTCACCCTTACAGGGTTGTGGACAGATGCACTTGTCACTACACTTCTAAGACTCAATACAGGGTCTGGAGCTCAATGCTCCCTTTTTGTTTTTTTTTTCTTCTTTTTTTTCTTTTTTTCATTTTGTCCTTCTTCTTCTTCTTTTTCTGATTTTTGTCTCAAAAAGCTGATGAAATTTGAAACACTATACCCCAGTGATTTTATAAATGTTTCTCAATATATCACTTGAGAACTTTTATGGCCGGTATTGTAACAGTTGACCATCCCGGCAGTATTTGAAATACAGCAGTCAGTCCTCTGACGTAGCTCCATATGTGTATATATAGAGGTTCTTCCTCCTTTGATTGCATACTGTTCTTTTTTTGCCCTGATGAAGGAGACAGTGATCTCTGAAACACATTGACCGGAAAAAAGAATAAAGAGATGAAATAATTAACATCAGTTTCCTTTGGTGACAGCGCGGCACGCACCCGATTTTCCTCCTATACGTTATTGCTCTTCTACTAGGGGCTGCGGCTGTCGCCATTTGTAACGTGCATTTAGGGGTTGTGACTGGCACAACCTTAATAGGTGAGTGCAACTACTATTAATTATTTGTTACCTTACCAGGTAAGACCCTAATTTGTGCGTCTGCTCCAGAGTTATTTCCCTGATTATTAATATCTGACAGGCAGTGATTGATCCTGCATTCTCACCTTCCTCTCTGTTGCACATTCTTATTGTTCCTATATGCTCTCTATTTCCATCAGACTTTTTTTGTCCTTCGGTGGGGCTCTAACATATGTGCACCATTTATTATTTATTTTTATGGATTCCTTTCTTTTTTCATGCTAGCGTTCATTATGCAGTAGTCATTCATGATATATCTTATATTTGTGAATCCATTAGGGCTCTATATGTCTGGTGCATCACATTGGGTCTTTTCAGTGCACAATAGGCACCTTTTTCTGTTATGCTCTGCTGCCACCTTATGGACATCCTATCAGTGATGCCAGAAAAAAATGGACATGTCTCCGTGCAGCAATCACGGACACGCGGGTACGCCGCACGGAGACACGTGCAGTGAAAAATCACTGATGTGTGAGCAGACCCATTCATTATAATGGATCTGCGTATCTCAGTGATTCTGTTATGTTTAAAAAAAAGCACAAACGTACCAGAATCACTGACGTGTGAAACAGGCCTTATAGTGTTTTGATTTATGTATGTATTATACAACTTCTGTGGATCTTGTATGAGTGACTTTTCTTCATTTTATTGGATTGTTTTAAAATATTGAAATAAAGTCACGCTTCCTATGCATCCTTTTGTATTCTGATTGGCTACTATAATACAGTTTTTAGGCACTGAGATCGATACCAGAGGCATGGTCTTCCGCTTACCAGAGGATAAGCTCAAAAGGCTAAGGGACATAATAGAAGGGTTTAGTGCTGTTAAGAAGGTGGCATTAAGATAAATGAAATATATCTTCTCGGTCTTCTCGTTTTCTTGCTGAGTTGTGCCAATGGACAGAGTTTTTTCTAGACATTTGCTATTGGAAACTCAGGGAACCAAAGCTCCTGGATAGAGTTGAGCGCGGTTCGTGGTTCGTGGTTCTCCAGTTCTAGGCTCGAGTGATTTTGGGGCATGTTCTAGATCGAACTAGAACTCGAGCTTTTTGCAAAAGCTCGATAGTTCTAGAAACGTTCGAGAACGGTTCTAGCAGCCAAAAAACAGCTAAATCATAGCTTGGTTTCTGCTGTAATAGTGTAAGTCACTCTGTGAATCAAACTATTATCACATTTCAGTGTATAGTGTGCGTGAACAGCGCCTTCAGATCACTGTTGTTTCTATAATGGCGATCGCCATTTTTTTTTTTTTTTTCTTGTCTTCCTTCCCTAAGTGCGCGCGTCTTGTGGGGCGGGCCAGCATGTCAGCCAATCACAGACACACACACAGCTAAGTTGATTTTGAGCCAGAGAAGCAACGGCATGTGTGATAGGATCTGCATGTCACATGTCCCTGCATTATAAAACCGGACATTTTCTTCACGGACGCCATTATCTGCCTTCTGCGTCTTTGGTGTCAGACATCACTGTCGCAGCTCCGTCCTCCTGAGTCCTATAGCCGATACAGCTGTATGCGCTGCATACACAGCGTTAGACAGCATAGGGAGAGCACTTTATAGCAGTCCTTTTAAGGACTCAAACCGGCAGGGTCAGAGAGCCATAGGTGACAGGTCCTGCAAACAGCAACAGCATCTGTGTAGCCAAGGTCAGGGATTTCCTCCCTGCATTTCACCATTAGGAGGGAATAGAAAGGCAGGCTTCCATTCCTCTACCCAGAGCACCACAATCCTGCCACTGTACCCTCCTGTCCTCTGCACACTCCAACTCATTATAACTAAGCCATTATACTAGCAAACACTCAGTGTACCTAGTGGCATCCTATCTGTGGCTATTGGACTTTGCTATAGTCCCACTAGTGCAAAGACATTTGCAGAGCACGTCTGCCTGCATTGCACACTCCAACTTTTTTAAACTAAGCAATTTTACTAGCAAACACTCAGTGTACCTAGTGGCATCCTATACGTGGCTATTGGACTTTGCTATAGTCCCACTAGTGCCAAGACATTTGCAGAGCGCATCTGCCTGCGTTGCACACTCCAACTAATTTTAACTTAGCCATTATACTAGCAAACACTCAGTGTACCTAGTGGCATCCTATACGTGGCTATTGGACTTTGCTATAGTCCCACTAGTGCCAAGACATTTGCAGAGCGCATCTGCCTGCGTTGCACACTCCAACTAATTATAAGTAAGCCATTATACTAGCAAACACTCAGTGTACCTAGTGGCATCCTATCTGTGGCTATTGGACTTTGCTATAGTCCCACTAGTGCAAAGACATTTGCAGAGCACGTCTGCCTGCATTGCACACTCCAACTTTTTTAAACTAAGCAATTTTACTAGCAAACACTCAGTGTACCTAGTGGCATCCTATACGTGGCTATTGGACTTTGCTATAGTCCCACTAGTGCCAAGACATTTGCAGAGCGCATCTGCCTGCGTTGCACACTCCAACTAATTATAAGTAAGCCATTATACTAGCAAACACTCAGTGTACCTAGTGGCATCCTATCTGTGGCTATTGGACTTTGCTATAGTCCCACTAGTGCCAAGACATTTGCAGAGCGCATCTGCCTGCGTTGCACACTCCAACTAATTATAAGTAAGCCATTATACTAGCAAACACTCAGTGTACCTAGTGGCATCCTATACGTGGCTATTGGACCTTGCTATAGTCCCACTAGTGCCAAGACATTTGCAGAGCGCATCTGCCTGCGTTGCACACTCCAACTAATTATAAGTAAGCCATTATACTAGCAAACACTCAGTGTACCTAGTGGCATCCTATACGTGGCTATTGGACCTTGCTATAGTCCCACTAGTGCCAAGACATTTGCAGAGCGCATCTGCCTGCGTTGCACACTCCAACTAATTATAAGTAAGCCATTATTATAATTATTATTATTATTTATTATTATAGCGCCATTTATTCCATGGCGCTTTACAAGTGAAAGGGTATACGTACAACAATCATTAACAGTACATAACAGACTGGTACAGGAGGAGAGAGGACCCTGCCCGCGAGGGCTTACAGTCTACAGGGAATGGGTGATGGTACAATAGGTGAGGACAGAGCTGGTTGCGCAGTGGTCTACTGGACTGAGGGCTGTTGTAGGTTATAGGCTTGTTGGAAGAGGTGGGTCTTGAGGTTCCTCTTGAAGCTTTCCACGGTAGGGGAGAGTCTGATGTGCTGAGGTAGAGCATTCCAAAGTATGGGGGATGCACGGGAGAAATCTTGTACGCGATTGTGGGAAGAGAAGATAAGGGAGGAGCAGAGAAGGAGATCTTGTGAGGATCTGAGGTTGCGTGCAGGTAGGTACCGGGAGACTAGGTCACAGATGTAGGGAGGAGACAGGTTGTGCATGGCTTTGTATGTCATGGTTAGTGTTTTGAACTGGAGTCGTTGGGTGATGGGAAGCCAGTGAAGGGATTGGCAGAGTGGCGAGGCTGGGGAGTAGCGAGGGGAGAGGTGGATTAAGCGGGCCGCAGAGTTTAGGATAGATTGGAGGGGTGCAAGAGTGTTGGAAGGGAGGCCAGAGAGCAGGAGGTTGCAGTAGTCGAGGCGGGAGATGATGAGGGCATGCACTAATGTTTTTGCTGATTCTTGGTTAAGGAAAGCACGGATCCGGGAGATGTTTTTGAGTTGTAATCGGCATGAGGTGAAGAGGGCTTGGATGTGTGGCTTGAAGGATAGAGCAGAGTCGAGGGTCACTCCAAGGCAACGAGCTTGTGAGACTGGGGAGAGTAAGCAACCATCGAGTTTGATGGAAAGGCTTGTTGGAGGAGATGAGTGAGGAGGAGGAAAGACAATGAATTCTGTTTTGTCCATGTTAAGTTTTAGGAATCGCACAGAGAAGAAGGATGAAATAGCAGACAGACATTGTGGGATTCTGGTTAGTAGAGAGGTAATGTCAGGTCCATTATACTAGCAAACACTCAGTGTACCTAGTGGCATCCTATCTGTGGCTATTGGACTTTGCTATAGTCCCACTAGTGCCAAGACATTTGCAGAGCGCATCTGCCTGCGTTGCACACTCCAACTAATTATAAGTAAGCCATTATACTAGCAAACACTCAGTGTACCTAGTGGCATCCTATACGTGGCTATTGGACCTTGCTATAGTCCCACTAGTGCCAAGACATTTGCAGAGCGCATCTGCCTGCGTTGCACACTCCAACTAATTATAAGTAAGCCATTATACTAGCAAACACTCAGTGTACCTAGTGGCATCCTATACGTGGCTATTGGACCTTGCTATAGTCCCACTAGTGCCAAGACATTTGCAGAGCGCATCTGCCTGCGTTGCACTCTCCAACTAATTATAAGTAAGCCATTATTATTATTATTATTATTATTTATTATTATAGCGCCATTTATTCCATGGCGCTTTACAAGTGAAAGGGTATACGTACAACAATCATTAACAGTACATAACAGACTGGTACAGGAGGAGAGAGGACCCTGCCCGCGAGGGCTTACAGTCTACAGGGAATGGGTGATGGTACAATAGGTGAGGACAGAGCTGGTTGCGCAGTGGTCTACTGGACTGAGGGCTGTTGTAGGTTATAGGCTTGTTGGAAGAGGTGGGTCTTGAGGTTCCTCTTGAAGCTTTCCACGGTAGGGGAGAGTCTGATGTGCTGAGGTAGAGCATTCCAAAGTATGGGGGATGCACGGGAGAAATCTTGTACGCGATTGTGGGAAGAGGAGATAAGGGAGGAGCAGAGAAGGAGATCTTGTGAGGATCTGAGGTTGCGTGCAGGTAGGTACCGGGAGACTAGGTCACAGATGTAGGGAGGAGACAGGTTGTGCATGGCTTTGTATGTCATGGTTAGTGTTTTGAACTGGAGTCGTTGGGTGATGGGAAGCCAGTGAAGGGATTGGCAGAGTGGCGAGGCTGGGGAGTAGCGAGGGGAGAGGTGGATTAAGCGGGCCGCAGAGTTTAGGATAGATTGGAGGGGTGCAAGAGTGTTGGAAGGGAGGCCAGAGAGCAGGAGGTTGCAGTAGTCGAGGCGGGAGATGATGAGGGCATGCACTAATGTTTTTGCTGATTCTTGGTTAAGGAAAGCACGGATCCGGGAGATGTTTTTGAGTTGTAATCGGCATGAGGTGAAGAGGGCTTGGATGTGTGGCTTGAAGGATAGAGCAGAGTCGAGGGTCACTCCAAGGCAACGAGCTTGTGAGACTGGGGAGAGTAAGCAACCATCGAGTTTGATGGAAAGGCTTGTTGGAGGAGATGAGTGAGGAGGAGGAAAGACAATGAATTCTGTTTTGTCCATGTTAAGTTTTAGGAATCGCACAGAGAAGAAGGATGAAATAGCAGACAGACATTGTGGGATTCTGGTTAGTAGAGAGGTAATGTCAGGTCCATTATACTAGCAAACACTCAGTGTACCTAGTGGCATCCTATCTGTGGCTATTGGACTTTGCTATAGTCCCACTAGTGCCAAGACATTTGCAGAGCGCATCTGCCTGCGTTGCACACTCCAACTAATTATAAGTAAGCCATTATACTAGCAAACACTCAGTGTACCTAGTGGCATCCTATACGTGGCTATTGGACCTTGCTATAGTCCCACTAGTGCCAAGACATTTGCAGAGCGCATCTGCCTGCGTTGCACACTCCAACTAATTATAAGTAAGCCATTATACTAGCAAACACTCAGTGTACCTAGTGGCATCCTATACGTGGCTATTGGACTTTGCTATAGTCCCACTAGTGCAAAGACATTTGCAGAGCACGTCTGCCTGCATTGCACACTCCAACTTTTTTAAACTAAGCAATTTTACTAGCAAACACTCAGTGTACCTAGTGGCATCCTATACGTGGCTATTGGACTTTGCTATAGTCCCACTAGTGCCAAGACATTTGCAGAGCGCATCTGCCTGCGTTGCACACTCCAACTAATTTTAACTTAACCATTATACTAGAAAACACTCAGTGTACCTAGTGGCATCCTATACGTGGCTATTGGACTTTGCTATAGTCCCACTAGTGCCAAGACATTTGCAGAGCGCATCTGCCTGCGTTGCACACTCCAACTAATTATAAGTAAGCCATTATACTAGCAAACACTCAGTGTACCTAGTGGCATCCTATACGTGGCTATTGGACCTTGCTATAGTCCCACTAGTGCCAAGACATTTGCAGAGCGCATCTGCCTGCGTTGCACACTCCAACTAATTATAAGTAAGCCATTATACTAGCAAACACTCAGTGTACCTAGTGGCATCCTATACGTGGCTATTGGACTTTGCTATAGTCCCACTAGTGCCAAGACATTTGCAGAGCGCATCTGCCTGCGTTGCACACTCCAACTAATTATAAGTAAGCCATTATACTAGCAAACACTCAGTGTACCTAGTGGCATCCTATACGTGGCTATTGGACCTTGCTATAGTCCCACTAGTGCCAAGACATTTGCAGAGCGCATCTGCCTGCGTTGCACACTCCAACTAATTATAAGTAAGCCATTATACTAGCAAACACTCAGTGTACCTAGTGGCATCCTATCTGTGGCTATTGGACTTTGCTATAGTCCCACTAGTGCCAAGACATTTGCAGAGCGCATCTGCCTGCGTTGCACACTCCAACTAATTATAAGTAAGCCATTATACTAGCAAACACTCAGTGTACCTAGTGGCATCCTATACGTGGCTATTGGACTTTGCTATAGTCCCACTAGTGCCAAGACATTTGCAGAGCGCATCTGCCTGCGTTGCACACTCCAACTAATTATAAGTAAGCCATTATACTAGCAAACACTCAGTGTACCTAGTGGCATCCTATACGTGGCTATTGGACCTTGCTATAGTCCCACTAGTGCCAAGACATTTGCAGAGCGCATCTGCCTGCGTTGCACACTCCAACTAATTATAAGTAAGCCATTATACTAGCAAACACTCAGTGTACCTAGTGGCATCCTATCTGTGGCTATTGGACTTTGCTATAGTCCCACTAGTGCCAAGACATTTGCAGAGCGCATCTGCCTGCGTTGCACACTCCAACTAATTATAAGTAAGCCATTATACTAGCAAACACTCAGTGTACCTAGTGGCATCCTATACGTGGCTATTGGACTTTGCTATAGTCCCACTAGTGCCAAGACATTTGCAGAGCGCATCTGCCTGCGTTGCACACTCCAACTAATTATAAGTAAGCCATTATACTAGCAAACACTCAGTGTACCTAGTGGCATCCTATACGTGGCTATTGGACTTTGCTATAGTCCCACTAGTGCCAAGACATTTGCAGAGCGCATCTGCCTGCGTTGCACACTCCAACTAATTTTAACTTAGCCATTATACTAGCAAACACTCAGTGTACCTAGTGGCATCCTATACGTGGCTATTGGACTTTGCTATAGTCCCACTAGTGCCAAGACATTTGCAGAGCGCATCTGCCTGCGTTGCACACTCCAACTAATTATAAGTAAGCCATTATACTAGCAAACACTCAGTGTACCTAGTGGCATCCTATACGTGGCTATTGGACTTTGCTATAGTCCCACTAGTGCCAAGACATTTGCAGAGCGCATCTGCCTGCGTTGCACACTCCAACTAATTTTAACTTAGCCATTATACTAGCAAACACTCAGTGTACCTAGTGGCATCCTATACGTGGCTATTGGACTTTGCTATAGTCCCACTAGTGCCAAGACATTTGCAGAGCGCATCTGCCTGCGTTGCACACTCCAACTCATTATAACTAAGTTGCATTGTCAGGGATATTTATTCTTTATTATTCTGCTGTTAATAAAGCTAGACCACCACTGCAATCTTCACCACCTCTCAATTTTTACTACCACATTTTCAGTCCACAATCTTGTCGCAATCAACATGAGTGGCAAAATGACAGATGCTGGTGGAAAGGGGAAGAGGCGTGGTGGAAAAGGCAAAAAAGGTTTTGTCTGTGGGGAAAGTGCAGCAGCACTGAATACACGTTCAGAGACAACGCTGGCAGCTGGACACGACAAAATCTCCAAGGCGTAACTGGAGAGCTCTGGCCATTTTTCTAGGTTTGAAGCCCAAAAGGAGCAAGGCTCCAGTTGCACAGCCATGGCATCGATGTTCATTTGGAGATACTCCTGTATCATCCTCTCCAGCCGTTGAGTATGTGTCAGACTTGTTGTCTCTGGTGGCCTTGCAAAAGAGGGTCTAAAAAAATTATGAAAAGATTCCATAAAATTGCTGTTACCGGCACCAGATACGGTCCTACTGGTACGGGTAGACTGTTGAAGATGACGAGACCGTCCCATGTTTGTCAAGTTACAACTGGGAGATTCCCTCCCTGCACCTGCACGGTTGTTTGGTGGAAAAGCCGAGCTAAGATCGAGTAACAGCTTCTGCTGATACTCCTGCATACGTGCGTCCCTTTCTATGGCTGGAATTATGTCACAAAATTTGGACTTGTACCGGGGATCTAATAGTGTGGCAATCCAGTAGTCATCATCACTTCTAATTTTGACAATACGACTGTCATGTTGGAGGTAGTGCAACAAAAAGGCACTCATGTGTCTTGCGCAGCCATGCGGACCAAGTCCACGCTGTGTTTGTGGCATAGAGGTGCTACCCGTTCTTTCTTCCTCTGACATCTCCCCCCAACCTCTTTCAACTGAAATTTGACCAAGGTCTCCCTCATCCGCTGAGTCTTCCATGTCCATGGACAGTTCGTCCTCCATTTCTTCATGTTCTCCTGCACCTTGCTCAACATTTCGCCTGCTACTATGCGCCCTTGTCGATCCCTGTTCCCCATGGTCCCATGCCTGCTGCGTTGGTGATGATGAACGTCTGGACCTTGGTGATGTTGTTGTCCCTTGCGCATATGAATCCTCCTGTAGTTCCTCCCCTTCATGTTGTCCCACCCCCTGACTCCGAATAGTGTTTAGCGTGTGCTCCAGCATGTAAATGACTGGAATCGTCATGCTGATAATGGCATTGTCAGAGCTAAACATATTCGTCGCCATGTCGAAACTGTGCAGAAGGGTGCATAGGTCCTTGATCTGAGACCACTCCATCAGGGTGATCTGCCCCACCTCTGCATCTCGTTGGCCCAGGCTATACGTCATGACGTATTGCACCAGGGCTCTGCGGTGCTGCCACAGTCGCTGTAACATGTGGAGAGTTGAATTCCAGCGTGTCGCCACATCGCATTTCAGGCGATGAACCGGCAGGCCGAAAGACTTCTGGAGCGATGCAAGTCGCTCTGCTGCGGCGCTTGAACGGCGGAAGTGAGCTGACAGTTTTCGTGCCCTGTTCAGAAGGCCATCTAGGCCGGGATAGTGTGTTAAAAATTGCTGGACGACAAGGTTCAACACGTGAGCCATACAAGGTACGTGTGTCACAATGCCCAGGCGAAGTGCCGCACCCAGGTTTGCAGCATTGTCGCACACGGCCTTACCAGGCTGCAGGTTGAGTGGAGACAACCATTTATTAAACTCGGACCGCAGAGCTGACCACAACTCCTCAGCTGTGTGACTCTTATTCCCAAGACATGTCAAGCTAAAGACCGCCTGATGCCGTTACGCTCTGCTGCCAGCATAGTAATGAGGCGTGCGTGATTCCTTCTGCGCAGTGAGAACGCTGGTGGCCTGACCAGGCAGGCTTGGGGCGGAGGTGGAGGACCCAGATGAGGTGGAGGATGCAGAAGCTGTGGCGGAACTTGGACAGACAGAGGATTGACACACAAGTCGTGGGGACGGCAAGACTTGTGCAGCAGACCCTTCACCATCTATCACCATAGTTACCCAGTGCCCAGTCAGCGACATGTAACGTCCCTGTCCATGCTTACTGGTCCAAGTATCGGTGGTGAAATGCACCCGTTCACACACAGAGTTTCTCAAGGAAGCGGTGATGTTGTGTGCGACATGCTGGTGTAGCACGGGCACACCTTTCTTAGAGAAGTAGTGGCGACTAGGCATCTGGTACTGGGGCACAGCGACAGACATAAGGTCTCTAAAATCCTGTGTGTCCACTAGGCGGAAAGGCAGCATTTCGGTAGCCAACAGCTTACAGAGGGATAGAGTCAACCTCTTAGCTTTGTCATGGGTCGGAGGAAGTGGCCTTTTATTTGACCACATCTGAGGGACAGAGATCTGGCTGCTGTGTGTAGACGGTGTTGAGTAGGGTGTCCCTGGAAAAATGCAGGTTTTTGAGGAAAGTGCAGGCGGAGACATGATGTTGCCTTCATCCAACGTTGGTGCTATCGATGTCTGAGAGAGCTGTACACACTCACTTGTTTCCCCTTCCAAACCAACTGACGACCTTACAAGCAAACTGCCTGTTGCGGTTACAGTGGTGGAAGTTTGGCGTGGAAAAACAGGTGTGACAGCTGTCCCCACAGTCCTAGAAGATGAAGAGCGCGCGGATGCACTGGAAGGGGCGGGCGGTGGATGGTTCGCTCTTGCAGCATTGCAGCACAGTGAGCTTCCCACCGGGACCTATGATATTTATTCATGTGACGATTCATGGAAGAAGTTGTCAAACTGCTGAGGTTTTGACCTCTACTAAGAGAATCATGACAAATTTTACATATCACATGATTTGGGCGATCTTTTTCTATGTCAAAAAAGGACCAGGCTAGGCAAGGCTTAGAGGCCATGCGACCTGTTGATCCACCCCGAATAATGCTCATAGGCAGAGTGGTGGCTGAGGATGCAGTTGTAGACGTGCTACCAGTGCTCCGACTCTGTCCAGGAAGGCGCAAGGTAACTTCGTCGTCGGTTGCATCCTCCTCCACCGCCTCTGTTGACCTCCTCGAGTGCCTGACTGGGGGTTGACAGTAGGTGGGATCTAGAACTTCATCATCAATTGTTGTGTTTGCACTCCCCTCCCCCTCAGACCGAGCCTCTTCTTGCCCTGACCGAATATTTAAGTTGTCATCCCAATCGGGTATCTGCGTCTCATCTTCATCAGTATGTTCCTCATTGTCTATAACCACAGGTGTTACAGTTTGTGACAAAGGGTCAACATTATGCTCAGAAACTTGGTCCTCACGGCCTGAATCAGAGTCACAAAGGTTCTGGGCATCACTGCAGACCATTTCCTGTTCTGTACTCACTGTAGCTTGGGAGCAGACCTCTGATTCCCAGGCTATAGTGTGACTGAACAGCTCTGCAGACTCAGCCATCTCAGTTCCACCATACTGTGCAGGGCTGATGGAGACTTCAGAGCTGGGAGAAATCAAGTGTGATTGGGATGACAACTCAGAGGACTGGTGTTTTTTGGATGCGGTACTTGAAGTGGCTGAGAGGGCACTTGTTGGACCACTTGAGATCCATTCAAGCATTTTCCTTTTTTGCCCATCATCTACCTTTCTTCCTGTTGTTCGTGTCCGTAAAAAAGGGAGCACATCGGATTGTCCACGGTAAGTAGTAGACATCTTACTTTTGCTGGTAGATGGTCTATCTTCAGCAGATGATAATGGAGCTTTGCCACTTTCCCCACAGACAAAACCTTTTTTGCCTTTTCCACCACGCCTCTTCCCCTTTCCACCAGCATCTGTCATTTTGCCACTCATGTTGATTGCGACAAGATTGTGGACTGAAAATGTGGTAGTAAAAATTGAGAGGTGGTGAAGATTGCAGTGGTGGTCTAGCTTTATTAACAGCAGAATAATAAAGAATAAATATCCCTGACAATGCAACTTAGTTATAATGAGTTGGAGTGTGCAACGCAGGCAGATGCGCTCTGCAAATGTCTTGGCACTAGTGGGACTATAGCAAAGTCCAATAGCCACGTATAGGATGCCACTAGGTACACTGAGTGTTTGCTAGTATAATGGCTAAGTTAAAATTAGTTGGAGTGTGCAACGCAGGCAGATGCGCTCTGCAAATGTCTTGGCACTAGTGGGACTATAGCAAAGTCCAATAGCCACGTATAGGATGCCACTAGGTACACTGAGTGTTTGCTAGTATAATGGCTTACTTATAATTAGTTGGAGTGTGCAACGCAGGCAGATGCGCTCTGCAAATGTCTTGGCACTAGTGGGACTATAGCAAAGTCCAATAGCCACGTATAGGATGCCACTAGGTACACTGAGTGTTTGCTAGTATAATGGCTAAGTTAAAATTAGTTGGAGTGTGCAACGCAGGCAGATGCGCTCTGCAAATGTCTTGGCACTAGTGGGACTATAGCAAAGTCCAATAGCCACGTATAGGATGCCACTAGGTACACTGAGTGTTTGCTAGTATAATGGCTTACTTATAATTAGTTGGAGTGTGCAACGCAGGCAGATGCGCTCTGCAAATGTCTTGGCACTAGTGGGACTATAGCAAAGTCCAATAGCCACGTATAGGATGCCACTAGGTACACTGAGTGTTTGCTAGTATAATGGCTTACTTATAATTAGTTGGAGTGTGCAACGCAGGCAGATGCGCTCTGCAAATGTCTTGGCACTAGTGGGACTATAGCAAAGTCCAATAGCCACAGATAGGATGCCACTAGGTACACTGAGTATTTGCTAGTATAATGGCTTACTTATAATTAGTTGGAGTGTGCAACGCAGGCAGATGCGCTCTGCAAATGTCTTGGCACTAGTGGGACTATAGCAAGGTCCAATAGCCACGTATAGGATGCCACTAGGTACACTGAGTGTTTGCTAGTATAATGGCTTACTTATAATTAGTTGGAGTGTGCAACGCAGGCAGATGCGCTCTGCAAATGTCTTGGCACTAGTGGGACTATAGCAAAGTCCAATAGCCACGTATAGGATGCCACTAGGTACACTGAGTGTTTGCTAGTATAATGGCTTACTTATAATTAGTTGGAGTGTGCAACGCAGGCAGATGCGCTCTGCAAATGTCTTGGCACTAGTGGGACTATAGCAAGGTCCAATAGCCACGTATAGGATGCCACTAGGTACACTGAGTGTTTGCTAGTATAATGGCTTACTTATAATTAGTTGGAGTGTGCAACGCAGGCAGATGCGCTCTGCAAATGTCTTGGCACTAGTGGGACTATAGCAAAGTCCAATAGCCACGTATAGGATGCCACTAGGTACACTGAGTGTTTGCTAGTATAATGGCTAAGTTAAAATTAGTTGGAGTGTGCAACGCAGGCAGATGCGCTCTGCAAATGTCTTGGCACTAGTGGGACTATAGCAAAGTCCAATAGCCACGTATAGGATGCCACTAGGTACACTGAGTGTTTGCTAGTAAAATTGCTTAGTTTAAAAAAGTTGGAGTGTGCAATGCAGGCAGACGTGCTCTGCAAATGTCTTTGCACTAGTGGGACTATAGCAAAGTCCAATAGCCACAGATAGGATGCCACTAGGTACACTGAGTTTTTGCTAGTATAATGGCTTACTTATAATTAGTTGGAGTGTGCAACGCAGGCAGATGCGCTCTGCAAATGTCTTGGCACTAGTGGGACTATAGCAAGGTCCAATAGCCACGTATAGGATGCCACTAGGTACACTGAGTGTTTGCTAGTATAATGGCTTACTTATAATTAGTTGGAGTGTGCAACGCAGGCAGATGCGCTCTGCAAATGTCTTGGCACTAGTGGGACTATAGCAAGGTCCAATAGCCACGTATAGGATGCCACTAGGTACACTGAGTGTTTGCTAGTATAATGGCTTACTTATAATTAGTTGGAGTGTGCAACGCAGGCAGATGCGCTCTGCAAATGTCTTGGCACTAGTGGGACTATAGCAAGGTCCAATAGCCACGTATAGGATGCCACTAGGTACACTGAGTGTTTGCTAGTATAATGGCTTACTTATAATTAGTTGGAGTGTGCAACGCAGGCAGATGCGCTCTGCAAATGTCTTGGCACTAGTGGGACTATAGCAAGGTCCAATAGCCACGAATAGGATGCCACTAGGTACACTGAGTGTTTGCTAGTATATATGGCAAAATTATAGATGGAAAGGGAGAAGGGGAGGGGGGGAGAGAGGAGGCTGTAATTGACTACAAGGGTATGAGTTATGAGTGATCATAGGGATAGTGTTACATAAGTGGAAATACCTATGGAGGACCGGATGTGTAAGCGCATACCTTATACAAACCTATAGAGTGCTGATGGGTGAGAGTGTGATGTTAGATATAAGACATCCTATAGTGAATAGTGAGCCGTAATCAAGTGCAACAGGGATATTTCACGTGACTATGGGAACATGGAAGGTAAAGAAAGGGGAGAAAAAACTGTTAGACAAGGTAATCAGACATAATGTAACCAGTTGATCAGACATGACAAACATGACAAATAAAAAACAAGGAAGAATGGAACTCCATACATAGTGGAACCATATATAGTGTGAACACGAAAAAGAACCGGGCGTTAGAAAAAATGTGCACGGCCCAATGAATCAAGTCGGTTCTTCATATTCATGGTTTAAGCCCTTGGGTTCCAACGTGCCCAGAGTATATATCCAGAAAGATTCCCTTTCTTTGAGCTTCCTAATTCTATTGCCTCCTCTGCGTATGGCTGGGACATGTTCGATGACTTGGAATCTTAATTGGGCCACTGTGTGATTATGCGTCACAAAATGGTGTGGGACTGGTAATAGAATCTGCTTACAATGTATTGTTGACTTGTGCTTAGCACAAAAAAAGGGAATCTTTCTGGATATGTACTCTGGACACATTAAAACCCAAGGGCTTAAACCGTGAATATGAAGTAAAGACTTGATTCATTGGGCCGTGCACCATGTCACCATGTGTGCAATTGCATTGTCCAATGGCTCACAATGGTTATGCGTTTTCATTGGATGGATAATCGAAGCCATGTTTTTTTCCTTTCTCTTGGGTTTGTTGTGTGAGTAGCCTATAGGATTAAGTTAGTTACCACAGGCAGTGGATTTAGCTTCCTGTCTTTGGTCCAGTGGTAGATTGATTGTTTGGTCTATGAGCTGTTATGGGTTTTAATCCAGGTGAATGCCCATGGGCTGCCTATAACTGTGTGAAATATGTAGTTTTACTGGGCTGGGATGAGAGAATCCATCGAAGCATGGTGTAGGGATTGTGGTTCCTGTGTGCTAAGAAGAAAGGCTAGCACCAGCCAGAAAGCCCCATTACAGCCAATAATCAACCGCTAGCCGCTGGAACTCGTTGCTCTAGATCATGTCAAACTCTCACCAAGCAGGAATAGATACATTAGCCCACCATCCCACCCAAAGAGCAACTTCTGCTGCGCAGCTGGCTTTCTAGGCAGCAGCGCTATTGTGATGTCAGCGGGGGACATTGTGACAAGCCAGTGTTCCGTCACTTCATGTTGTGCACTGTTCAAACGGAAAATACATCAACAGGCAGACTACAGAAAAGCTTACTGACAAAGGATAGAGAGGGGCTTTCTCAGAGGGCTTTTTACAGTTTGTCTATTCCCAATTAGCCGTTTAAGTATGCTTAATGAAAGTACTAATTCTTTCATAGGCCGCCCATTCTTAGTATTTGACGTTCCTTATATTGCGGTATCAGGCTTCGCAGCAGGTTGCAAAACATTCATCACCCATGACTGTCCCCAATTGGGCTCAGAAGCTAAATGTCTATCATGACCTCTCTTTTTGAAAGTCCAAGAGCAAGCAAACTCTTCCTCCAGGAGAGGGAGCCAACAGATCACTAAAGACATCATCATTGCTCAAAGAAAACACCGAAAAACAATGGAAGCTTTAATTGGAGTGGAATCTGATAGACAGCACCTGATGCCAAGTCTGCATCTTCTAACACCTGCAGTCACTGCAGCAGCTGAATCCAATGTGTCCAAAAGGGATCTATTCTATTCAATTGCAAATGATCTAGATAAGACTGAGAATAAGATACTGCACGGGACATAGCAGAGTTGGTCAAGTTGAGTGGAGATGAGTTTGCTATTTGGCACAGCTTTTGCATCAATAAAGCAAGTAAAAGGTGTGAAAGATAAAAAAAAAGGGTGAAAGTGTGAAAAGTGAATTGGCCAAATTGAGGTGCATATAAAGTTTTTGCTTTCTTTCAATTCACTAATGAGGCTCATTTGAATCAGGTGAATTGAGTTCTGCTTTTGGAAACTCGGTTAAGAAGGGGTGCACCGGTCCTGGAGGTACTGCAATACCAGGTCAATGCGTGGAGTGGACAGAGCAAGATTTTTTCCATCTCCTTGTTCTAAAAATCCATTTAATATATGGTCCCTAGAGAGGGGACGTATCAGATATTAAACTGATAAGAACAGATTTAATTTTTTTTTTTTCTGTTTATCAGTAGGACTTCAAAATAACACAGGTGATCGCCTCCCGTTGCCTGGGAACCGTCCAGGCACAAGAGGGCTATGTGTCACCAGAAGGCGCACACACTCCCTCAAGGCCGGCAGACGTGCAATCCCAGGCACCTTCCAGTACCGACCAAGGTAGCGTCCTCCGAAACTACACTTGATCTTAGCCAAAAGGCTGAGAAGCTATAACCCGAATTGGTTACGGCCTTGAGTGGC
Source organism: Anomaloglossus baeobatrachus (assembly GCF_048569485.1). Taxonomy (NCBI): domain Eukaryota; kingdom Metazoa; phylum Chordata; class Amphibia; order Anura; family Aromobatidae; genus Anomaloglossus; species Anomaloglossus baeobatrachus. The sequence continues at coordinate 26,352 of NW_027445162.1, read as the reverse complement.
ACCCTGGCCTATACCGGACACATCTTAGGGAGAGGGAGACAAACCCACGCCTACAGAAGACATTTTGTCACCCAAGCCAAACCCTTGAAAAGGCTGTTTTGCAGAGCAAAAACAAGGAGAATGGTACTTTTTGCAGCCGCCGCCCACTGCAATGAATCTGAATAACTCCTCCTTTTGGGCACAAGCACCTCCCCTCCCCCTTGCAGTCTTTCCAATTCATGATACAAAAAGACGGACGGACAGGACAGGACAGGACCATCTGCCTGACTTTCCGTCACTGCCACCCTTTGCCATCCTTGCCCGTAGAAAGCCCTTTCATCATCCCCAAACCCTAATCTTTTCCCTTCCCTTCCCAGCTGCGTCTCACTCCCTTTCATTAGGAAGTGAGCGCAGCCTTTTCTCCGTTCTGCACATGCGCGACGTTAAACACAAATGCGCAGGCGTGCGTTCCATTAGCCTCACTGCATTCCACTCCCATACAGGAAGTGGGCACAGCTATTACTACGGTCGCACATAAAAGAACCCACGGCCACCACTGCACATAGCTGACTCCACCACAGGACACCCACTTCTACACCAACGCAGGTAAGACAGGATCGGCACCTCTATGCTCCCGTTACAATCAGGCTCAGTCACCATGTGATAACGCTCTCAACTCTTTAGTTGCAGGCTCCCCTTGCTTCACCTCCACTGGCTGTGCTGCCATTTCCTCTCCCACCTGGAAGTTATACTTTATTCCACTATTTTCCTGTTTCTCTCTTCCCCCTTTTCCCATAACCTACTTTTATCTGCATTTGTGGGGTATCTATATGCTATTTACATCATAGTTTTATTCATTAATATGGAAGGGAAGAGTGCCCATGAGAGTGTTGAACTGCGGAGAGCAAAAGATTAAGCTGCTCCGATTTGCCACCATTGATAAGCTGTTCTCAGTAGATACACATGCTATCCAAACAGCAGCATCCACCATTGCTTCAGCCCACCCATTCAGTGACAGCTCACCAAGTCAGCCAGAGGAGTGGTGTAAGGAATTACACGTAGGCACTGACTCCACACCTTCACATCACAAGAAGGGGGTCTACAGGCTAGTGCAAGAATACGAGCAAGTCTTCAGCAAACATCCGCTAGACTTTTGAAAAATAAAAGGGGTCAAACACTACATCCCCACAAGTGCACACCCACCCATCAAAGAGAGATATAAGCCAAATCTACCTGCACCTTACCAGTGTACCAAGGACATGTTGAGCAACATGAAGGAGGCTGGGGTTATCCGTGACAGTTGTAGCCTCTGGGCAGCTCCGTTGGTCCTGTTAAAGAAGAAGGACAGCACCACTCCCCTGTATTGAGGAATAGCTAGCTGCATTGACAACTGCAAATTATTTTTCTACCCTTGATCTCACTAGTCACTATTGGCAAGTGTCCGTTGCTGAGGCAGACCGGAAGAAGACCGCCTTTGCCACCCCGATGGGTCTCTGCGAGTTCAAAAGCATGCCCTTCGAGCTGTGCAATTTGCCAGGAACCTTCCAGAGGCTGATGGAATGCTGCTTGGGACACCGAAACTTTGAAACGGTACTGCTATACCTTTATGATGTTATTGTTTATTCTAACGCAAACAAGATTTTAGGGTGTATAAAAAGGGAGATTAGATCCGATGATCCCAACGTATTGTTACCCCTCTATAAATCACTTGTAAGGCCACATCTGGAATATGGGGTAAAGTCCTGAGCAGGTTGATAACCATTGGTTTGAGCATGGTAGGGTGTAGTACGCATCTTCCTGCATCGGTAAAAGCTGCAGAAGTCCTTGAAGATTTCCGCTTCAAAGGCAGTGCCTTGATCTGTGAGGACTCTCTCTGAGTAGCCATGAGGTCTGCATAAGTGTGCTTGGAAGACCTTCGCTGCAGTATGGGCCATTAGATCTTTGACTTGTACCACAACCATAAATCTCGAGTAGTTGTCTACCATCGTAAGTGCATACGTGAGCTCACCTCGATATTCTGCAACAAAACTCCCTTTTTCGATTTCAGTTTCAGCAAACACTCCTCTTCCTGTAGAAAATATTTATCATTACCTAAGACAGTCATTCTAATGCATGACAATATTAAGGCAATTTAGTTAAAACTTGTTTTAACTCACCTTTAAGGGGATTGATGTATTTCATGGTCAATCCAGGTTTGTCAGTGATGGCACTGACATAATGTATGGCGTCTTTTTCGGGCGTTATCCTTTGCCTTTTCATTGTGAAAATCCAGTTGCCTATATCAAAGCAAATTCTACTACTTGTAAAGTATGCAGAAAATGAAATGTAGAACATATAACATCAACTGCTTAGGAACGCATCATAGGTTAGTACTTAAAAGGATATTGTCATGTTCTAGTCATAATGCAAGCTGGACATTTTTCATGTTACCCTGTAATCGCCGGCCTGTTCTAATGCTCACAAGCCAAGATATAGGCTCAGCTGCTAAGGCTTCCCTCTGCCTTCTGAATGAAAATTGAATATGTCTGGCTCACTGTGTATATAGCAGGTGCTCAGAAAAAATAAGAGTTAATTCAATAGAAATAGCTCTGGCACACTATAGTGATCAATAACGTAAGAAAAGAACTCTTAGAATGCTGAAAATTCTTTATTTGTGCAAAAGGATAATTCATCCAACGTTTCGAGCTTGTTTTTAGGTCTTTATCAAGGATAAAGTTATCTAAGATCATAAAGGGTTACAAAACCATATAAACACGTAATTAGTACATAGTACAACATAACAGTACAATATATTGCTACTTGAGAGTACAATGGGTCAAATGACCATGATGCACATACAAAAAATTTTTCCAAAGCCATAGTGAAAACATTTGTACTGAGGAAAGAAAATTTCCACATGACCTATCTGGAGAAACATTCTGGATCAAACAACCAAAAATAGTCAAGCAGGTAAATACACACCTATATGGATAACAGGATGATATGTGTTCAATTGTATAGCGTCATTGCCATTAAGGTACAAATGGAAAACTTGCAATCCTATATAGTGAAGGAAATGAACACATATCATATCAAAGAACACAGGAACATGGGTGTGAGAAAAACCTCAATGTTTATACTTTGTTCTTTATAATGGTGTGAACATGTATATGTCTCAGTACCTTATGAACTTGAGAATTCTAGTGAGTAGATGATGAAAGCCTATTCCAGAACTGGAATCGGTAAATAATTGTAGGTGGAATCTAAATGAAAAGATGGTACAAGTGTTATCATGACACGTGGGCTATAACACAATGGACCGTGTGACAAAGAAGAAAGGAGAGAAAGAAGAGGAAGAAAATGGAACTACCTGTAACATTACGTGATAGTCACTGGTAAGTATCACTTGACAATTCAGGTGAAAAAGGATTCCTTTATTAAAGGGTTCTCAGTCGCCTCAGGATCATGAAATACTAGGGTAAATGATATGAGAATGGGTAAGAAGCACCACTAAAGGAAATATGAGATGCAGGACATATATCTATAAACCCCTGAACTACATGATAGAAATAAAAAGAAGAAAAAAGAAAAAAAAGAAGAAAGAAGAAGAACACATAGAATGCGGAAAGAGAATGGGTACAACTACCTGAGTTACTGCAGGGAGGCCCCTGGTAGGTATTGTGAGGGTTAGTGGAATTCCTTCACTGAAGGGTTCTCAGTTGCCTCAGGTTCGTGAAAAATGCTATAGACAAATAATGCCCGGAGAAAAGGGGTTCATATACAGCGAATAATGGTAATACAAGGTACATGTGTCCCATGTAATAGTATAAATATATATATATTGTACTAAGCTCTACACCAGAAATAGAAAGTAGTCCCTCTGCCTTCTGTCTAGGTGCCCTGAGTTATGTCCTGTAAACTGTCACAGTGACCTAGACACACATGTGTAGTAGGGGAATATCCCTGCTGAGATGCCAGTGCTAGAGTACTCGTTTGCTGTGGAGTTGAACGCTATGTGAGCAGTTCTTACCTTCAATGAGCAGAAGTCTCTTTTTTCAGATTTCAATATCTCTGTGGGTATCTGGCAGAAATATGGAATACTCTTTACTGCTAAGACCCTGTACACCACTCCCACTAAAGGGGGCTTTACACGCTGCGACATCGCTAATGCGGAGTCGTTGGGGTCACGGAATTTGTGACGCACATCCGGCCGCATTAGCGATGTTGCTGCGTGTGATACCGATGAGCGATTTTGCATCGTTGCAAAAATGTGCAAAATCGCTCATCGGTGACATGGGTCTCCATTCTCGATTATCGTTACTGCAGCAGTAACGATGTAGTTCGTCGCTCCTGCGGTAGCACACATCGCTCCGTGTGACACCGCAGAAACGAGGAACCTCTCCTTACCTGCCTCCCAGCCGCTATGAGGAAGGAAGGAGGTGGGCGGGATGTTCCGGCCACTCATCTCCGCCCCTCCGCTGCTATTGGGCGGTCGCTCAGTGACGTCGCTGTGACGCCGCACGGACCGCCCCCTTAGAAAGGAGGCGGTTCGCCGGACACAGCGACGTCGCCGGGCAGGTAAGTATGTGTGACGGGTCTGGTCGGTGTTGTGCGGCATGGGCAGCGATTTGCCCGTGTCGCGCAACAGATGGGGGCGGGTACCCACACTAGCGATATCGGGACCGATATCGCAGTGTGTAAAGTAGCCTTTAGTCACATGACCAAGACTGTATCTGTGTCCCTACAACACACTTGAGACAAATGTGTGTGTGAGCCTGCATTGTGGGGTATATATAATATATTATAGAGCTGGGAAGGATCATTCTAAGCAGTGAGCTGTTCCAGTATTTGTAGGAAAATACCCAGTAGAAGCATCAAACACAGCACCAATACCTCCCATCAGTATTCCACCACAGTGCCATGTAACCCATGCCCTACACTCCCATCTACACCAATACTATACAGGCACAAACTAGTATATCTGACTAAAAGCCCCCAAAATATGAAGAACGGCCTATAGTTGAGTGTGGATATAAAATCTATGTGAGCAGAGCTAGAATAGAAATCACTGATCGCATTGAAGTCATTCTGACCATAAATCACCATGATATCAAGGTGAGGAGTTGTGTGTTACTGCTGGGAGGAAAGGGTTAACAGTGGAATATTAAGGTGCATTTCTGTGTGCAGTGTTACTAGTCAATGTAACAATTCAGTATGAGCTGCTCTTGGTGCCGGGGGAGGGAGATGCTCTCCTGAGCAAGATAGATGGGGAATGAACATGATATCTATATAGTGTAAGGCAGGGGGTCTCAAACCAGGTGATCATGTCTGATCAACTGGTTACATTATGTCTGATTACCTTGTCTAACAGTTTTTTCTCCCCTTTCTTTACCTTCCAGGTTCCCATAGTCACGTGAAATATCCCTGTTGCACTTGATTACGGCTCACTATTCACTATAGGATGTCTTATATCTAACATCACACTCTCACCCATCAGCACTCTATAGGTTTGTATAAGGTATGCGCTTACACATCCGGTCCTCCATAGGTATTTCCACTTATGTAACACTATCCCTATGATCACTCATAACTCATACCCTTGTAGTCAATTACAGCCTCCTCTCTCCCCCCTCCCCTTCTCCCTTTCCATCTATAATTTTGCCAGTACAATATTAGTTTACATTAGGCACACACTCACATATTCCTTTCCTTAGTGATTTATTGTAATTCACATTCACATACAATTCTCTATGCCTGCCCCATTACTACATTCATACCTACTTGACCCTATCCTGATACCCCTTGTCTCACCTTGTTGGTCCCTACACCTGTTATCATGTCCTTTCCTGTGTCTGTCTTGTACGTTTCTAGGTAACAACAAAGAATCAAAATTTAAGTCCATCGTGGAGAACATGCTGAAACGTTTCAAAGCCTTGGGTTGTCTAATGAATTTGAAGTTACATTTTTTACATTCCTATTTGGACTACTTGTCTGAAAACCTTGGTGCTGGTGGGAAGAACAAGAAGGTTTTCATCGGAATATCAAGGAGATGGAACGACGATACCAAAGTAAATGAAACGTGAACATGATTGCCGGATGCTTCACAGAGAAGATCCACAGGCCTTCTATAAGAGAAAAGGGGGATCTAGAGAAAAGGAAAAAGTGCAAGAATAAATTTCTAATAAAGTTGCAGAATGACTGTACAATAAATAAATGTATTTTATATATAAAATTGTGAATATTTTTGGTTACAATAAGTATTTTTCTTGTTCATGTCACTTGTATGTAACTTCACACATGGATTGTACAAAATCAATATTTGATGGTTAAAAAAAAATATTTATTTTTTTTTTTAAATCAGGACATTAGAGCATGTGTTCTGCCTTCTTTTACGTAATGCTGTGAATCTCTAGCATACAGCTAAACCCTAGTTCACATTTCAAATAAACAGACTGTGAAGTTCAATAGCCTTGATTTATTAGCTGGTAACGTGAACTTGATTGCAGTATACATGGAATATACAGTGAATATAGGAATATCCAAGATGCAGTTGAAGACAGAATACGGTATATCCAAGATACTGTTTTATACGGGTAAAAACTATAACAAGAAAATGATTACAGTCAGTACAGTGTTAATACAGAGTTAACATAGCATAACAGTACATGAGATGCAGTTCTTACGAGAATGTAGGTGAAAGGTCACTGCATCTGCAATACATAGAAATCTTATCTAGACAAACAAGACAGGGATGACACTAAAGGTGTAGAAGTACAATGTACAATGCATTTACTACACTCTTCCATCTAGGATTCTATCACTAACACATGTAATTTGCTTTGCTCACCGGATTACACTAGGCAGGGGTGAATGTACAGAGAGGTAAGTCGGCATGTCCTTTCCTGACAAATCCAAAGAAAAAATGGCTGCAGGCTTCTTCTCAGCTCAGGGAGGCATTCCTTACCCAGAATACCTTTAGCTTAAAGGGAAACTCAGCAATTCAAAAGAATAACAATGACCTCTAGGGATTGTAATAGAAATTTCAATGAATGACTATTAGCAGGCTGCCATGAGGCAGAACAGCATGGGTATTTAATATATCCTCCTTGCTGCCCAAGAAGCAATGAGAACATTTTTAGACCACCACATATTGACCATCCCTGCTCCTTGTAGTTAAGTTTCTTGAGAATAAAGTCTAAATTCTCACAGCTTTCTTCCAAGTGCATAGCATGTGTGACGCCCTGGACTAGCCAGGTAGTCACAAACACAAAATCACACACACCCCCTCCCCTGGATAGTCTACATCAGTCACACAAAATCCTTGTTGCCTCCTCCAGGCTCTGATGTCCACACCAGGTGGGGCGGAGCCAGGCGGTTGGCCCCACCCACCGAGGAGTTCACAGGCCCGGAGGCGGGAAAAAGCAGTTAGTTTAGTTTTGTAGTGGAAAGTGAGAGGACAGAAACTGTTAGTGTCTGGGTAGGAGCCCAGGCACTGTCAGCAAGGTCGGCAGACGGTGGTGGCCGTCTGCAGGAGGTGGTACAAGTCAGCTGAACCGTAGGACCGGGGACGGGCGGTGACCCGAGGGGAACTGAACCGGTGAGCGGATCTGTACCAAGCACAAAGGCAGGGCCATTGGACCCTGACCAGGCTAGGAGCCGCCGACAATGGTCAAATCCGAGAGTGACCGGAATCCCAGGGGTTCCCTAACACCCAAGACCCGACAGAAGGCAACCGTCCACACCGTGAGGATAAAAAGCCACCGCCATAGGCTAGAGATCCAAGGGCCAGCGCCTGCGGGCAAACGGGCTCCCTCGGTACGTACACCCCAGCCATCCAGCCTCCCCGTACCGCCACCGGGCCCCGGGATCACCAACCCCTACCCACGGAGGGGGAACCAACATCCTAGCTGCTCCCTGCCATCGCTCCCGGGATCCCCGTCACCAGCAGTGGTGGTGCCCATTATCACCACGACCTGTGGGTGACGTCACTAACTATCTCCCCAAACAAACCACCCCCTTTTCACTCGTGGGCGAGGAGCGCTGCTCGAGTCCCCGGATCTGGCCCTCCGCTCGAGCCACCGAGCAGCAGCAGCAGCAGAAGTCCCCGAACCCGAGCGTAGCGTGCGTGGCCCCTCTGCCCGCGACACATGCCCTACACACACTGAAGAATACTTACTGCCATTGAGCAGTAGCACAGCTTTCAGACTTTTTGGATGAAACAATGACGTGTCTCCACTCGCTCACATTGTACTTAATGTTACATTTTCCATCAGCACAGGAACATCGCTTGAATACACTAGAGCACCATCTTCAGAAAAGTATGGAGGGAATCTTTTCAGAATTCTAACCTTTTGGAAACCTATTGTCACGCTCTCCGGGTCCCCTGCTCTGCCCCCCGGCTCACCTGCCACGCTCCCCGGCTTCCCTGCTTCGCTCCCCGGCTCCTCTGGCAGACATCCCCCGCTCCACGGTCTCCAGCCTCCACCACCTGCGGTCCCCAGGCGGCCCGGTCCCCGCTCCCGGCGCCCGTCGGCAGCCCTGCTCCAGGCCGGCTCCCATAACAGATGCAAGCTTGTCCTGTTTGGTGGAGATGATATTTAATAAAATAAGTAGAAATCCACTAAAAGTTTTGTTTGGTTATCTTGCAATCCCGAGATAATCGTCTCCATGCTCCAAATCCATTTTAAAGCCATTTTTAAGGCATTTCGCGCATACATGAAATGAACACATTTTTCTCCAAAACTATAACAGATGCAAGCTTGTCCTGTTTGGTGGAGATGATATTTAATAAAATAAGTAGAAATCCACTAAAAGTTTTGTTTGGTTATCTTGCAATCCCGAGATAATCGTCTCCATGCTCCAAATCCATTTTAAAGCCATTTTTAAGGCATTTCGCGCATACATGAAATGAACACATTTTTCTCCAAAACTATAACAGATGCAAGCTTGTCCTGTTTGGTGGAGATGATATTTAATAAAATAAGTAGAAATCCACTAAAAGTTTTGTTTGGTTATCTTGCAATCCCGAGATAATCGTCTCCATGCTCCAAATCCATTTTAAAGCCATTTTTAAGGCATTTCGCGCATACATGAAATGAACACATTTTTCTCCAAAACTATAACAGATGCAAGCTTGTCCTGTTTGGTGGAGATGATATTTAATAAAATAAGTAGAAATCCACTAAAAGTTTTGTTTGGTTATCTTGCAATCCCGAGATAATCGTCTCCATGCTCCAAATCCATTTTAAAGCCATTTTTAAGGCATTTCGCGCATACATGAAATGAACACATTTTTCTCCAAAACTATAACAGATGCAAGCTTGTCCTGTTTGGTGGAGATGATATTTAATAAAATAAGTAGAAATCCACTAAAAGTTTTGTTTGGTTATCTTGCAATCCCGAGATAATCGTCTCCATGCTCCAAATCCATTTTAAAGCCATTTTTAAGGCATTTCGCGCATACATGAAATGAACACATTTTTCTCCAAAACTATAACAGATGCAAGCTTGTCCTGTTTGGTGGAGATGATATTTAATAAAATAAGTAGAAATCCACTAAAAGTTTTGTTTGGTTATCTTGCAATCCCGAGATAATCGTCTCCATGCTCCAAATCCATTTTAAAGCCATTTTTAAGGCATTTCGCGCATACATGAAATGAACACATTTTTCTCCAAAACTATAACAGATGCAAGCTTGTCCTGTTTGGTGGAGATGATATTTAATAAAATAAGTAGAAATCCACTAAAAGTTTTGTTTGGTTATCTTGCAATCCCGAGATAATCGTCTCCATGCTCCAAATCCATTTTAAAGCCATTTTTAAGGCATTTCGCGCATACATGAAATGAACACATTTTTCTCCAAAACTATAACAGATGCAAGCTTGTCCTGTTTGGTGGAGATGATATTTAATAAAATAAGTAGAAATCCACTAAAAGTTTTGTTTGGTTATCTTGCAATCCCGAGATAATCGTCTCCATGCTCCAAATCCATTTTAAAGCCATTTTTAAGGCATTTCGCGCATACATGAAATGAACACATTTTTCTCCAAAACTATAACAGATGCAAGCTTGTCCTGTTTGGTGGAGATGATATTTAATAAAATAAGTAGAAATCCACTAAAAGTTTTGTTTGGTTATCTTGCAATCCCGAGATAATCGTCTCCATGCTCCAAATCCATTTTAACCCCTTCACGACCGCGGGCAGTAAAATTACGTCCTATTTTAACGTGACTTAACGACCAGGGACGTAATTTTACTGCCTAAACTTCATTTGATTGCCGTGGCCATAGCAACGGCTTTCAAATGATGTCCCCTGCTGTTTCTTACAGCAGGGGACCTTTGCTTGACCCCAGGGGGGGTGGCATCGCCACCCCCTATCGACGATCGATGTGATTGGCTGTTCAAATCTGAACCGCCAACCACATCGATCGCACTAATTTCGGCAAAAATAATGCCCGAATTAGTGCGATCCTGTGAGATCCAGCTATGAGATGCCGCAGCTGCTGCAGCATATCATAGGTGGACCTCAAACATGCCGCCCCCAGCCCCTGCAGCACTGATTGGAGCGATCGTGCTATGACGCGCAATCGCTCCAATCAGTGTGCAGTGGGGCGGTCTGATCTGCCGGTGGCCGCCCTCCCCAGGCCTGTACTGCTCTGGGGACCCTCCCCCAACATGGCTGCAGCGTGGAGTGGCTGGTACTTTTGGTACCACGCCACCGCTGCTGCCGCCGCAGACGCCGCCTCTGCTGTCACCGCGCCAGCTCCAAAGGTAAGTATTGTGCTCCGGCGATGGCCCCTGCGCGCTCCCGTGAAGGCCCCTGCGCGCTCCCGTGAAGGCCCCTGCCCGTGCCCACCCAGATCTGCCCCCCTACGCCTTGATCTGCCCCCCTACGCCCCGATCTGCCCCCCGGCATCCCGATCTGCTCCCCACGCGATCTGCCTGCCTCCTCTGTCATCTGCTTCCAAGGTTCCTTCCTTCTGCCTTTGCTTCTCCGCCCCCTCTGCTCTCCCTCTAACCCCCCCCCATCTGCCCCCCCCTGCCCCCCCCGACGTCCTCTTACCTGCCTTCACGGGTCGTCCGAGGTCTTCACTGGCCCGATCACATCTGCCTCCATCTGGGTCCTTCTGCTGATCTGTCCAACGTCCTGCCTGCTGCTGGTGTAAAGCCGTCTATCTCACTGCCTTCTTGTTCCTCTGCAACTCTTCTGGTCAGTGATCCTCTTGGTACTGTGAGTATAACTTTTTTTTTTTTTTTTTATTGTATCTTGTCCATTTTCACACTTCATCTGTCCGTGCGTCCCGCCAAGCGCTGATCAGGGATGCAGATAACGGATCTGCATCCGTGGTCAGTTTTTGGCATGACTTTTTTCCGTATTCGCGACGCTTTTTGTATCGCGTCCGTCCGTGCGTCCCGCCGAGCGCTGATCAGGGATGCAGATAACGGATCGGCATCCCTGCTCAATTTTTGGCGTGACTTTTTTCCGTATTCGCGACAATTTTTGTATGGCATCCGTCCGTGCGTCCCGCCGAGCGCTGATCAGGGATGCACATAACGGATCTGCATCCCTGCTCAATTTTTGGCGTGACTTTTTTCCGTATTCCCGACGCTTTTTGTATCGCATCCGTCCGTGCGTCCCGCCAAGCGCTGATCAGGGATGCAGATAACGGATCGGCATCCCTGCTCAATTTTTGGCGTGACTTTTTTCCGTATTCGCGACAATTTTTGTATGGCATCCGTCCGTGCGTCCCGCCGAGCGCTGATCAGGGATGCAGATAACGGATCGGCATCCCTGCTCAATTTTTGGCGTGACTTTTTTCCGTATTCACGACGCTTTTTGTATCGCATCCGTCCGTGCGTCCCGCCGAGCGCTGATCAGGGATGCAGATAACGGATCGGCATCCCTGCTCAATTTTTGGCGTGACTTTTTTCCGTATTCCCGACGCTTTTTGTATCGCATCCGTCCGTGCGTCCCGCCGAGCGCTGATCAGGGATGCAGATAACGGATCGGCATCCCTGCTCAATTTTTGGCGTGACTTTTTTCCGTATTCGCGACAATTTTTGTATGGCATCCGTCTGTGCGTCCCGCCGAGCGCTGATCAGGGATGCACATAACATATCTGCATCCATGGTCAATTTTTGGCGTGACTTTTTTTTTTATGTATCCCCGACGCTTTTTTTATCGCATCCGACCGTGCGTCCTGCAGCGACCGATCAGTGCACTGCGTCTGTGCGTTTGAAAAGTCAAATGGCGCTCCTTCTCTTCTGAGCCCCGCCATGCGCCCAAACAATTACTTTCCACCACATATGAGGTATCTGCGTACTCAGGAGAAAATGCACAATACGTTTTATGGTGCATTTTTTCCTGATAGCCTTGTGAAAAAAAAAGCTACCTAGTTGAAGCAACCGTTTTGTGGTAAAAAAAATTTTTTTCTTTTCACGGCTCAACGCTATAAACTTCTGTGAAGCCCCCAGGTGTTCAAAGTGCTCACCAAACATCTAGAAAAATTATTTGAGGGCTCTAGTTTCCAAAATGGTGTCACTTGTGGGGGAGCTCCACTGTTTAGGCACCATAGGGGGTCTCCAAACGTGACATGGCGTCCGCTAATGATTCCAACCAATTTTGCTGTCAAATGGCGCTCCTTCTCTTCTGAGCCCCGCCATGCGCCCAAACAATTACTTTCCACCACATATGATGTATCTGCGTACTCAGGAGAAAATGCACAATACATTTTATGGTGCATTTTTTCCTGTTACCCTTGTGAAAAAAAAAGCTACCTAATTGAAGCAACCGTTTTGTGGTAAAAAAAATTTTTTTTCTTTTCACGGCTCAACGCTATAAACTTCTGTGAAGCCCCCAGGTGTTCAAAGTGCTCACCAAACATCTAGAAAAATTATTTGAGGGCTCTAGTTTCCAAAATGGGGTCACTTGTGGGGGAGCTCCATTGTTTAGGCACCTCAGGGGGTCTTCAAACCTGACATGGCGTCCGCTAATGAGTGCAGCTAATTTTGCATTTAAATGGCGCTCCTTGCCTTCCGAGCACTGCCGTGTGTCCAAACATTTGATTTCCACCACATATGAGGTATCTGCGTACTCAGGAGAAAATGGACAATACATTTTATGTTGCATTTTTTCCCGATACCCTTGTGAAAAAAAAAGCTACCTAGTTGAAGCAACAGTTTTGTGGTAAAAAAAATTTTTTTTTCTTTTCACGGCTCAACGTTATAAACTTCTGTGAAGCCCCCAGGTGTTCAAAGTGCTCATCAAACATCTAGAAAAAATATTTGAGGGCTCTAGTTTCCAAAATGGGGTCACTTGTGGGGGAGCTCCATTGTTTAGGCACCTCAGGGGGTCTTCAAACCCGACATGGCGTCCGCTAATTAGTGCAGCTAATTTTGCGTTCAAAAATTCAAATGGCGCTCCTTGCATTCCGAGCACTGCCGTGTGTCCAAACATTTGATTTCCACCACATATGAGGTATCTGCGTACTCAGGAGAAAATGGACAATATATTTTATGTTGCATTTTTTCCCAATACCCTTGTGAAAAAAAAAGCTACCTAGTTGAAGCAACAGTTTTGTGGTAAAAAAAAAATTTTTTCTTTTCACGGCTCAACGTTATAAACTTCTGTGAAGCCCCCAGGTGTTCAAAGTGCTCATCAAACATCTAGAAAAAATATTTGAGGGCTCTAGTTTCCAAAATGGGGTCACTTGTGGGGGAGCTCCATTGTTTAGGCACCTCAGGGGGTCTTCAAACCCGACATGGCGTCCGCTAATTAGTGCAGCTAATTTTGCGTTCAAAAATTCAAATGGCGCTCCTTGCATTCCGAGCACTACCGTGTGTCCAAACATTTGATTTCCACCACATATGAGGTATCTGCGTACTCAGGAGAAAATGGACAATATATTTTATGTTGCATTTTTTCCCAATACCCTTGTGAAAAAAAAAGCTACCTAGTTGAAGCAACAGTTTTGTGGTAAAAAAAAATTTTTTTCTTTTCACGGCTCAACGTTATAAACTTCTGTGAAGCCCCCAGGTGTTCAAAGTGCTCATCAAACATCTAGAAAAAATATTTGAGGGCTCTAGTTTCCAAAATGGGGTCACTTGTGGGGGAGCTCCATTGTTTAGGCACCTCAGGGGGTCTTCAAACCCGACATGGCGTCCGCTAATTAGTGCAGCTAATTTTGCGTTCAAAAATTCAAATGGCGCTCCTTGCATTCCAAGCACTGCCGTGTGTCCAAACATTTGATTTCCACCACATATGAGGTATCTGCGTACTCAGGAGAAAATGGACAATATATTTTATGTTGCATTTTTTCCCAATACCCTTGTGAAAAAAAAAGCTACCTAGTTGAAGCAACAGTTTTGTGGTAAAAAAAAAATTTTTTCTTTTCACGGCTCAACGTTATAAACTTCTGTGAAGCCCCCAGGTGTTCAAAGTGCTCATCAAACATCTAGAAAAAATATTTGAGGGCTCTAGTTTCCAAAATGGGGTCACTTGTGGGGGAGCTCCATTGTTTAGGCACCTCAGGGGGTCTTCAAACCCGACATGGCGTCCGCTAATGAGTGCAGCTAATTTTGCGTTCAAAAATTCAAATGGCGCTCCTTCCCTTCCGAGCTCCGCTGTGCACCCAAACAATTGATTTTTACCACATATGGGGTATCGGCGTACTCAGGAGAAAATGCACAATAAATTGTAGGGTGCACTTTCTCTTTTCTCCCTTGTGAAAATGAAAATTTTATGGCTAAAGTAACATTTTTGTGTTAAAAAGTAAAATTTTCATTTTTTCCTTCCACATTGCTTTGGTTCCTGTGAAGCACCTAAAGGGTTAATAAACTTTTTGGATGTGGTTTTGAGCAGAGTGAGGGGTGCAGTTTTTAGAATGGGGTCACTTTTGGGTATTTTCTGTCACCTCGGTCTCTCAAAGTCACCTCAAATGTGATGTGGTCCCTAAAAAAATTATTTTCTAAATTTTGTTGGAAAAATGAGAAATTGCTGATGAACTTTGACCCCTTCTAACTTCCTAACGAAAAAAAAATTTGTTTCGAAAATTGCGCTGATGTAAAGTAGACAAGTGGGAAATGTTATTTAGTAACTATTTTGTGTGACATATTTCTCAGATTTATGGGCATAAATTTTCAAAGTTTGAAAATTGCGAAATTTTCAAAATTTTCGCCAAATTTCCTAAATTTTCACAAATAAACGCAAAAAATATCGGCCTAAATTTACCACTGACATGAAGTACAATATGTCACGAAAAAACAATCTCAGAATCGCCAGGATCCGTTGAAGCGTTCCAGAGTTATAACCTGTCAAAGTGACACTGGTCAGAATTGCAAAAAATGGCCCGGTCATTAGGGTGTTTTAGTGGCCGGGGGTGAAGGGGTTAAAGCCATTTTTAAGGCATTTCGCGCATACATGAAATGAACACATTTTTCTCCAAAACTATAACAGATGCAAGCTTGTCCTGTTTGGTGGAGATGATATTTAATAAAATAAGTAGAAATCCACTAAAAGTTTTGTTTGGTTATCTTGCAATCCCGAGATAATCGTCTCCATGCTCCAAATCCATTTTAAAGCCATTTTTAAGGCATTTCGCGCATACATGAAATGAACACATTTTTCTCCAAAACTATAACAGATGCAAGCTTGTCCTGTTTGGTGGAGATGATATTTAATAAAATAAGTAGAAATCCACTAAAAGTTTTGTTTGGTTATCTTGCAATCCCGAGATAATCGTCTCCATGCTCCAAATCCATTTTAAAGCCATTTTTAAGGCATTTCGCGCATACATGAAATGAACACATTTTTCTCCAAAACTATAACAGATGCAAGCTTGTCCTGTTTGGTGGAGATGATATTTAATAAAATAAGTAGAAATCCACTAAAAGTTTTGTTTGGTTATCTTGCAATCCCGAGATAATCGTCTCCATGCTCCAAATCCATTTTAAAGCCATTTTTAAGGCATTTCGCGCATACATGAAATGAACACATTTTTCTCCAAAACTATAACAGATGCAAGCTTGTCCTGTTTGGTGGAGATGATATTTAATAAAATAAGTAGAAATCCACTAAAAGTTTTGTTTGGTTATCTTGCAATCCCGAGATAATCGTCTCCATGCTCCAAATCCATTTTAAAGCCATTTTTAAGGCATTTCGCGCATACATGAAATGAACACATTTTTCTCCAAAACTATAACAGATGCAAGCTTGTCCTGTTTGGTGGAGATGATATTTAATAAAATAAGTAGAAATCCACTAAAAGTTTTGTTTGGTTATCTTGCAATCCCGAGATAATCGTCTCCATGCTCCAAATCCATTTTAAAGCCATTTTTAAGGCATTTCGCGCATACATGAAATGAACACATTTTTCTCCAAAACTATAACAGATGCAAGCTTGTCCTGTTTGGTGGAGATGATATTTAATAAAATAAGTAGAAATCCACTAAAAGTTTTGTTTGGTTATCTTGCAATCCCGAGATAATCGTCTCCATGCTCCAAATCCATTTTAAAGCCATTTTTAAGGCATTTCGCGCATACATGAAATGAACACATTTTTCTCCAAAACTATAACAGATGCAAGCTTGTCCTGTTTGGTGGAGATGATATTTAATAAAATAAGTAGAAATCCACTAAAAGTTTTGTTTGGTTATCTTGCAATCCCGAGATAATCGTCTCCATGCTCCAAATCCATTTTAAAGCCATTTTTAAGGCATTTCGCGCATACATGAAATGAACACATTTTTCTCCAAAACTATAACAGATGCAAGCTTGTCCTGTTTGGTGGAGATGATATTTAATAAAATAAGTAGAAATCCACTAAAAGTTTTGTTTGGTTATCTTGCAATCCCGAGATAATCGTCTCCATGCTCCAAATCCATTTTAAAGCCATTTTTAAGGCATTTCGCGCATACATGAAATGAACACATTTTTCTCCAAAACTATAACAGATGCAAGCTTGTCCTGTTTGGTGGAGATGATATTTAATAAAATAAGTAGAAATCCACTAAAAGTTTTGTTTGGTTATCTTGCAATCCCGAGATAATCGTCTCCATGCTCCAAATCCATTTTAAAGCCATTTTTAAGGCATTTCGCGCATACATGAAATGAACACATTTTTCTCCAAAACTATAACAGATGCAAGCTTGTCCTGTTTGGTGGAGATGATATTTAATAAAATAAGTAGAAATCCACTAAAAGTTTTGTTTGGTTATCTTGCAATCCCGAGATAATCGTCTCCATGCTCCAAATCCATTTTAAAGCCATTTTTAAGGCATTTCGCGCATACATGAAATGAACACATTTTTCTCCAAAACTATAACAGATGCAAGCTTGTCCTGTTTGGTGGAGATGATATTTAATAAAATAAGTAGAAATCCACTAAAAGTTTTGTTTGGTTATCTTGCAATCCCGAGATAATCGTCTCCATGCTCCAAATCCATTTTAAAGCCATTTTTAAGGCATTTCGCGCATACATGAAATGAACACATTTTTCTCCAAAACTATAACAGATGCAAGCTTGTCCTGTTTGGTGGAGATGATATTTAATAAAATAAGTAGAAATCCACTAAAAGTTTTGTTTGGTTATCTTGCAATCCCGAGATAATCGTCTCCATGCTCCAAATCCATTTTAAAGCCATTTTTAAGGCATTTCGCGCATACATGAAATGAACACATTTTTCTCCAAAACTATAACAGATGCAAGCTTGTCCTGTTTGGTGGAGATGATATTTAATAAAATAAGTAGAAATCCACTAAAAGTTTTGTTTGGTTATCTTGCAATCCCGAGATAATCGTCTCCATGCTCCAAATCCATTTTAAAGCCATTTTTAAGGCATTTCGCGCATACATGAAATGAACACATTTTTCTCCAAAACTATAACAGATGCAAGCTTGTCCTGTTTGGTGGAGATGATATTTAATAAAATAAGTAGAAATCCACTAAAAGTTTTGTTTGGTTATCTTGCAATCCCGAGATAATCGTCTCCATGCTCCAAATCCATTTTAAAGCCATTTTTAAGGCATTTCGCGCATACATGAAATGAACACATTTTTCTCCAAAACTATAACAGATGCAAGCTTGTCCTGTTTGGTGGAGATGATATTTAATAAAATAAGTAGAAATCCACTAAAAGTTTTGTTTGGTTATCTTGCAATCCCGAGATAATCGTCTCCATGCTCCAAATCCATTTTAAAGCCATTTTTAAGGCATTTCGCGCATACATGAAATGAACACATTTTTCTCCAAAACTATAACAGATGCAAGCTTGTCCTGTTTGGTGGAGATGATATTTAATAAAATAAGTAGAAATCCACTAAAAGTTTTGTTTGGTTATCTTGCAATCCCGAGATAATCGTCTCCATGCTCCAAATCCATTTTAAAGCCATTTTTAAGGCATTTCGCGCATACATGAAATGAACACATTTTTCTCCAAAACTATAACAGATGCAAGCTTGTCCTGTTTGGTGGAGATGATATTTAATAAAATAAGTAGAAATCCACTAAAAGTTTTGTTTGGTTATCTTGCAATCCCGAGATAATCGTCTCCATGCTCCAAATCCATTTTAAAGCCATTTTTAAGGCATTTCGCGCATACATGAAATGAACACATTTTTCTCCAAAACTATAACAGATGCAAGCTTGTCCTGTTTGGTGGAGATGATATTTAATAAAATAAGTAGAAATCCACTAAAAGTTTTGTTTGGTTATCTTGCAATCCCGAGATAATCGTCTCCATGCTCCAAATCCATTTTAAAGCCATTTTTAAGGCATTTCGCGCATACATGAAATGAACACATTTTTCTCCAAAACTATAACAGATGCAAGCTTGTCCTGTTTGGTGGAGATGATATTTAATAAAATAAGTAGAAATCCACTAAAAGTTTTGTTTGGTTATCTTGCAATCCCGAGATAATCGTCTCCATGCTCCAAATCCATTTTAAAGCCATTTTTAAGGCATTTCGCGCATACATGAAATGAACACATTTTTCTCCAAAACTATAACAGATGCAAGCTTGTCCTGTTTGGTGGAGATGATATTTAATAAAATAAGTAGAAATCCACTAAAAGTTTTGTTTGGTTATCTTGCAATCCCGAGATAATCGTCTCCATGCTCCAAATCCATTTTAAAGCCATTTTTAAGGCATTTCGCGCATACATGAAATGAACACATTTTTCTCCAAAACTATAACAGATGCAAGCTTGTCCTGTTTGGTGGAGATGATATTTAATAAAATAAGTAGAAATCCACTAAAAGTTTTGTTTGGTTATCTTGCAATCCCGAGATAATCGTCTCCATGCTCCAAATCCATTTTAAAGCCATTTTTAAGGCATTTCGCGCATACATGAAATGAACACATTTTTCTCCAAAACTATAACAGATGCAAGCTTGTCCTGTTTGGTGGAGATGATATTTAATAAAATAAGTAGAAATCCACTAAAAGTTTTGTTTGGTTATCTTGCAATCCCGAGATAATCGTCTCCATGCTCCAAATCCATTTTAAAGCCATTTTTAAGGCATTTCGCGCATACATGAAATGAACACATTTTTCTCCAAAACTATAACAGATGCAAGCTTGTCCTGTTTGGTGGAGATGATATTTAATAAAATAAGTAGAAATCCACTAAAAGTTTTGTTTGGTTATCTTGCAATCCCGAGATAATCGTCTCCATGCTCCAAATCCATTTTAAAGCCATTTTTAAGGCATTTCGCGCATACATGAAATGAACACATTTTTCTCCAAAACTATAACAGATGCAAGCTTGTCCTGTTTGGTGGAGATGATATTTAATAAAATAAGTAGAAATCCACTAAAAGTTTTGTTTGGTTATCTTGCAATCCCGAGATAATCGTCTCCATGCTCCAAATCCATTTTAAAGCCATTTTTAAGGCATTTCGCGCATACATGAAATGAACACATTTTTCTCCAAAACTATAACAGATGCAAGCTTGTCCTGTTTGGTGGAGATGATATTTAATAAAATAAGTAGAAATCCACTAAAAGTTTTGTTTGGTTATCTTGCAATCCCGAGATAATCGTCTCCATGCTCCAAATCCATTTTAAAGCCATTTTTAAGGCATTTCGCGCATACATGAAATGAACACATTTTTCTCCAAAACTATAACAGATGCAAGCTTGTCCTGTTTGGTGGAGATGATATTTAATAAAATAAGTAGAAATCCACTAAAAGTTTTGTTTGGTTATCTTGCAATCCCGAGATAATCGTCTCCATGCTCCAAATCCATTTTAAAGCCATTTTTAAGGCATTTCGCGCATACATGAAATGAACACATTTTTCTCCAAAACTATAACAGATGCAAGCTTGTCCTGTTTGGTGGAGATGATATTTAATAAAATAAGTAGAAATCCACTAAAAGTTTTGTTTGGTTATCTTGCAATCCCGAGATAATCGTCTCCATGCTCCAAATCCATTTTAAAGCCATTTTTAAGGCATTTCGCGCATACATGAAATGAACACATTTTTCTCCAAAACTATAACAGATGCAAGCTTGTCCTGTTTGGTGGAGATGATATTTAATAAAATAAGTAGAAATCCACTAAAAGTTTTGTTTGGTTATCTTGCAATCCCGAGATAATCGTCTCCATGCTCCAAATCCATTTTAAAGCCATTTTTAAGGCATTTCGCGCATACATGAAATGAACACATTTTTCTCCAAAACTATAACAGATGCAAGCTTGTCCTGTTTGGTGGAGATGATATTTAATAAAATAAGTAGAAATCCACTAAAAGTTTTGTTTGGTTATCTTGCAATCCCGAGATAATCGTCTCCATGCTCCAAATCCATTTTAAAGCCATTTTTAAGGCATTTCGCGCATACATGAAATGAACACATTTTTCTCCAAAACTATAACAGATGCAAGCTTGTCCTGTTTGGTGGAGATGATATTTAATAAAATAAGTAGAAATCCACTAAAAGTTTTGTTTGGTTATCTTGCAATCCCGAGATAATCGTCTCCATGCTCCAAATCCATTTTAAAGCCATTTTTAAGGCATTTCGCGCATACATGAAATGAACACATTTTTCTCCAAAACTATAACAGATGCAAGCTTGTCCTGTTTGGTGGAGATGATATTTAATAAAATAAGTAGAAATCCACTAAAAGTTTTGTTTGGTTATCTTGCAATCCCGAGATAATCGTCTCCATGCTCCAAATCCATTTTAAAGCCATTTTTAAGGCATTTCGCGCATACATGAAATGAACACATTTTTCTCCAAAACTATAACAGATGCAAGCTTGTCCTGTTTGGTGGAGATGATATTTAATAAAATAAGTAGAAATCCACTAAAAGTTTTGTTTGGTTATCTTGCAATCCCGAGATAATCGTCTCCATGCTCCAAATCCATTTTAAAGCCATTTTTAAGGCATTTCGCGCATACATGAAATGAACACATTTTTCTCCAAAACTATAACAGATGCAAGCTTGTCCTGTTTGGTGGAGATGATATTTAATAAAATAAGTAGAAATCCACTAAAAGTTTTGTTTGGTTATCTTGCAATCCCGAGATAATCGTCTCCATGCTCCAAATCCATTTTAAAGCCATTTTTAAGGCATTTCGCGCATACATGAAATGAACACATTTTTCTCCAAAACTATAACAGATGCAAGCTTGTCCTGTTTGGTGGAGATGATATTTAATAAAATAAGTAGAAATCCACTAAAAGTTTTGTTTGGTTATCTTGCAATCCCGAGATAATCGTCTCCATGCTCCAAATCCATTTTAAAGCCATTTTTAAGGCATTTCGCGCATACATGAAATGAACACATTTTTCTCCAAAACTATAACAGATGCAAGCTTGTCCTGTTTGGTGGAGATGATATTTAATAAAATAAGTAGAAATCCACTAAAAGTTTTGTTTGGTTATCTTGCAATCCCGAGATAATCGTCTCCATGCTCCAAATCCATTTTAAAGCCATTTTTAAGGCATTTCGCGCATACATGAAATGAACACATTTTTCTCCAAAACTATAACAGATGCAAGCTTGTCCTGTTTGGTGGAGATGATATTTAATAAAATAAGTAGAAATCCACTAAAAGTTTTGTTTGGTTATCTTGCAATCCCGAGATAATCGTCTCCATGCTCCAAATCCATTTTAAAGCCATTTTTAAGGCATTTCGCGCATACATGAAATGAACACATTTTTCTCCAAAACTATAACAGATGCAAGCTTGTCCTGTTTGGTGGAGATGATATTTAATAAAATAAGTAGAAATCCACTAAAAGTTTTGTTTGGTTATCTTGCAATCCCGAGATAATCGTCTCCATGCTCCAAATCCATTTTAAAGCCATTTTTAAGGCATTTCGCGCATACATGAAATGAACACATTTTTCTCCAAAACTATAACAGATGCAAGCTTGTCCTGTTTGGTGGAGATGATATTTAATAAAATAAGTAGAAATCCACTAAAAGTTTTGTTTGGTTATCTTGCAATCCCGAGATAATCGTCTCCATGCTCCAAATCCATTTTAAAGCCATTTTTAAGGCATTTCGCGCATACATGAAATGAACACATTTTTCTCCAAAACTATAACAGATGCAAGCTTGTCCTGTTTGGTGGAGATGATATTTAATAAAATAAGTAGAAATCCACTAAAAGTTTTGTTTGGTTATCTTGCAATCCCGAGATAATCGTCTCCATGCTCCAAATCCATTTTAAAGCCATTTTTAAGGCATTTCGCGCATACATGAAATGAACACATTTTTCTCCAAAACTATAACAGATGCAAGCTTGTCCTGTTTGGTGGAGATGATATTTAATAAAATAAGTAGAAATCCACTAAAAGTTTTGTTTGGTTATCTTGCAATCCCGAGATAATCGTCTCCATGCTCCAAATCCATTTTAAAGCCATTTTTAAGGCATTTCGCGCATACATGAAATGAACACATTTTTCTCCAAAACTATAACAGATGCAAGCTTGTCCTGTTTGGTGGAGATGATATTTAATAAAATAAGTAGAAATCCACTAAAAGTTTTGTTTGGTTATCTTGCAATCCCGAGATAATCGTCTCCATGCTCCAAATCCATTTTAAAGCCATTTTTAAGGCATTTCGCGCATACATGAAATGAACACATTTTTCTCCAAAACTATAACAGATGCAAGCTTGTCCTGTTTGGTGGAGATGATATTTAATAAAATAAGTAGAAATCCACTAAAAGTTTTGTTTGGTTATCTTGCAATCCCGAGATAATCGTCTCCATGCTCCAAATCCATTTTAAAGCCATTTTTAAGGCATTTCGCGCATACATGAAATGAACACATTTTTCTCCAAAACTATAACAGATGCAAGCTTGTCCTGTTTGGTGGAGATGATATTTAATAAAATAAGTAGAAATCCACTAAAAGTTTTGTTTGGTTATCTTGCAATCCCGAGATAATCGTCTCCATGCTCCAAATCCATTTTAAAGCCATTTTTAAGGCATTTCGCGCATACATGAAATGAACACATTTTTCTCCAAAACTATAACAGATGCAAGCTTGTCCTGTTTGGTGGAGATGATATTTAATAAAATAAGTAGAAATCCACTAAAAGTTTTGTTTGGTTATCTTGCAATCCCGAGATAATCGTCTCCATGCTCCAAATCCATTTTAAAGCCATTTTTAAGGCATTTCGCGCATACATGAAATGAACACATTTTTCTCCAAAACTATAACAGATGCAAGCTTGTCCTGTTTGGTGGAGATGATATTTAATAAAATAAGTAGAAATCCACTAAAAGTTTTGTTTGGTTATCTTGCAATCCCGAGATAATCGTCTCCATGCTCCAAATCCATTTTAAAGCCATTTTTAAGGCATTTCGCGCATACATGAAATGAACACATTTTTCTCCAAAACTATAACAGATGCAAGCTTGTCCTGTTTGGTGGAGATGATATTTAATAAAATAAGTAGAAATCCACTAAAAGTTTTGTTTGGTTATCTTGCAATCCCGAGATAATCGTCTCCATGCTCCAAATCCATTTTAAAGCCATTTTTAAGGCATTTCGCGCATACATGAAATGAACACATTTTTCTCCAAAACTATAACAGATGCAAGCTTGTCCTGTTTGGTGGAGATGATATTTAATAAAATAAGTAGAAATCCACTAAAAGTTTTGTTTGGTTATCTTGCAATCCCGAGATAATCGTCTCCATGCTCCAAATCCATTTTAAAGCCATTTTTAAGGCATTTCGCGCATACATGAAATGAACACATTTTTCTCCAAAACTATAACAGATGCAAGCTTGTCCTGTTTGGTGGAGATGATATTTAATAAAATAAGTAGAAATCCACTAAAAGTTTTGTTTGGTTATCTTGCAATCCCGAGATAATCGTCTCCATGCTCCAAATCCATTTTAAAGCCATTTTTAAGGCATTTCGCGCATACATGAAATGAACACATTTTTCTCCAAAACTATAACAGATGCAAGCTTGTCCTGTTTGGTGGAGATGATATTTAATAAAATAAGTAGAAATCCACTAAAAGTTTTGTTTGGTTATCTTGCAATCCCGAGATAATCGTCTCCATGCTCCAAATCCATTTTAAAGCCATTTTTAAGGCATTTCGCGCATACATGAAATGAACACATTTTTCTCCAAAACTATAACAGATGCAAGCTTGTCCTGTTTGGTGGAGATGATATTTAATAAAATAAGTAGAAATCCACTAAAAGTTTTGTTTGGTTATCTTGCAATCCCGAGATAATCGTCTCCATGCTCCAAATCCATTTTAAAGCCATTTTTAAGGCATTTCGCGCATACATGAAATGAACACATTTTTCTCCAAAACTATAACAGATGCAAGCTTGTCCTGTTTGGTGGAGATGATATTTAATAAAATAAGTAGAAATCCACTAAAAGTTTTGTTTGGTTATCTTGCAATCCCGAGATAATCGTCTCCATGCTCCAAATCCATTTTAAAGCCATTTTTAAGGCATTTCGCGCATACATGAAATGAACACATTTTTCTCCAAAACTATAACAGATGCAAGCTTGTCCTGTTTGGTGGAGATGATATTTAATAAAATAAGTAGAAATCCACTAAAAGTTTTGTTTGGTTATCTTGCAATCCCGAGATAATCGTCTCCATGCTCCAAATCCATTTTAAAGCCATTTTTAAGGCATTTCGCGCATACATGAAATGAACACATTTTTCTCCAAAACTATAACAGATGCAAGCTTGTCCTGTTTGGTGGAGATGATATTTAATAAAATAAGTAGAAATCCACTAAAAGTTTTGTTTGGTTATCTTGCAATCCCGAGATAATCGTCTCCATGCTCCAAATCCATTTTAAAGCCATTTTTAAGGCATTTCGCGCATACATGAAATGAACACATTTTTCTCCAAAACTATAACAGATGCAAGCTTGTCCTGTTTGGTGGAGATGATATTTAATAAAATAAGTAGAAATCCACTAAAAGTTTTGTTTGGTTATCTTGCAATCCCGAGATAATCGTCTCCATGCTCCAAATCCATTTTAAAGCCATTTTTAAGGCATTTCGCGCATACATGAAATGAACACATTTTTCTCGCTTTTTGTGTGAATTGGAAAGCCAGGTTAGGACTCTTCACTGGAGCAAAAAAAATTGGCCAACAAGAACATCTTTGTAACCGGGACTCAAGAACATTGTTGCATAAAGCTTAGTTGATCCCACCTAAAGTTCTCTTGCCACCACTCCACTGTAAGCTTGGACTGATGAAGCTGTTTGTGAAAGCGCTACTGAAAGAAGGAGAGATGTTTAAGTACCTGTGTACCAAGTTTCAGGGACTGTCAGAATCAAGTCTGAAGGAAGGTGTGATGCCCTGGCAAAACCAGGTAGTTACAGATAGGCCCCCGCACAACACCTTTCCTCACTTAGGAAACACACAGCCGACCTGAAACCCTAGTCACCTAGGACACTGAAGCCAGGACCGAAACCAGCGGCCTAGCTAATTAAATGATTGAGGGCAGGATTATAGGTCCTATCCCACCTAAAGTCCCTCAAAGAAGACAACAGCCCACTGATAGGGATAAGGCCACCGCCAGGGCCCTTAGATCCCACGGGCCAGCGCCTGCGGGCACGGCTCCTTAGGCCATATCCAGCCGGGAGCGGACTCCTGAGTTCCAGACCAGGCAGTCCACCATACACAAAAACAAGTGCAGAGTAAAGGACAGCGACCACCAGCCTGGGTGGGGGACCTGAATGCAACCGGCCGGGGCGGCAGGCCACCAGCACCTTTGGTTTACCGAAAGACTCGTGTGATTCATTTACTGTGAGTAACCAAACATCCCCCTGCTTGCTCAGGCGCGCCGGCCCTTGCCATCACCATACCCTGCACAAAGACACTGGGCCCCGGGGCAATCATCCCTACACACGGAGGGGTTAACATCCAGCTGCCACTACATC